>NC_134064.1:6095878-6422924 GCF_965140245.1 Athene noctua | reverse complement strand
CGAAGGCTTCGCTGGCTTTGCCTAATCCCCCCGCCGAGGAGAGGGGGCCTGGGCGTCCCGGCAGGCGTGGGGGTGGCAGAGCCCCTCCATTGCCCCGCAGTGGGGAGGCAGGAGCGGCACCAGCAGCCTGGGGGTCCCAGGATTGGGGTGGGGGGTGCCCTGGCCCGCGCGCAGAGCCACATTCGCCCCCTGCGCAGGGTTGGTGGCTGCAGCTGCTTCCCCGGCACCCGCAGCGGGACGGGGGCTCGGCTTTCCCCTTCCCACGGCTCCGGTCCCGCAGCGGGGTTGGTGCTGCAGCCCCAGCAGTGGGACCGGCCTGCCGGGACCCCCAAACTTCATCCCTCCCCGAAGAAGGGGGGGGGCTGCACTTCCAGCGTCCGGGACAGCTGCAGGGACCCCCCAGGTGACCCCTACAAGGGAGCACCGTGTCCCCCCTTTCCATCTCAGTTCTGGAGCGGGGCTGCAGCCTGCCCGGGGCTCGCACCCCTCGGTGGGTGCCTCCCTGGGTGGGACCCCCGAGCCAGCCCGGCTGGGCGCTGCGAGGCCGCAGCTTTGGGCTCTCCCTCGCCGTCCAGCCCCGCAGAGATGGGACCCGGCGGTGGCCCTGCGTGCCACAGGCTCCGGCCGGGCGCCAAGGACGCGCAGCAGGAGTGCGGCCACGTCACAGCTCTCGTAGCACGTCCCGGGGAGGGACACGGGCTCACAGGCGGGGAGGAGAGGGGCTGCTGGCAGCGCCGCGGCTCCCCGGGCCGTGACAGCGCGGTGCCCTGGATAGCTAATGGGGCTGAAATGCGGGACTGTGGAAATAACCAGCTTCCAGCTGGGAGGGAGGAATGCAGCCGCCCCGGCGGGGAGCAGGGCTTCGGCAGGGCTCGCCAGGAGCAGCCGCAGCCAGAGCCGCCGGCGGCAGGGGCCGGGTGTAGGAAAGACGTCCCTGCGCCCCGTGGCCGGGAGGGACCTGGGAGCGCTCCCAGCCCGGCTGAGCCCCCCGGGACCCGTCCCAGAGGAAACGTGCCCGGTCAGCAGCACCCAGGGGTGCGCGGGGTGTAAGGCCCGGCCACGCGCTGCCCGGCACGGTGCCCTCTCGCCAGCGGGGTGGCCGTGGGGAGCAGCGCAGGTCCGGGGCGGCTCGTCCCAGGCTGCGGCGTCGGGGGAACAATGCTGGTCTGTTCCCTCCGCACGCGGGGGCCGCCGGAGAGGGGTGTCCCTGCGCGCCGGGCGAGCCCATCACGCTCGGCTCACAACATCTGCTTCTCGGCGCAGCTGGCTCTGTGGCGGGGCTGTCCTGGGACAGCTGGGAGCAATTACGGTCCCTCTGTAGGAAAGGGGAAAGGTGACCTCAAAGGGAGATTTACGTCCTGCCTGTACAGTGGGGGCCGGGGGCGCTGAGCCAGCTCTGAGGGAACGAGGGCTCGCGCGCCCCGGCCCACACGTAACGGGCTCTGTCGTCATCCCCCGCGCCCCCAGGTCCGCTACGCGACCTGGAGCATCATCATGGACTCGGTGGTGCCGTCGGATAAGGGCAACTACACGTGCATCGTGGAGAACAAATACGGGAGCATCAACCACACCTACCAGCTGGATGTCGTGGGTGAGGAGCGCAGGGCTGGGGGGTCCCCGCGGGTCCCCGAGCAGGAGCGGGGGCTGCACCCTGCCCGTCCCCGTCCCCGCGGCCACCCGCCAGTCCGCGGGCAAGCCAGGCGGGACCTTCAACTCGGCCCGTTCTGGGGATTTTTAATTGTGGTGGAAATAATTTCATAGACCAGACAGAAACTTTTTCTAATCGCCTTATTAGCCATAATTCCCAGCTGGGAAGGCTGGTCTGAGCAGTTCCACATGTGGAGCTGCTCTAAATGCCAGTAAATGAACCATTAAAAATGTGATTTAGTTTGATTACACTGAGCAAACTGAAGGGAACAGTCAGCGAGGTGAACAAAGGGGTTTGTTAATGCTGACTCACCACAGTGGCAGCCGCTTTGTTAATGGCCGGGGCCCTCGTTAGGTTTGTTTGACCTCTGACCCCCCCATAGGTACTGACGTCCCGTCCCTGCGCCGGGATTTCACCTGTCCCCGTCCCCAGCCCCTCCTGCCTGCTCACACCCCGCTGTGGGGTCCCCGGGGGACGGGGACGCTGCGGCTCTGCCAGGCGCATCGGTGCCCACCCCAGCGGGGGGTGCTCCTGCATGGGGGGGGGCTGCAGGGCGCTCCCCGTGGGCTGAGCCCCCCCGAGTCCCGTCCTGAGGTCCGTGTCTCCCCGGGTCGTGCAGAGCGGTCCCCGCACCGGCCCATCCTGCAGGCAGGGCTGCCCGCCAACAAGACGGTGGCCCTGGGCAGCAACGTGGAGTTTGTCTGCAAGGTCTACAGCGACCCCCAGCCCCACATCCAGTGGCTGAAGCACATCGAGGTGAACGGCAGCAAGATCGGCCCCGACAACCTGCCCTACGTCCAGATCCTGAAGGTAAAGCCGCACGCCGGGCTGCCCCAGCCCGTGTCCCCGTGGGGCAGGAGCGGGGTGGTCGGTGGCAGCGCTGCGGGATGGCGACACGAGAGGAGCCGCTCGGGGCTGGGGGCCACCAGCTGTCACCCGCTGCAGCCCCAGAGCTGTCACCAGCCTGCCCGGAGGAGCCAGGGAGGGCTGCCCGGCCCCTCGGCCGCGCACAGGCAGCGCCATCCCCTCGAAACCCTAAATCCGCAGGCCGTGGGGGCTGGGGGGCCAGCCCGGGGGGGCGAGCACGGCGCTGGAGGTCGGGGAGCTGAGCCCCTGCTCCGTCCCTGTGAGAGCCGCTGGCTCCGCGCGCCCGTGGTCCGGCTGGCGGCGAGCGAACCGGCCCTGGCGTGCCCCTGGCCGGGTGGCCGCGGGGAGCAGGATTACAGCCCGGCGCCTCTGCCCCTGCCTCCCCGTGACACCCCCCGCAGCCCCGGGGTGCCGGGGGGGAGCAGCCCCGGTGCTGACGCTGCGGGCGCTGCCGTTCCGTCGGCGTCGGTGTGACTCCATGTTGTTGGTCTGTTCCAGCACTCGGGGATTAATAGCTCTGATGCGGAGGTGCTGACCCTGTATAATGTGACAGAGGCGGAGAGCGGGGAGTATGTTTGTAAGGTTTCCAATTATATTGGCGAGGCCAACCAGTCTGCGTGGCTCACTGTCACCAGACCTCTGGCAAAAGGTAATCGGAAGAACGCCCGGCGGGGTGTTTCCTCGGACCACCAGTCCCCGGCGGTGGAAAACAAAACTCTGGGCTCTCTTGTTTCTGCTGTTTCTGGTGCAACAAGCCATGGAAAAATACTCAGCGGGGCCGGCCCGGTCTTGTGCTCTGTGTGTGTCTCGGTGTTGCTCCTGTGTGCTTCCCACCCCGTCATCGGACACTGGCACGGCCTGGGGGGGGTCCGGCACCACCGGGCCCGGGTCCCTGCGGGCGCTGCCGTGGGGCCGGCCCGCGCCTTCGCAGCCAGCCCCGCGCCCCGTCCGCGCCGCCCTCCTGTCTCCGTCCTCCCCCCGTCCTCGTCCCTCCCCGTGTCGCCCAGCCCAGCCGGCCGGCTCTGCCTGAGGGTTATTTCTCCATGTCGCCCATCGCCAGCATGTTCGGATGGGCCGGACACTCCGTTTGGTGACGGGTTTAACCAGCCTCTCCTTAGGTCCGCCGGGATGAGTGGTCATCCCGAGGGTCTCTCTAGCAGGTCTGCAGTGGTCTCTGTCTGCTCCCCGGGGGTCTGGCAAATGAGACTGGGCTCTCCCTCCTCTCTGGCCTCCTTCCCAGAAGATCTCATGTCGTTTGCTTCTCCGTTTTTTGCTTCCATTTTTCCTTCTAGACGGCTGGCGTTAACACGACAGACAAAGAAATGGAAGTCCTTCACTTAAGGAATGTCTCATTTGAGGATGCTGGGGAGTATACATGTTTGGCGGGTAATTCTATTGGGATCTCCCATCACTCTGCATGGTTGACAGTTCTCGAAGGTATATACTCCTCTTCCTCTCCCTTTCCTCCCTCCTTTCCAGCGTATGCATCGCGGTCCGGGAGAGAGCGCTCCCCGGCCCCTGCCCCCCGGCGCTGCTCAGCGTCAGCTGGAGCGGGACAGGACGCGTGTCCCCCCGCTCCGTGCCCCCCCACCCCCCGTTGGGGTCTGCCCCCCGCTCTCTCCCCGCCCCGGCGATGCATACCCGGGGGAGCTTAACCAGGGGCTGCTCGGCCGGAGCAGGAGGGTCCCGCGCCCTGGGGCGAGGCCAGCGCTGCCCAGGGAGGGGGGCAGCGGGGGTTCGGGGGGGCCTGGCCGAGCCCTGCGGCGCCAGGCCCGTGCCGGGGCTCTGTCGCTTCTGCTGCGCTGCGGGGGAACGGCTGCCCCGGCCCCGTTGATGCTGCTCCCGGGGCATCAACGCTGCACGGACCGAGGCCTGATAACAGCAGCCGGGAAAGTTTTTGGGGTGCTGCGTGGTTGTTGCTTTCCCGGCCAAAAACTTTCCCCGTTATCAGCCGCTGCTTTGCCAGCCGGGTGTGCTCGGAGGCGGGACAGGAATCTTGGGCTCCCTCTCACAGCTCTCTCTGAGGCTCTTTCTTTGGGGGGGTCAGGATGGGGGTGCTGCCGGGGCGGGGGGGCAGTGGCAGCTCCCACCCTGCCAGATCCACCACGGGCTGTGCCCGCGCCGGACGGTGCCGCACGGCTGCAGCTGCTGGGGGCTGTTCACGGCGCCGACACCTCCCCTGCCACGGCGGCCGCCAGAGCGGGGTCTGCCCCGCGGCACGGGGGGACGGGACCCCCCTCCCCGCCAGCCCGGGGGTCCCACGGCCGATCGCTGCCGCGGGAGCTGCTTCTGCTGCTCTGCCCGGAGCTCTCCCCGGTCGTTACTGGTAACGCCGGGACTCCCGCGGCCCCGGGCACCGCTGGACGTCCCCTCCATCCCGCCCTGCTCAGGGTGACCCCCAGACCCGAGGGGTTGCAGCTCCCAGCGCCGCAGGGGGAAGGGACCCGTCCCCGGGGGTGCCCGCGATGCCCCACCCCTGCGGGGGGTGCAGGGAGAGCGCCGCTGCCTCGGCCGAGGGGCGCAGGCACCGTGTCCCCCCCCTTGACGCCTTTCTCAGCTGACCCCAGCCCCAGGCCGGGGTGTGCGGGCAGCCCCCCCGCCCCATCCTTGCCACACGCTGCCCCGAGGCCTCCGGCGAGGCAGAGGAGGGGTCTGGCGGGGGCTAACGGCCTGTTCACACCGGCCCAGCTATTGAAGACACCCCAGCCATGATGACGTCCCCCCTCTACCTGGAGATCATCATTTACTGCACCGGGGCCTTCCTCATCTCCTGCATGGTGGTGACCGTCATCATCTACAAGATGAAGAGCACCACCAAGAAGACGGATTTCAACAGCCAGCTGGCCGTGCACAAGCTGGCCAAGAGCATCCCCCTGCGCAGACAGGTAACAGAAAGTAGAGAGGGGGTTTGTTTGCACCTACTGCCCTTCCCGGGGGGACGCTCTGCGTGAGGGTGGGGCGGGGGGAGACCCGGGACCGTCTGCGCCCCTCCCCAGCCCCGTGGCACAACAAGGGCAATGAGGAGGCGCGGAAGGAATTTCCGCCGAGGAGAGGAGCGTGTTTTACACCCTGAGGAGACAGGAGGACCCCCGGGCTGTCAATTTTGTGATACCAACCTGCCAGAAATTAATTAAAAATTCCTTAGTCCGGGTCTGACGTGGAAGCAGCGCTGGCAGGGCCCCGTGCCCGCGGGCAAGGGGGGCTGCGGGCAGGGTCGGGGCGCGAAGGCTCCCGGTCAGCATCTCCATCCCGGCGGGGGGGGCCGGCCGCGGCCCCGGGCGCTGCGTGAAGGTAACCCACGGCCCCGCTGCAGGTGTCGGCCGACTCCAGCTCCTCCATGAACTCGGGCGTGATGCTGGTGCGGCCCTCGCGGCTCTCCTCCAGCGGCACCCCCATGCTGGCCGGCGTCTCCGAGTATGAGCTCCCCGAGGACCCGCGCTGGGAGCTGCCCCGGGACAGGTGAGGGTCCGTCCCCGCTGCGGGTGGCCCCGGGACGAGCTGCTGGAGCAGCCTGGCCGGGGGAGGACGGTGGCACCACCGCTGCCCTTGGCCAGTGCCGCTGACGGAGCTGCTGCCCTGCCAGGCTGATCCTGGGCAAGCCCCTGGGCGAAGGGTGCTTCGGGCAGGTGGTGCTGGCAGAAGCCATCGGCCTCGACAAGGACAAACCAAACCGCGTCACCAAGGTGGCGGTGAAGATGCTCAAGTGTAAGTGGCGGCGCAAAGGGGGATCCTGGCACGATGCCACAGCCCTGGCGGCTGGGGCCGGGTGTCTGCAACGTGGGGGGAGACCCAGCCCGGCCCCCCCCGACCGCTGCCTTCTCCGCTGCTTTAGCTGACGCCACGGAGAAGGACTTGTCCGACCTCATCTCCGAGATGGAGATGATGAAGATGATCGGCAAGCACAAGAACATCATCAACCTGCTGGGAGCCTGCACGCAGGACGGTGAGAGCGCGCGGGCGGGGAGGGGGCGTCCCCTCTGCCACCCCCCCCCAGCCGTCCACGCGCCAGGATGGGGCTGACCCTGCACCCCCGGGGCCGGGAACCCCCGCTCCCTGGTCCGGCTGCTCACCCCACCATCCCCGCAGGACCCCTCTACGTGATCGTGGAGTACGCGAGCAAGGGCAACCTGCGGGAGTACCTGCAAGCCCGGCGGCCCCCCGGCATGGAGTACTGCTACAACCCCGCCCGCGTCCCCGAGGAGCAGCTCTCCTTCAAGGACCTGGTCTCCTGCGCCTACCAGGTGGCCCGGGGCATGGAGTACCTGGCCTCCAAGAAGGTGAGGAGCCCCCGGGGGGGCCGTGGTGGGACGGGGAGCCCGGCAGCTGGGCTCGGCGGGGGGCTGCACCCTTCCCTTGCTGCCCCTTTCACCGTGGGGAAGCATCCGGGGGCTTCGGGGCCCAGCTGACGGCCCCGCGCTGGGTCAGTGCATCCACAGGGACCTGGCAGCCAGGAACGTGCTGGTGACCGAGGACAACGTGATGAAGATCGCTGACTTCGGCCTGGCCCGCGACATCCACCACATAGATTACTACAAGAAGACAACAAACGTGAGTGGTGGGGGGGCTTTGCCGGAGTGGGGATACCCCAACCCGTGCTGGGGATGCTTTGGGCATGCAGGGCTGCCCCCCCCTCCCAACTCCCACCGTGTCTCGGTGGCACGGAGCCGACGTGGGGCTTTCTCGTGTGCCAGGGCCGCCTGCCAGTGAAGTGGATGGCCCCGGAGGCCCTGTTCGACCGAATATACACCCACCAGAGCGACGTGTGAGTAGCAGCCGCGAGACCCCCCTTCCCGAGGGGCCGGGGCCGGGGGAGCCGTCGCTCGCGTGCTGGGCGCTCTGCTGTGCCCTGGGGGACGTGGCCCTTGGCCACCCCGCCCGGTGTCGCTGGCACCTCGCTGAGGGCATGTCCTGCAGTGCCCAGCGCCCGCCGGGGGACACGGCGCCGTGGCAGAGTGCTCCGGGTGTGACTCGCCTTAATTTAATGAAAATAGAAATAGCGTTGGCAGGTGGAATGTTTGGGAGCCAAACTGTGGCGCTGGGACTCGTCTGTCTTGCAGAGGGAACCAAAGCTCTTAGTGCTTGTCCCTCGCAGCACACGGGCTTCCAGCTGGACCCAGAGCTCGGAAGGGGGGGCTCGGCTCCACGAGCCGGGTTCCCCAACGTTGTTTGCCCCGGGCAGGTGGTCCTTCGGCGTCCTGCTCTGGGAGATCTTCACGCTGGGCGGCTCGCCCTACCCCGGCGTCCCGGTCGAGGAGCTCTTCAAGCTGCTGAAGGAAGGTCACAGGATGGACAAGCCCAGCAACTGCACCAACGAGCTGTGAGTGCGGCGCTGGGCTGGGGAGGAGGGGGAGGCTGGCACCCGACACCCCTCGCCCGGCCGGGACCGGCGCCGCTCCCCCCCGCACCCCCAGAGCCAGAGCGGGGCCGGGAGCCTGGGGGGTGGGGGCAGAGGTTCCCATCAGGTCAGTGTGCCTGCAGCAGTCACCACCTCCCTTCGGTAGGAGTGAATCCCGGGGTGGCCCCGGGCAGGGGCCGAGCTCCCCGTGCACCCCCCTCCCCGTGCACCCCCATCCCGGGGCAGCCCCGTGTCCTTCCCAGCGCCCACAAGGGCGGGTCGGGGTTCCCTTCCTTCCGCAGGGCATCGGCCCTAAATCCCCGGAACGGCGCCTTTGCTGGCTGCGGGTCCCCCCCCGAGTGCCGGTGCCCGTCCCCGGGTGCTGCCCCGCTCCCGCGGGTGGGGGGTCCCAGCCCCAGCAGCTCCGGGCTCAGCCCTCGCCCCCCGCCCTCGCAGGTACATGATGATGCGGGATTGCTGGCACGCCGTCCCCTCCCAGAGACCCACCTTCAAGCAGCTGGTGGAGGACCTGGACAGGATCGTGGCCATGACCTCCAACCAGGTAGGAGAGGCCCCCGCCAGCCCCCACCCCGCCCCAGGCAGGGTGGGTGCTCCCCGGGGGGTGCCCGGTCCCCTCCTGAGCCCGTCCGCGGGGTTCGTCCCTCGCAGGAGTACCTGGACCTCTCCATGCCGCTGGATCAGTATTCTCCCGGCTTCCCGGACACCCGCAGCTCCACCTGCTCCTCGGGAGAGGACTCTGTTTTTTCTCACGACCCTCTTCCAGACGAGCCGTGCCTTCCCAAGTTCCCCCCTCAGCACACCAACGGCGGACTGAAGCGACACTGAGGGTGCCACTGCCCGCAGGGACTGCCGTGCCGTGCCGTGCCGTGCCGTGCCGTGCCGTGCCCGTGCCACACCTTGCCGTGCCACACCGTGCCCGTGGCTGCCGGCGGACGCTGCCTGCGCAGCCCGGCCGTGCTGGGCTATGGCAGAAAGGGATCAGAGACGCAGCCGTAGCATCTCACGTAACCAAAACCACCCACCTCGCCTGCCCGCTTCTCCTGCCGCCTTAGCTGTGAACTCTCTGCAGCCCGAAGGTTTTGTTCTGGTGTTTTTTTGGTGTTTCCTTTTATTATTTTTTTTTTCAAACCTCTTTTCCATGAAGTCTGTGCTTGAATATTTCCACTTGGTGAAGCCAAAACCCTCTCCTGTGGGCAGCACCCCCCTTTCTGGGATGGCATGTCCTGGCAGGGCACGGAGAGCCGGGCTTATCCACGGCTTGGAGAACGCGCTAAGCCGAGGCCAGCGCCGGGTCTCTGCGGCCACGCCGGGGGTCCTGCCTGCACGGGGGTCCTGCGCGGGGGTCCTGCCTGCGCGGCGCTCGCTGCCTGGGAAGCTCCGCGGTGCCAGCGCCGATGGGCTGCGCTGCCCAGAGCCCGGGCGCGGGAGCGCAGCACGTGCGTTGCTCAGCACTGGTGACAGAGGCAGCCAAATCCAGCAGTGCTAAAAACGAGAGTCCTGTGTACATAACTAAAAATATGTATAAATATGAATATATATTTACATGTCTTTTTAAAAGGGTTGTTACCAGAGATATACCAGTTTGGTAGTAAGGTACTAGTGGCTGGTAGATATCAGTTGCTATAAAAAAAAAAAAGTTCATATATTTTGCTACTTTTGCTGTTTTTATTTTTTTAAATTATGTTCTAAACCTATTTCAGTTTAGGTCCCTCAATAAGAATTGCTGCTGCTGCTTCAGTTTTATATGGGGTTGTATTAAACAATAATAATAATGTGTCGATGCCTTTTGGGAATACGTTGTCATTACGTGCCTGGCCGCTCCCTGGCCCCCCCGTCCCCCCGGGCTCTGGCGGGGCTGGGGCCGGGCATCGCCTCGCCCCCACGCCCGCGGCACCATATTGGTGTGTGGGGTGCGGGGGGCCCCGTGCCTTGGGTGGGGATGGTGCCCTGGGGAGGGGGCTGCAGCCCCTGCCCCGGCCGTGGCTCCTGTTGGGAAGGAGCTGGGGGGGTCACGGGGGTCCCGCACCGTCCCCCCGAGGCACCGTCCCCCCGGAGCGGTGCTGCGAGGCCCCAGCCCCGCTCGGTGCCCGGTCTCAGCCCTGAGGGGGGGGGCCCGCCCTGTGCAGCCCCCGCTCCCAGGGCGATGCCCGCCAGTGCCTTACCGGGGCACCACACTGCCCGCCCCTGCCTGCCCCTGCCCTCTCCTGCCCTCCCCTGCCTGCCCCTGCCCTCCCCTGCCCGTCCCTGCCTGCCCCTGCCCTCCCCTGTCCGTCCCTGCCCTCCCCTGCCCTCCCCTGCCCTCCCCTGCCCATCCCTGCCCTCCCCTGCCCTCCCCTGCCTGCCCCTGCCCTCCCCTGCCCGTCCCTGCCCCCCTCCCCTGCCCTCCCCTGCCCGTCCCTGCCCGCCACTCTCCGTCCCGGCGGCAGTCGCAGTGCCCGAGCTGGTGCCAGTTTGCCGTGCCGGGGGGGGGGAAACGGGGCATTTTCCTGGGTGGGGGCAGCCCCTCGCTGGGGAAGGGGCCACAGGTGCCCCCCTCCCTCCCTGTCACTGGCGTTGAGACTCCAGAGCCAGGACGCTATTACTTGAAAAGTTTATTTTGCCTTTGTATGGAGAAATATTATTTGTTGTAAACTCTTCTGTAATGAATCTGGAATTCTTGTAATTATTAAAGACTTTAACCGAGCCTTTGCCAGCCGTGGCCCCGTCCCTGGAGAGGGCGGTGGGGGATCTCTGGGGGGGGTGGGTGGGGAGGGGGCTGCCAGGGGTCCGGGTGCTAAAGCCCGTCCAAGCACGTTCAGAGCAGCGAGGGACGGCGGCTGGTCTGGGGGGGACCCTGGTTTTCACGGCGCCCGCGTTCCCCACCAAAACACTCTCATTCAACAGCTAAAAACCATTCGCCTCATTTTTGCTACCAAAGCCACGCGTCACCTGGGGGGGTCCCCTCCTGGGGACGAGCCACCCGCGTCGGGGCAGGACCCTGCAGAAGGTGCCACCGTCCCCGCGGGCTCGGGGTGACACGGGGCCAGGGCAGCGGGGTCCGGCCGGGCATCCCGCATCCTGACACGAGTGCCGTGGCTCTGCTTCGATCTCTCCACTTTTTTTCTCTCCTCCCAGGCCGCAGCCGGTGCCAGCCCCAGCCTGGTTGCATTTAAACTTGACCTGCTGCCTACAGAACCCGCTGACCCCGGGGAAGGGTCAGATGCTGCCGAGGACCCTCGGTCGGGGCATCACAAGTTGCATCCTGAGCCCCACGGCCCCCCAAGCTGCTTGGGGTGCTGGGTGCTGGCTCACACGGGGGGGGGCAAGCGGCTGCCAGCCCCTTTGCCGAGCGCTGCAATAGTTAAGGTGAAATGGCCGCAGCGTCGTCGGCCTCACTGGCCCTCTTAAAAGCATCTGCTTGTTGCTGTTTCCCTGTGTAAATTAAATCGATCAGCTGTGCTCTGCCCCCCACCCCGCCTCCCCACCCTCCTAAATTAAGTAGAGCTTTTAATCAAGTGATTTATGTTGAATTCACAGTCCTAGATTAAACTCGCAGCCCAGGCAGCCGGGAGCAGGGGGAGCGGGGCTGGGGGTCTCCATAAATCACCGCTCTCCCTGGGACCGACTTGGCAAGGTGGCGGGGAGAGCTGGAGCTCGTGTTTACATCATCAGAAACTGCTGCTATCACCATCTTCTGCTCATTTCCTGGGGTTACCAGGAGGGCAATTAAATATGATAATCAGCAGAGCGACTCCAGCCGCGCTGCAGGGCTGGGGAAGGGGAGGGCACGCAGGGCCCTGCGCCCTCTTCGCACCCCTCGGGCACGGAGGGTCCCTCCCGCAGAGACCCCCGCGGGGATCCTGCGCTGCCCCTCGTCCCGGAGCTCTGCAGGGACGGGGCCCCCTCGGGAAACCACCCCAAAGCGACGGTGGGTCGGGAGCTGCTGCCCACGGGAGCCCCCGAGCGGGTGGCCAGGCTGTCGGGTGTTGGTGGCCACCGAGCGCTCGGCCCACGCCGGCACGCTTGGCTCTCGCAGCATCCTTTGTCTCTTCCACTCCTCGCCTTCCTCTTTCTCTCCTTTTAAAGCTCTCCAGCTGTGCCGGACCGAGACAATCTCCTGGCGGCGGCCCAGGGCCTGGCTGCGGCTGGCTCGGCGCGGAGCTGGGCTTTGTCCGCCCGCCAGCCATGGCAGGAAACCCCGCGATGCCCCCTCGGCACGGGGTCCCACGGTCCGGCGCCCAGAGCCGCCCCCGGCCCCGCGCGTCCCCCCCGGCTGGACCCAGGGGTCCGGCTCCGGCCCCCCCCGGCCACCCACAGCTGAGCAAAGACGGAGCCAGATGTGCGCAGCTGCGGCCGAGGCAACCTGCAGTGGCTGTCGGGGTCCTGGCACGTGTCCCGAGGCGGGAACTCGGGCGGGCTCCGGGCGAGGTCCCCCGCTGCCCGTCACCCCCTGACAGCTCCGCGCCCGCCCCCGTCAGCCGCCGGATCGGGTCACCTCACCCAAACAAAGCGTCGGTGGGAAACGGGGGCAGCTGCGGGGACCCGCTCCCGTCCCCTCCTGCCCCTCCGCCTGCCCCGGGCGGCCTCCTCCTGGGGTCCCACCGCGGCCCAGCCCCCCCATCCCCGGGGCTCCGCCGGGGGCGAGGACGGGGGGTGGGACGGGACCGTCCCTGCAGCCCCGGGACGTCGCTGCCCGCGCCCCGTGACGCCCCGTGACGCCCCGCGCGGGCTCTGGCCGTCGAGCCCTCCTTCTCCGTTACTCTAAGCTGGTGTAAACCTCCGGCTCCTTTGTTACAAATTTATAACAGAGACAGAAAGGCTGCGAGGAATGCGTTGCTCAAATACAGGAGGCTATAAATCTCAGGCTTTGTTGTGCTTGGGCCCCACTAAATCAGTGCTTTTCCCTCTGAATATTAATCTACTCTAAAAGTGCTGACCGGTGCATCTTTCCCCAGCTCTCGGCGGAAGACGCAGGGCCCGGCCGTGGCACAGGAGCCGTTCCCAGCCGACAGCCCGCAGCCAGCCCGGGCGCGGGCAGCACCGGCGGGTGCTGGAGCAACCGGCCCCGCGCCGGGAGCAGCGACAGCGCGGGGATGCCCGGGGGGAGGCTCCACCGCAGCCGGGGGGAGGCCTGAAAGGTGTTTGGCGCTGGCGTGGCTGGAAAAGCTCTCCCCACGCCAAAGCACACACGGCCCTGGAGCTCTGCAATGTTTAATTTGCCCGATGTTGCAGAACAGAATCCAGTAATTTATGGGGCTCTGCTGGGTTCGTTTCCTCTGCTCGCTCGGGGGGGGGGGAGTCGTGTAGCAAAACTGCTGACTCTGCCCTTTTTTGTGCCTGTGGGGTAAGGGGGGGTCCCAGCACAGCTCCCGGGGTCCCGACACGCCGGGCAGAGCCGAGACTCGGGCACGTGCCACCGGCCCCGCAGCGCCCACAGGTGCCCGCCGAGGGGCACGGGGGGGGGCAGAGCTCCTCTTGGCAACTCTGCAGCACAAATCCCCCCGGGAAGGACTTGTGTCTCCCAGCCCGGGGGCCGGCTGCCTGCCGGGGTGGGGAGGAGGTCGAGCCCCGACCCCCTGGAAAGCCCCACAGCAGCCCTGCGAGGGCTGGGGGGAAGAAGCTGGGGGGTGCGTGGGGACGTTTGGTCTGAAAACGGGTTTGGTCAGAGATGTGTAAGTGGCCCGAGACTGCTCTGGGTTCACCCACCTCCACCCGGCTCCCCAGCGGGGAAGGGGGGGGCTTTGCTCCCAGCCTGTGCTGGTTTCCAGGCGAAACGCTGAAGCTGGCGACTGCCGCGCGGCTGGGGGTCACCGTGGGGAGGAGCGAGGCCCAGCTTCCAGATCTTTCTAAATTAAAAACAGGGAAGGAAAACAGGCACGAAACAACCCCTCGCTCACACACCGGCACGGCGTGGCCACGGCAGAGCGCAGCCAGGACGGGGCCACGGGGAGCACCTCAGCTCACCCCGAGCTCGCCCGTGGCCGCAGCGCAGCGCCCAGGTGATGCCACAGGCTCCCCGCCGGCCCCTCTTCCCTCTCCGTCTGCAAAACCTCTCAGCAGAATGTGCTGCGCCTTCATCCCGCCCAGGACACCTCGCCAGCCTCCTCCTCCTCTGCTCTGCCTGGAGCAGGGCCTGCGGGGCAGGAGCACCCTCGGGGGGAGCAGGGAGGCCCCGGGGGCTTGCTGCGCTCCATGGGGCTGAGCCCAGCCCCGGGGCTGGGTTCCCACCGTGGCCCTGGGCACCAACCGCTGCTTTGCACGTTAATGACTGTTAATGACCATAAACGCAGCAGAGAACAGGCTCCCATGCCTCAGCCGGGTAACCTGCAGCTCCTGACAGCCCAGTGAAGCTGCCAAGGCCGCGGAGATGAGCAGCTCACCTGGATCTTCAGTCACCCGGAGGAAATGTTTGTGTTTAATCCCCGTTTAAGGGTGGCAGCGGTGGGTGAGTTTCAGACGGCTCCAGGGCTGGGGGGGACGCCTGATGGCTGCAGACGGACCCGACCCTGGCCAGAAGAAATCTCCCACGCCGCGCGGGATGCTCCGGGGCTGCCGGACCTCTCGGGCAGAGCTGCTGCTCCTCCGCGGGCTGGCTGAGCCCAGCTGGCAGAGCAGCTGCCGGAGGAGCTGTTACCTGATCATTTCACCTCAGACTTCCCTGGGCGGCTGCTTCCAAACTGCCAGGAAGAGTTCAGTCGGGTTCAGAAGTTGGAGCAGTGGCAGGCCTGGAACACTGGGCCGGAGGAGATGACTTCCCTCATTATCCTGTGTTAGGAGGTATAAGATGTTCTCCTAAGATGTGTTTAAGGACGATCGGAGCGGCAGTCTTTCAAGGGAACATTAGCCATCTGCAGGAAATTAAGGGTATTATCTCAGTAATTTTCTGCCTACCTCTAGCACCAAGACCGGAAAGTCCCCTGACAATTTGAAATTCAACTCCAAATTCTCCAAACACCCTGAAAACTTTCCAGGCTGCCAGAGTAACACGGCGCTTGTCCCCCGGCCAGGCCTGCCGGCGCGCCGGGCAGCGCAGAGCGGCGGCGGGAGGGATCCCACCCCGAGAGGGGGATGCAGGTGGCTCGGGGGGGATGTGGGCTCCCCAGGGGCCGGCTGGGCTCTCTCTGGGGCTGGCACCCCCTTCCCATGAGGCTGGCAGAGCCGAAGCATCTCTGGGACACGGGACACACGACTTTGCAGAGCTTGTGCTTCCCCGGCTGCGTCCTGGCTCCCGTCTGTATCAGGGCAGGAGCAACCAACCTCCCTGGGAGCTGGGGCAGAGGGTCCGCAGCGCTCGGGAGAGGGGAGAAGAGCCTTTGAGTCTCGTGGTGTGCTGGTCCATCGGCTGCGTGGGGCAGATCACCCCAGAGCAGGCTGAGGGTTGGAGACCGAGCCCCAGAAAGGAGCATCCCGGAGGGACGGGGCTCAAACACCCCAGGCACCACCGGCGAGTGTTCCTCAGCTTGGGGCCTGTGTGCTCTTACTGTTATTGTTCTCTAGGGAATGGTTAATTTTTGCACAACTGAGGCTGTGAAATGGGCTGAGAGGGGTCTCCTCGCTCCTGCCTCTGCCCGAGCAGCTCAGCTCTGGCAGCGGGGGGTTCTCTGGACACGTTGCTGGCGGCTGCTGCCGGTAACTCCCGCTCCCGGCTGCCGAGAGGCTCCGGGCACGTGCTGCTGCCCAGGACCCGTGTTCCCAGGGCCAGGTGTTCAGACACCCCCGATAACTCTGCTTGGCAACTGCAGGTGGGGCAGAAAACAGGGCAGCGTTGAGCCTACAGCTCCAGAATCGGGGACGGGAAAACCTCCCCGCTGCCCGCCCTGCCCTGCCTGCGGGCAGCACTGCCCAGCTCAGGCCGGCTCTGCCGCGTTTCGTTGCCGCTCTTGGCTGGAGCGGGTCTGGGCTTTGAAGCTCGGCTGCTGCTGCAGGTGTGGAGAAAACAGGAACCTTTGAAGTCTGGTCGGTGCTGAAAACACTCCATTACGCTGCGGTCGTGAGTGGCCGATTCTGGGAACTGGCAATTCCTCGGCCGCGATGGGCTCTGCCGAGGGGGCACCTCTGGGTAACGCTCCCTCCTGCGGCTCCGGATTGCCCCTGGAGACACAAACCGTTTCTCAACGCAGCTTTGCCTGCCCCGGCACAGACCTTGGGTTGTTATTGTAGGCTCGCGTGCGAGGAGCAGACGCGCCATGTGCTGCTCTGTTGTTGCAGGGCTGCCGCCAGCTCCTTAAACCGAGAAAGGGCTCACAACGCGCCTCCTACATGTGGCGTTTATGTGCTGCTCGGGGAGCCGGAGCTTGAACCCGGCCAGGCTGTTGGCGGGCGCAAGCTGGAGGAGGGAGCTGCCCCCGTGGCGGTTCCCCTCGGAGCTGGCCCAGGAGCCCCGGGAACTGGGGAGCAGCGGGACCAGCGAGCGCAGCCCCAGCACTTACTGGTCCTCTTCGGAGGATTTTAACTGAGCGTCACCCGTACCTGGCGGCAGGACCCTGGGGTAAATCCAGGGGGTTTCGAGCGCCCCGGACGCACGAGGGTTTGTGGCTGGGTTTTGGCAGGGTTGTGCGTGGCCCCGCAGAGCCGCAGCTCGCCAGCCACGGGCTAGCGGCAGCCCTGCCCGCTGGGGCCGGGCGGCAGCCTCGGCTGTTCCCGAACACGCGGATGAACTCCGAGCCGCCGGTTGCGGGGCCTGTCGGTACGGGACCTGGCCGGCGCTGCTGTCTGCCGGCGGGAAGCGGCCCGGGCGCCAGGCCCAGCCCTCCCCGGGGGCACGGGGCGAGCACCGGCGGGGGCTGGTGGTGCCGCTCGCGCGTAACTAGTCCCGTTGTACTAAAAACCAACCTCCCTCGGCCTCGGCAACATCAACCCCGTGGACAGCGATGGGGCTGCTCGGGGCATCCGCGGCGTGGGGCTGGGGCCGGTCCCTGACCCCGGGGCGGCCGCTTCGGCTAACGGCTCCTCGGGGCCAGGACACGCGGCTGCGGCTCCCGCAGTGAGTGGTGGAAGATCAGGAACCTCCCGAGCTCAGGGCTGAGCTGGCCCCAACCCCCCAGTGACAACCCGCTGGAGGTGGTTTCACCGCTGCGTTTCTTTTGCAGAAAATCCCCCCAGTTAGACAAAAACCTTCCTCCCGTCTGCGACGTTCTTGCTTTGACAGGGCTTAGCGAACAAGGCTGGCTCTGCTAAGCCCGGTTTGTGCTTTAAAACAGGGAATTTCCCCTTGCACAGCCCTTCCCGCTTACCTTGGATTCAGGAATCCCGTCCATTTCCACGCCGCGGCCACCCGACGGGAATTACTCACGTTCCGCACAGAACCCCAGAGCTCAGCACCAGCGAAACCTCGCACGGAGCGGGTTGTTAGGGGCTGGAACGCTTCTCTAGACGAGGGCTCTGCAGGAGTGCGGTCAGTCCTGGTCCAACGACAGCGACTGTCAGGGCGCTCCAGGAGTCCAGGCCTCTGTCAAATGGCCAAGTAGCCACAGGCTACGGTCTCAGCCAAGTACTGGCCACCAGCAACACCCCACCCGTGCCACACAGAGGCAGGAGCGACGCCTGAGCAAGGGGGATTAGTTTATTGCAGTATCTGTTCTCGTTTACTGATCAGCAGTTCAACAGAGGGGCTGCGGGAGCCAGGCAGGGGCAGAGCCCAGGACGTGGCCACGGCAGCCGCCTCCCCCGGCTGCTCCTGCCTTGTCAGCAAGAGCCTGAGTCACACGCTGAAACGCTGATAACACCTGACCTTGGGCGGGTGTGCTAAAGGCTCTCTGACCTCTGGGAAAGACAGCGTCGTCTACTTAGCACCAAGTCTAACTTCAATTTTACAGTAAGTATAAATACACGTATTTAAAATCCGTAATGTAATTTCCGCACATTTACATAGGACAAAGTTAAAAAATTAACGAATGCTAAAAACAGCTTTCCAGCATCCTCCCATGGAGTCTACCAAAACACCAGCCAACACTGGAGTGCGTGAGGAATCCTTGTGTAAAGCACAGCAGGTCCGAGAGCGCGCGCCGAGCCCAGTCAGGTTTAACCCCTTGGGAAACGTGGGGGGTCCCCGGGTCGCTGCCTCACATCACCCAGCGGGACCTCAAAACCACAAGTCTCTGCCTTCGGTGCCTGGCACCTGCTGCAGCTCCTTCCGAGGAGTGTGAGGGTTTTTTCTGGGGGGAGCTCTCCTCTCCCCTGCTCGGCTCTCACCCAGCAAGTTCCAAAGTCTTTCTGAACAGTCAAGTTCACCCACGGCACCAAGGAGTGCTGGTCCCCCCTTCGCTGCCGCTGTTCTCGGCGCAAACGTGACGGCGAAACACAAGGGCTACACGGGTCGTTCTGTGCACTAGTTACTGGTTAAACCGTGCTAACTAGGGTCAAGAGCTCGAGCTCGTAAAGCGGCGGCAGGACAAGCTGCGAGCCCGGGGTATGTTCCTGCAGAGGATTTCAAACCGCAGCAGAGGCTTTACTGGACTCCCGGCCTAGCTCTCTCCGTGCCCAGGCCCGCACGGCAGCGAAGAGCTGCCTCTCCTCTGCTGGAGAGCACAGCCACCAGTTCAGCAGCAGCACGGACAGCAGCACAGACAGCAGCACCGTTATTAACATATTTACAGCAGAAGTTAAGCTGGGGGCAGGGGACGCGGTACAAGAGGGGAGCGGTGCGGCCCCGCCGGCCTTAGCCTGGCCGAGGAGAGGGACTGAGCCCTCCTGTGTCACACAGCCCCTGGAGAACCCTCCTCCAGCACGGGGACAACAGCTCTTCTCTCCCCGGTCAGGGCCTGCCCAGCCTCAGGCTAGACTCCGTTAGCACCCGCCTTGCTGCCCGGAGAGGCTTCCATCGCAGCCTGGGTGTGAAAGAAAGTTACAGACTTTAGGCCGTACCAACACAAATGCTGCTTGAAATTCAAAACCTTTTTTGAAGAAGGGATCCTTCCCATTTACTACGGGAAGCTGCTCTGCAGAGCAACAGCTAAGAACAAATTTCTCCAGGGTAAAGGAGCGTGCTCCTGTCGATAAAATCTAGACTCCCAAACTTGCCCTCAGTGGGCATCCCAGATGAGTAAACAGCTAAATCAAAATCAAATATTCACAGAATGGAAATGGGAAAAAAAAAAAAGGCAAGTCACTGTATAAATATTTTTACAGATACAAAACGGCTCTCAACACTCCCTGACGGGAGCTGCTCTGTCCTTGAGGTCCACAGCAGGTTGCTGGAGTGCACAGAAGGACGTACTGGTACCTCCCCAGAGCTCAGCACCCTCCCCAGCTGGGCTGCAGCCTCTGTCACACGTGCTATTTTCTGTTTAACAGCCCTCAGTGCAGTTCTCGTCCACAATTTTTCCAGTCACTCCTTGAACTTCGCATTCACAACACCCTGCAGCACAAATCTCGTTTCTGAATTGTCCTTTGGAACGTGTAAGGATTTTGAAAAGCTTACCTCTCGTGGGGGAGGCTTAACTGACACTTCTGAGACCGGCAATTCCTCTGTTGGTCGAGACAGAAATTCTTCATTCTTTTAAGGAAAAAGCAGCTTTAAGTGGCAGGACCCTCTCTGAAAACAAATCTCAGCTCGACCCCGTTCAGTCCCTTCTCCTTTCTTAGCGAGGCGGCTCCCTGCAACGCACCTTTGTGAAAGCTGCACGTCGGCGTTTCCACCATTTCCCCTCTGCAATTTAATTCAGCTATTTGGAAATATTTCTAGCAGTTGACACAATATTCTCCTTTAATTTCTGTTGCTGCTTTCACCAGCTAGGACTAATCTAAGGAATTTGCTTCAGCCTTATGCTGAGAACCGTATTCTCTGGCTTTCTTACTCGAGATACTTTTTGTCCTGGAGTTCACTAGAGAGCTGCAAACTGACACCTGAAAGTGGCTTCTCTGAGCGAAACGTACCGGACTGAAGTCTCTGTATTTATGTGAGTAAAGCAGCTTGGGAGCTCAGGGGTGCTCCTCTGCTGGGAGCCAGGAACATGGTACTGAACAGCCCCCTGTTTCCAACAACACGAAGTGCCCCAGCAGATCTCTGAACCCTCTCACTGTCTCTTACACCAGCTGGGAGGCTCTGGGGCAAAACCACGTACAGAGCGCGGGGACGGACACCGCGCTGTGCTCTGCACCACGTGGCAAACATCGGCTTTCGTCGAGCTCTGGGAGGTTTGTTCCCATCTCCCAGGGATTACAGCACTACACACTCATTTCCCGACTTGCAGACTCCGATTTTCTGACCTTTCTTCCCTGTACGACGGGCGCAGGATCCACCAGGGTCTCTTGACCTTCAAGAACAGATGTCACCACTTCAGCAGTGTCACCTGCCTATGGGGGAACACACAGTTCAGCACAGCTAAAACCTCACTCCGCTGGGAGGATCAAAGAACAAGATTCATGTCACGGTGCTTCGTTTTCTATAATGCATAATGGTTAAACTATTAACCTGAAAGTTTTATTCAAACAACTCACCTTATTCTGTGGAACTGGAACAGATTGTGGCTTTATATCTATTAAGTACAAGGCACGGGAAAGCAGGAGCAGAGAAGGTGGAACGTTCTCTTTTAAATGCAGATCCAGCCACTGTTGGAAGAAGCCAGGAGGAGAAGTTATTTCATGTTGGCTCTGCGTCAGTACTTATTTGGATAGTACTCCTTGTCCTTGCAGATCTCAAAGCTATCTTGAATTTGGCTAATCGGTTTAAGTTACCACAATGAGAAGAAATGGTTTTGACGAGTTAAGCACACCGCGTGGGACACACCCCAGAGAGGAAGCTTCCAGCTACTAGTGAGGCACCAGCGTCACCACTGAGAGCCAACAGTGACAGCCAAGCACTCTGAGTTACCTACAGCTTGTCTCAAACACAGCACCCGCAGCCGTACCAGCTCCTTTGAGTGCTTACAAAGGAGCAGTGTTGGCTCTGCCACAGCTCTTGGCTGCTTCAGAAGGTTAAAACGTATTTCACCCCTCACACTTCATCTTGCTTCCAGCAGGCCCTGATGCTACTCGGTTTTTTCTTTAGCCCAAGACATTATCTGGGTACTTCACGCCTCACAGCTCGGCTGTGCAGGTGAGGGCCCATCCAGAAACACGTGTGTGTGTTCCTGGTGCCCCCACACCTGCGGGGTCTGCACCGCAGCCCCCTCTGTCCCGGGGAACCTTCTCCCACAAGACCAGACCAGAGTGCACTTGCCTGCCCGAGCTGCTCCTTCAGCTGCTCCTCCGAGAGACCCAGCGACCGCATTCCTCGGGCTCTGCAGGCACTCTGCAGTTCAGACACGCTTAGACCGTTGACTCCTTCCTTGGCAATCATCTGAAATGAAAAGGAATGTTCCTATCTGGGCCTAGAGTAAGCCAAAACCCTGAGGTACCCGATGAGCTTGAGCCCAAAGAAATGTCTGAAATGTGCATAAAGTCTGACCAGCACAAAGCTGAGACAGAACTGACTGGTGGTAACTCATTCTGTCCTTGAGAGCTGCGAGTCTTCAGCTACAGAAGATGAACAACCTTTGATCCTGATCATTTTGGTTTTCCCCCCCAAAGTCGTGAGACTTTCACTTTCACCTGCAGGTTTGAATGAATCCCACACTTTTCCACGAGATCCTACCCCCAAAGGCCGGTGACCCCGAGAACTGCCCGGACTGCAGGCTCTAAAGCAGAACCTGTGCTCAGCTGCACACGCCTTGCAGAACTGGCCACCTCCTGCAAGCAAGAAGCTTTCTGGTCCTTCCTCTGTGTCGTAACAGGATTCTTAGCGCCATTTCAAATTCCAGTTCCTCCACCAGCACAAAATGTCGGCTGGAAGGGACTTCTGGAGGTCCCCGGTCCTACCTCCTCTACAGAAGAGGGTTAACTTCAACGTTCCTTTACGCTGCTCAGCCTCTTCCATTTATGCACCGAGCCTCTCTAGGGATGTGGATTTCACAACCTCTAGACAACCTGTTCCACCCTTTACCCACTCACTGATTTTAATTTTTTTCTTATCGAGTTGGAATTTCCCTTGACCCTATGACCATTACCTGTTGTCCTTTTGCTGTGCACCTGTAAGTCTGATTCCATTTTCTAAATAACGCCATCAGGCAGTTGAGAACAGCAAACAGATTCTCCTTTGCCCTTCTCCAGGCTAAATAAACCCAGCCACTTTATAAACTAATATAAACTCATGATTCAGCATGGTTAAAATCTGGTGTTTCCATGCATTTATTCCAGAATTGGAACCTCTCTTTTTTACAGGTTAGCATGACTCCAGAATAAAAATATAAGGGTGTTCTAAACAGTGACAATATCTGCAGCACCACGCTCCTTAGGGGTCACCAAAGGCAGCAAGGGTGCAGGAAGATGAACTCTCATTCTGTTTTCTCGTGGAACCTCTCGCAGGGAGAAGCCGACCCCCACCAATATTAAACTTCCCATGTGGGGAGGGAGCGTGGGCAGTGACACAGGCCTTACGTAAAGCAGGCAGTGATTCAGAAGGCAGAGCCTGCGATTGCGAAAAGCCTCCCTGCCTCCAAAGCAGCTACACCTGCACTGTTGTAAACTTACTTCATCGTCTGCCTTGATAGTTCTGAGTCTCAGCAGAAGCTGAAAGCGGAGCAGGTTGTTGGTGCCAATGGGCTGCAGCTCCAGCAATTTGCAGAGAGCCACCAACTGCGGCCGTTCCAAGTGCTCCAGGGTCAGCTCATCCTCAAAGAGCTTGGAGAAGCGTATGATCTCCTGGGTACTGGGCTGGAGGCCGCTGTGACGGATCTAGAGAGAGCAGAGGCATCAGGGCCGAAAGCCAGACCAGGCAGAATCCCAGCCCGTGAATCCCCTTCCCCCTCTAAGGAGAAGCCCTTCCCGCCCTCACACCGGTGCTCCCGTCTCTCGATGAAAACAACGACACAGCTAAAAGGCCAGAGTGAACCGGTGGTTCTGAGCGGCCACTGAAAGGATTTCACAGGGTGCAACTTTCAGTGTTGTTCCAGTCTGCAGCGAGAGCTGTGACAGAGGCAGCGCCGGGAGGGCGTCCCGCTCCCCCCCCGGCAGGACGGCTCTGCGCCCTCACACCTCTCCGCAGCCTCTGCCCAAAGCCCCAGGTCCCACGCTCTCTGCCCAAACCAGCAGCACCAAAGCCGGTGTGAGCACCGCTGCTGCCATCCCCAGCACAGCCGTCCTACCTGGTGCACGTACGAGGAGAACTGTTTTCCTTGGCCTGTATCTGCTTTGTTCCTTTTGGCCATCTCTGCGATGGTCTCCCGCAGGAACTTTGCTAACTCCAGCTTTGCGTTTAATTTCTTTTTCTGCTTTTCTTCCTTCATTCAGGAAATAAAACACAATTAGAAATTGCACGTGAAAGTCAGAAGGGAGGGGATTCTGGGAAAAAAATAAGTCTTCAGTACTGAAAGCAAATAGGCTTTGGTTACCATAGAAAATGAAATTGCTGTGCCCTTTCCTACTGATCACTGTTTACACTACAGTCTCCAAATTCTGCTGTCCTGTACAGGGGTGAACTGGGAACGTCTGGCCTAGACGTGTGTGTGAGGCTGACGCTCACTTCCAGCAGCGGGCAGGAAGCTCTTTATTGCAGCTGTACAGACGTTCGAACGAGCTGGAGTAGTCTGCATCTTCAGAAAGGACACAAACCTTTTTTGACTCCGTCTCAAAGGTCGAGGGCAGCATTTCAGGGAAGAGTTTCAAGAATACAGGTAACAGGAATTCCATGAAGGGGACGATGACAAACACCAGGAAGGGAACCAGCCGGAAGAGATCTGCACACGTTCTCAGCAACTGTACAGAGAAGAGCACAGCGGAGATTACTGGTCAACCTGACACGAAGAAAGGGTATTCCAAGGAAGTGTGGAAACCGAGCAGCTAAACTTCCTTCATTATAATAAGCCTCTTAATACATCATCTTAGCAAAGTGTTCGCGTGTCTGGCACTTACCCTTCGCCTCTCCCTCCTAGTGAGGACCTGACCATGTAAGAGCCTCCACACCATCCTGGCAGCCACCTTAGTGTCGATCCAGAGCAAGTGGAATCCATTGTAATAATGTTTCAGCTCATCCACGACTTTTTGGCGTAAAGACCTTTTTCCCACGGGAGTCTCCACGACTTGTTCTGTCGGCGTTTTCGCAGGCTTGGTACCCTGGTTTGCAGCACTCTGGGGCGGGGGGAGTTCATCCCGCAGCTCCCGGCGCGGGCAGGCGGCCGTGTGAAACCTTCGCACAACGTCAGCCGGGGAGTGAGGTCGGTTCTCAGAGTTTCTTACGTGAGTCCAGTTCAAATGAGAATCCACTAGTTGGACAAGAGCAACTGCTGGAGCGTATGGAGAACTGGAGTGCGCGAGGAGATGGGAGCCTCTGAAACTGCGGAGGGATTTAAGGAAGTGATAGTGTGTTGTGGCCAAGGTACCCGGGCATGACACACAAACCAATGCTCTTCGTGCCAAACTGATTTTGTGGCTGCTTCAGTATCTGAGACTGATCCTCCAGCAACGGATAAAATATTGAGAATCTGTCCCATGCTAACAACTTTCCTCTTGGGGATCCTCTTGGGGACAGTAACTCAAGACTCCAGAGTGCCTCTGGGAAGCCCTTCTACCAACCGTATTGGTAAAATTTGCCAGTTGCAGACAAAGAAAACTCAAATTTCCGTCTCCTCTCACCAAGCTCTCAGGACAGGGTTCGCTGCATTTCCCACCCCCTCCCTCCCCTGGCAGCCTCAGCTGGAAAAGACGGGCTGGAGCGGCTAGCGCTGACAGTCTGCTCCCTTTTTATAGGACTGTGCAGGCTGCTGTGCATGAAAACAACTGCCAAAATCCCTTAGTTTTAGACAAATCAAACTTTGCCCTTCCCGCGCTCAGCTAATTTTGTGCAGCAGTTTGCAGCACTCTAGTTTAAAGCGTTGGTATTACAGCAGCGTCTGTCTCTGCCCGAAACATCCCAGCAGCGCCCGTCACTGTAAGGAAATGGCCGAAGGAAGGCGTTCCCGCGCCGGGAGCTCCCTGCCCCGCTCCCTGCGGTTACCCTCAGCCCGTTCCGCCCCCGGCCGGGCTCAGGGCACGGGAACGGAGCGCCCGGGAAGATCCATCCCCGCCTTACCTGGCCCTGGCGGCGGCCAGGAGCGCGTTCCAGCCGCAGGCGGCCATGGCTGCCCCGGAGGCACCGGCTCAGGCGGGCCGCGGGCGGCGCGGGGCCCCTCCTCTCCGGCGGCGAAGGCGAGCGGCCGGGGAGCGCTGCGGCCCTCGGGGCGGCGGGGCCGGGCCCTGGCGGGGCCCGCCGGGCCTCTGGCGCATCACCCGCCCGGCCGTGCCGCTGCCGCGGGGGCGAGGGGAGCCGTGAGCGGGCGCGGCGGGGCGGGGGGACAGGGCCCGCCCGCCGCACCGGGACCAGTTCCCGGGGGATCGCTCCCGGTCCCACCCCACCGGTCCCCGCCGGGCGGGACAAGCCCCGGCGGCCCGGTCCCTCCCCGCCCGCCCGGCTGGGCCGCCCCAGCCCCGCTGCCCCTCCCCGGGGCCGCTGCCCCCGCCCCGCCGGCCCCGCGCCCCGCGAGGCGCCCGGTCCCGGCCCCGGTCCTCCCGGGCTGTCCCATCGCGCCCTGCACGCGCCGCTCTAGCCCGGCAAACTCTATGGTTCCCTCTCCGTCACGCCATCGCCCCGCGTCACGGGCCCTTCGGAGAGAGCCAATCAGAAGGCAGAACCGCGGCCCTGACGGAGGCCACCCAATGGGAGCGGGGCAGGGCGGGGCTTGACCCGAGGTGCCCTCAGAAAGGGCCACTCATTGGCCGCGAGGGCGGCGGCAACGTCAGAGGGGGCGGGCCTTGAGGAGTGATGTCACGGGCCGGTGCGTGACGCCATCGCGGGGTCGTGGGGCTGCGGGTGACGTAAGGGAGGGGGGAGGGGCCGCGCCCGGGGCCGGCTGGGGGGGGCGGGGGGGCTGAGGCGGGGCCCGAGGCCCACGGTGAGGCCCGAGGCCCGGCTCTCCCGGCCCGGCGCACACGCAGGCCCCGGGGTGGCGGGGCTGGCCCCCTCCTTGGCCCACACTCCCCGTCACTGTCATTGGTTTTCTGCCTCAGCGCGCTCCCAGCATCGGCAGCGCTGCTGCCCCAACCGCGGGGCCCGAGGAGCCCGGCTGGTGGCGGATCTTCACCTTTCGCCTTTTTGCGGTGATTTATGTAGCACCTGGAGAGCGGGAGAGGAACCAGGAACCATGTGCGGAGTCGGGCTCCTGCCTGGAGGGGACCCCCAGGCTCTGCTCCGTGTGCCTGCTGCTTCCCACGAAGCCTCGGCTCCAGTCCTGGCGAAAGGTAGGAGAGTTAAGCAGCCAACTCGCACACTGTAATTGTTTCTTCAGCGGCCACATCGGATGTTTCCTGGTGCATTCGTGGGGTTTTCAAAAGGGAAAACACCATCCGTGGCTCAGCAGCTCGCAATAGCTAACCATATATCCATCAAAATGTCAACATCCCTTTGGGTTTTTTGCGTGGAACAAAAATTTGCTTTTATGTGAAAGGTTCCTGTGGAAGTGATAGCAGTTTGTATCTATATATAGAGCAGAACACGTTCTGAGCAGCTGCGGGTACGATGGGGCCTCTAAGAGTAGAGCCTCCCTTTGTGTGTTATCGCCTGGGAACAGCTTCGCTTGGAATTAGATGTCAGAAGGAAGTTTCAAGCCCTGACGTGTTTGAGAGAAATCCTGTGGGTCTGCAGATCTGATGAAACACGCAGGCAGCTGCAGAGATGTTCTCGATAGGTGACGGGAGACTTGGTTTCTCGAAATGTCTTCTGTGTTTGAGAGACTAGCGGGGAAAAAACATTTTGTTGCCCACAATGAAAAAGGTTTATAACTCTTTGGTGGCTTTGCTAATGGGTGCCTAAACAGATGAATGACATTTTAGAAAGTAGAAAATAAAATTGGGAAAGATGGGTGAGAAATGGGACAGAAAGCTCCCGAGGTCTGCCACCACAGCTCTCGGCACGTTGCTGTGTTTTCCATTGGTTGGAAAGCATGTTTCCCATAAAGGGCTGGTCTCCAAGTCTTTTAAATCCTGACAAAAACCGCCACCCCACCATTAATTAAAATACTTCTTTACTGTCAAAAACATCTCTGCATTGTTAGTGCAGACCATGTAATAGTACAATTTAGTTCCTGTGTGCTTTAGTCTGCCAGAGCTGGTTCTGCTAAACCACATCCCCGGGGACTGCAGAAGAGAGTTTTGTTTTGGTGGGTTTTTTTTTCCCTTGGGAGAGGCTGTTGCTTGAGGAAGTGACAGAACTGGAAATTAAAACTAGATGAGTAGGCAAACACAACCTCCCGTCCTCTGAACCCAGCTCAGGAAGGTGCCCTTTGTTCGTCTCGCTAGCGGGGGATCTGTGTTTCTGTACCAGTGCTCTGGCTTTCAAAAACCTGGAAACGCTGATTTTGTCTCCTTGGGGATGTGTTTCAGTGTGAATTTGTGAGGTGGCTTCTGAGACAGGGCAGACTGGAATCTCTTGGATGTGCTCATGGACCTTCTAGTTTTCATGGTGTTCAAGACTGTGATTTAAACACATCTAGGTTATGTCTTCTAGAGTTTTTCCTGCATGAACGAGGGCCAGACGCTCCTGTGCTGAAGGCAGCTGGTACATGGATGCTCCCTCGCTGTGCCAAGCGCTGGGCCTTTCGGAAGGTCCCTGAAGCGGTGAGGGGTCAGAGCCCTCCACCCCGCCCGCTGAAAGCCCCGCCAGGGAGCCGCAGCTGTTCAGAGCCCCCTTTCCAAAGCCACCCCTTGTTTTTGGGAACGGCGCCGGGCGCAGATCGTTGGTCCGGGAAGAGGCGCCGGTCCTGAGCTGTTCTGAAGGAGGCAGCACGGTTCAGGGCACGGCGTCTGGAAGCAGTTAGCCTGCTGTGCTCAAAGGGGAGCGTTCTGCGGGGAGAACACGCCACCTCTCTGCTTGTCCCACAGTGTTGTTTTCTATAGCGCCCGTCCGCGGGGCTGGTGTGAAGCGCTCGAGTGCGCGGCGCGTGCGGAACGCTGGGGCCTGTCCCTGGCGGAGCTGCGGTCCATCTCCTGGAGCTGGCAGTGCGGAGGCTGGGGGCGAGGGCCCCGGCACAGACGTGCTCGTTCGGGGGGCCGGGGACAAGCGCCCCCAGGTTCCTCAGGGCGGGCTGATCCTGGTAAGGGCTGCAAATCGCCGTGGTGGTACCACGCAGTCCCCGCGCAGGGCAAGCAGGACGGGGGTTGTGTTTCCCTTAGTCCGTGTTCTGTGCTGGCCACGGCACAGACCATCCCGCCTCCCTCGGGGCTGAGGAGGGTGAAGCTGCTGTCGTGGTGTTTCCCTCGTCCGTGCTTGGCTTTCGTGCTGCCTGTGGGTTCCCAGCCAACAGAACATTTACAGTAAAAATGATCAGGAGGGGGAAAAAGTATTGCAAAAGAAAACTGAACAAGAGAGAAATGGAGGAAAAACTAATGCCTGTCAGAACGTTCATTACTTGTCAGAAGGAATCAGAAAGAAATACATTCCCTTGCCTTGAGTGCTTCAGCTGCAGGAACATCAGGACCCACCATACATGAATATTAACCTTAATATTAAGCATTTAGAATTTACAGAAGGGAGGAGATGAGAGAGAGAAGCCTTTTCTAGGTCACCTCCATTTTTGGTGCCTTATTGTGTTGAAGGAGGAGGAGAATTGCTTTTTAAAGTCACTTTATTCCGGCGATTCCCGCCCTCCCCAGCGAGCTGAAGGCCTCCCGGCTCTCCGGGCAGCGGGAGGTGCTGTCGGTGCGGGGGGCATTGCTCAGGGCCTGGCCCAGCCCCCGTCTCCTCAGCTTCCCCTTTCATGTTGGGTCATGTCTCTCTTCCTACCTAATTCTTCTTGGTTTATTTTCTGACTTTATTTTTTTTTCTGGTAACAGGCATCATCTTATCTCCCCATCTTGTTTACTTTCCATTCTCTTGTGCTTTTCTTGCTTTTCCGTTTTCCTTCTTTTTTTTTTTTTTTCCTTGCATGTTAATGCTTTTGCTGCAGGAAAGATTGATTGTGTGCACTTCAGTTGTGTTTTCTTCCACAAAAAGAAAGACTTGAGGGTTATGGAGGAGGGGAATTAATTGCAAACATCTCAATGCACAATTTTTCAGCCAAAATAGGATTAGAAACCACTGAGGATGACAGCATTTTCTTTCACGATCCAACCCAGATGCCAAACGTCAGCAGCCAGACCTAGACTCCGCGAGGCACGTTGTGATCTCCCCGGCAGAACCAGGGTTTTCCCCCCGGCCCTCGTGCCGCCTGGCCATCGTTTGCCCGTTTCCTAGCCCACAGCGTGGTCTGGGGGCTCGGGGGGGCTCGGCGTCGCCTCGGCGTGTGCTGGGCTTCTCCGTGCCGGGCGCTCGGTGCCCACCGGCCCCCGCGTTGCTCGAGCTGCCGTTGTGCCAGTAAGCGGGGCCGTGCCGGTGGGGCCGTGCCGGTGGAGCCGCCGTCCTCTCGCCGCGGCGGGTCTGTGCCGCGTGTGGGGCCGGCCCGGGGCTGAGCCCCGGCGGCTTCCGGAAGGTGCCGGAGCGCGGCTGGGTGGGCGCAGCGCCCCGTCCCCGCGGCCCCGGGACCCGCTCCGCGGGGTTTGTGGTGCGGCGGCCGCGCCGTGCGCCCCACGGGGCGTCGAATATCCACCGCCCGGCCCCTCCGAGCGGGCGGCGGCCGCGCTGCCCGCCCGCCCGCATCAGCGCCCCGGGCCCGGCCCGCCGGACTACACCCCCCATGGTGCCTTGCGGCGGGCGCCGCCCCGGCGGCCAATGGGGCGCGGGGAGGGGCGGGGCGGCGCCTGCGCAGTGCGCGGCGGCGGCGGCGGCGGGGGGGCGGAGGCGGAGGGCGCGCAAGCGGGGCCGGGACCCGGGCAGAGCGGCACGGAGCGCCGCCTTCCCCCGCCGCCAGCGGTCGCCCGCGCCCGCCCGCGCCCCGCCGAGCGCCTCCCCTTGGCCGCACCGGCCGGGAGCGGGCGGTGGGGGGGCGGGCGGCCTCCCGGGGCGGAGCCCGGCGCCAGCGGCGGGGGCGCGGAAATCGAGGCCGGGGCTCCGTCGCGGCCTGCTGCTGCGGGAGGAGGCGGGGAGGCCCGCCGCTGCCGCCGCCCCCGCCGCCGGCCTTTGTCTCCGCTGGGCTGGGTGGACGCGGCGGGGGCAGTTAGAATGGAACAGACTGAAGGTGAGGGCAGCGGGCGGCCGCGCTGGCGGGGGCGGCGGCGCCGGCCCGCCCGGGCTTAAAGGAGCCGCGGCCGCCATGTTTGCTGCCGGCGCTGCGGCGGCGGCGCGGTCCCCGGGGCCGCCCCCGCGGAGGGAGGGCGGGCGGTGGGTCCCGGGCCGAGGCGACCCCGCGGGCAGGACCGGGCCGGGCCGGGCGGCGCGGCGGCGACTCGCCGCCTCTCCGTCTCTCCGTGACGCGCGGAGCCGGGCCGCGCAGGGCCGGGCCGGGCAGGGCTCCGCGCTGCGGGACCCGCTCGCTTGTCCCGCCCGGCTGCGTTCGGGCGAGCGGCGGCCTCCGGCGCCTCCCGGCCGCGGGCGGTTCCGCGGCAGGTAGCTGGGGCGAGCGCCCGGTTTCGGGGCGGGGCGGGGGGAGCCGGTCCTGGCGAGCCCCAGACCTTCTGCTGGGGAGAAACTTGGGGTGGGAGCCTGCCCCGCGCTCCCCTGAAGCGATGCGGAGCCGTCTTTGTGACCGAACCGCGTACTTGTCAACTTCTCCCATAAAAAGCTTCTCGGTGCACGCTCTTAAGAACTGCATATAAGGATTTGTTGTTTCATGGCTTTTTTTTTTTTTTTTCCCGGTACTGTTGCATTGTACTCTACTTTGTTCTGTGTCTCGGCTTGCTTTTGACTGTCAACACTCAGCAATTTTAATACAGGTTTAAGATTTTCAGCTTGTGCTTAAAAAAATCTGAATGATAACATAGTTCTGTATATACCAACCAACCCAAAAGACAACGTAAAGCAGTCTGTAATCAGAGCTGAAGAAAAAATTGTAGCCTGTTTTGGTGATTGTTTAGGTCTTCGAGTGGCTTATGGCAGAGATGCACAGATAATGTTTTGGCAAATTTAATTGAAATGAATTTAATGAACTGATTGAAAAGATTTTGCGCTGGAAAGTGAGCTTGTGCGTTACGAAGTTACAGAGTAAGAGTAGAGGAGGGTGATCAAAGACTCTATGTTTTGTTGTAATACAACCACGTTTCACGTTTTTCAGCTGGCAAGTTTGCCTGAGTTTGCAGCGATTCACATGAGATATGTTGCAGTCATTACACTGCTTTTGAGAAGTCAGAGCATGTCATGACTCTTGCAGTACTTGGTATTGCCAAAGATCTGACTTCTGGGTTTATGTGAATACCAATCCGTGACTTTCCTTGAAGAACAAAAGATTTTCCTCCATGTTTCCTCTTTGAATTCCAGGGCTCTAAAAAGAAGTGAGTACTCTAATTTTCAGGACAAACCCCTTTTCTCTTTCCTTTTCAACACATAGCACTTTGCTGCTGTCCCAGTTGTTTCTTTCCATGTCACCATGGGAAACTTGTTAAAAGTGGCCTTATCAAAACCCTGTTACAGGCATGACTTTTTCTTCTGGCATTTAAAAAAACCCAAAGCACCTTTAAGAAGGTACACAGGGAAGTACTCAGCCTTACCACATGCTTTAAAGTTTGTCAGGAGGCCTCTGATTCACCGTCAGTGTCTGCCAGAAGAGATGGCTCAGTACAGCTGAAGTCAGTAGAAATCCACAGGCTACAGTTTTTCTGCTAATGAATCTACGTGTTGCTGAAAAACTTGGCGTTGTCTTAACGTGTGTAAATAAAACTTTCCATGCGTGATTTCATAAGGACATCCAGCACAAAGTGGGACAAAGCAGACTGCCAATACTGAATGCAGGAATCAGTAAGAATAATTATTTTATTTCTGTCTACAGTTCATATAATTTGAACATCCCGGGATGCTGTTATGGGTGGTAAAGGTGGCCCTCCAGGTAGTTTTTGGTGTGACTGTAGCGAAAACATGGGCCTGTTCGGTGACAGGTGTGTATGCTGAACTTCAGCAAAGTCATAATGTGTTGAGAGGAGGAATGGAAACGCCACAGAAGTCAATTGCATCACTTAAAAAACCTGACTGACCTGGCCTGGCCCAGCCAAACGGCTGGCTGTCTGTCTGTCTGTGGAACACAGGCAGCAGTGACCCGCTCCTGAGAGCGGCTGCTGTGTGGATTGGAGGTTTGAGATGACCAGCACAGGTTAGATATGTTGGAGTGAAACAGCCCAGAAAATGGCAGTAGATGTACGTGTGGTGACTTGGGTAACGAAGTGGTGGTAGGATACGAACAGATCTTTGACTCTCTCTGATTTAGGTCTCTATGGACAGGAGCTGGGTTGTTGTTTGTGCATAAAAATGGCCTAGAACTTCTGCTTTCGAGACTGTTGATAGAAAGCCCAGCTCAGGGTGACGAGGCAGTGACACCATTCACTGAACACATACGACTGACTCAAATTACTGCTTTTTCAACTCAGTCAGTGAGCCAGTAGGACAGTTTCTGTTCTCGGAGCAGATACTTTCCACCTGTGTCAAATGCCTCGTCTCTAACAAGCGCTAACCCAGCTGCTTCGGGCAGGGCTACCCACGTGGTGGTTGTCAACAGAAAAGGGTAAAATTAATTCAGAAAGGCGTCGTGGAAGCTCAGATTAAAATAGGTGCATGCTACACTTGATCAGCAGCTGTGGTCAGCTCAGCACGGTGTGGTAGCTGTGCTGGCCAGCACGGGGCTGTGCTGGCCGGGGCAGGCGTCGGGGGCCGGTAGCCGTGGGCAGAAGGCACACAGCTCCCCACAGGCCTCAGGCTGTCGCTGGGCTGCCTCTGGCTCAGTGCGGCCACTTCCTCCGAATTCTGCATCCAGAGGGCTTTGGAGACAGTCCTGGTGCCTGGGAGCATTCGCCCCGCGCTCCTGGGTGGTGATGAATAGTGGTGGGTGCTTCTGACATTTAGGAAATTCCTCTTACGCATCGCGTAGTTACCGTGTCTTTTCTCACTTTTTTGAGCTCTTCCTGATTGAGCAGTAGTGCAGTGGATAGATGCGTGTTTGTGTACTTTATAGGTAAGTCCTACGTTCTCTGTATTTTGTGCACACCTTCCCTCGCTGGGGGGAAGAAAAGCTTTTCCTCAGATGGTATCAGCATTGTTCAGAATCGCTCGATAATCTGAGAGGCCAGTTATTATTTAGCCTGCTGCAGCATGAAAGCAGTATCTGAGGACTGCGGAAGTATCTTGTTTTCCGAGAGAGAAGTTGCAAAATGCCCATGCTAAAAATGCACTTGGATAAGTGCAATTGTTGGTGAAAAATGTGAACCCAGAGGATTGCTAATCTCTTTGAAACTTTCCCCTAGCTGGGCGCTCGCTGTTGAAGGTGTAACTCATTTTTTCAAGATATGCTCAGTCACGTTGAGAAGCTCGGGACGGGAAGTGAAACAAACAGTGAGAATTTAAGAAAGAGCACTGTAAGAGCTCAATTAGCTTGACCTGCCTTATCTTGCACTGCCTATATTTTTTTATTTAATTTACTTTTTCTTCTGATACTTTGAACTGTGACTCTTCCGAAGGCAAAATGAAAATATTTGCTCAGTGTCCGTAAACAGCTGTGTTGTCCTGCTCGACCAGAAGATCTTACAGCCATGGGAAAGGACAAGTGCAGAGTGCTGGCTACCCAGTTTCAGAGAACAAACTCTTTTTCTATTATTAGGAAATCTAGTTGCAGTTTTGGAGGTATTGTTGATTTCAAGTTGTTTCCCAGCTTGTATAAAGTATCCATTTCCTATAAACCTTGAAATAATTTAATTGTTTCTTTATCTGTTGGTTGAGTTCCAGTGTCATATCAGTGCAGTATCTGTTGTGGGTCATATTTAGAAACTAAATTTTACAGCTTGCAGGAGGCTGATACTGTACTTCAGCAGGGTAATTACTCGCTGTTGTAGTGAGAAGAACTTACTCTGAAATATTTTTTTCTGCAAGATTAACACGTATCACTGAAAGTCACCTTCGCTTGTGGTTTTAGGTGGTGGTCGTCTGCTGAGGAGGGATAGGTGTGACTCTTGGGCCTGCTGTTGGTAATTCCACGACAATGGGGTGTTCTTTGCGTTAGAGCTTGGGAGCGACTTACAGAGTAATCCTTCCTTAGGTTTCAGTGCTGAGGTTGCTGTGCGTTCAGGAGTCGTCGTTTTGTTCCATTATTTCGGTGCTCCAGGGACTGTCCTTCCCCTGCAGCTCAGCCCCTTTGCCGCTTCGCTGGGTGGCAGCTGAGAAATGAACAAACTGATGCAGAGTTTTGGAGAGGAAGGAGGGTGGGAAAATCTGGGTGTGTTAACTGTGATGACAGCGAAAGGCTCGGAAGTAAGAAACTCTGGGTGATGTCAGCTCTGTGGGAGGAGAACAGCCGCTTGTGTTTTAAGACTGTTGAGAGTAGCAATTCCGTGAAGCAATAATCCTGCTTCTGCAGCCTGGATGGGAGGATAATGAGGCAGGTGCACAAATCGCCCGGGCTGTGAAGCACGGGCCGGCATCGAGGACTGTTTTACGTGGGTGAGTTCCAGAAACAAATTACTTAACAAAAAACTAATAGTCAAAACTATTTTCTTTTACTGGTAACTCCTAAATCCAGCGTGAGTCGAGTGTTACGAAGTTCGTTAATCCCCAGTTTCTGTGACGTAACCCGGAGCACGTGACGACCCGCCCCCTGCGCGCGGAACCCAGCGCCTTGGCCGCCTCAGCACCCGGCGCGGCGCGGGCCTGCCCGCTGCCGGGAGAGGTGCGGCGTGGGCAGACTTTGACCCGGAGGGCGGGATGTGGGGCAGATAAGAGGGACCAGGCACTGTCATGCAGCTGTTGAATTCTGTTAATACTGTGCATCTGGCTGTCGCTAAGACCACTTTGGTGGGATAGCTCTACCAAGGTGTCAGCAGAGAACTTCTGCTTCTCGACACTGGCGTAACTGCACTGTTGTTGCCATATCTTATTTCAGCCCTTCTGAGAAAAATAAGCTGTCCTGGCAAGAGCATCCTTTGTCTGTGTACAGGTAAGGACTTTTGCTGGTTGTGCTGACCAAGTGTTGCATCTCACAGTAGACCCAGATGGACGTGGCCGTGACGAGACGCCTGTAGTGTTGTCATAACTTAGTGCTGGAGCTGTGTGACGGGGAGCTCTTCCTACCAGGAGCAGGGCCAGGGCTCACAAACAGTCCTTGTTAAATCCCTCGCCAGTCTGCAGATCATCAGCTTCTGAATGGTGTTTATAGGTGGAATCAGAAGGGTGAACATGAATAGCCTAGTGCAGTACGTTGTAATCAGCCAGATTTGTGCTTGCAACATCCCAGGGAATAAGTAAACCTTGTGTCCCAGTTTATATCCCAACTTTTTAAAGTGTGGAAGCTCTTGTAAGGAAAGGCTGGGAGTTGCCAGTGAAATAGAAAAGGGTCTGTTCTGACTTCCAAGAGATGGGGTAGGGTAATGCTTTTCAGGGCAGAAACCTTTTGCTTAGGCTGTTGTACAATTTCAGTGCTTCTCAAACCGAAATGTCTGGCTGTGGATTGTCTGAGCAGCTTCCTGGTGTTCTGTAAGCAGCCTCACCTGACCTTGTGACTAATTGTAGAGAAATTTTTAAGGAAGAATTAAGTTAATTCAACACACCAACCCAGCAATGGGTTGGACTTTCTGTAATGTTGTCTGCAGCAACGTTAAACTGCTGCCGGAGGAATGAATTGGGTGACCAGATCGTGTAAACCCACAGGTCACAGTAGTACGAGGGGGGATTTTTTCCCTCCCTGACACAAGTTCTCAGTCTGTACTTGGTGAGTTGTGTGACTAGCAGATGGTTGCACAGATGACAGCTCCGGGGCAGTCCCCTGAATGTACATATCCACTGCTGATGTGAAAACCAGAGTTTGTGGAGGCTCTAAATCTGATAGTGGTGGCTGTGTGGGGATTAGTTGTTCTGGTAGCGGCAGGGAGGGTTTTTTCCCTCTTACACCATGAGATACTCGCTTGTTAGGAGTGCAATGAGTAGTCTGCCTTGATATTTAGTATTGTAAGTAAGGCCAAAAAACTGCACCTGTGTAAAAAAGTCTTTTAAACAAATGATCATCCTTTCTCTTTCCTCTCAAGAGAGAAATCAAAAGTGTTAAAATTATTTTACCCCATCAAATTAGCATCCTCCAGCAGGACCCAAAACTTACAAAGTTTCCACTTTTAGTCAGACTTATAAGCAGGAAAACATAAAGCATAATTACTCAAATACCATGTGACATTGGCAGAGTTATTCTTAACAAAGCACAGAATGCTGTATAGTTTGTTTCGCTTTCTGCTAGTTGATTTTTGCTTTTTATAATTCTGGTGTGGCCACACCAAAGTTTGGGTCCTGGCGTGATGTACTTGGACAGATCCTTTATTTAACGGTCTGGTGCTTAGTTCAAGTCAGGAGTAATTCTAAAATTTCTTAAACTCTATCTGCTTTGATTCTCTGCCAGGATGACTGAAGGGCTGTTGCAACTTCTCAAGATATTTATTTTTTTTTAAGCATTCGGAAGAAAAAAAAAAAAATTGAACCTGGTTTTAGTAACAGGTAAAAGCAGCCTAGGGTGCAGTTTCTTACTAGTGTGAGAAATCTGTTGCTTGCTCTGCAGTTTGGCATATGTAAAGCAACAATTAATTGGTAAGTAGTACAAACAGTCCCACTTCCTCTTCCTAGAATGGGTGGTGGTTTCGTGTTTTTGACCTTGATCTGCGATCCTGCCGCTCCGCGCGCTGCCCCTCAGATGTGCTGTCGCCTCGACAGAACCGTTGTGTTGGTTTTGTGGCTGACGTGCAGAGAGCTGCTGGAGAGAGGGGATGGTTTTACAGCCACGAGGTTTAAAAGTTACTGCAATGAGTGAATTTTGCTGCATAGCGTTGTGCTATTAAGTAGTTTCCCTAAGTCACTTAATTGCGGTGAGGAATGTGCCCCTAGTTGATGGCACAGGGCAGTAAAGATGAATACAAACATCAGTTAATCTGAGTATGGAGTCCACAAAACATAACAGCAAAATTCTGGTCGAGTTCTCACTTGTTATCGTTATAACTTAATTTTCTTCTGCAGTCTCAGAGGAGGGAAGGGTTCTGAGTGTTTTGAAAACTATTAGATAAGGTATTGAGATGTGTCGCACTGGGAGGGTGAGAATTCAGTGTGGGCAGGGTTATATGTAGATTCTTATAATGAGAAATAGCTGTGGGATGTGTTAATGTCGCTTCAAACCCTGGCCAAAAGGGCACAGTAACTCTCCTCTATGCCTACACAGAGACAGAATAAATAATACAGAGCTGTGTTTACTTTGGAAGGGCTAAATTGACCTTGCTTGGAAGTAAACTTGTATTTCGTACCTGAAGTTTAGGTCACTTTCTTGTTAAACATTGAGATTATTGAGGGGAATGTCTCTGAGCCAGTAGTTGAGACTGGAAATGTGACTTTTCTAGTCTGATTTTGGTGTTTTGATATGCAGTGGAAAATTGAAAGTGTGTATGACAGCTTTCTCAGCTGTAATCTAATTCTGCAAATAACCTCAGGTTTTGGTGATCTTTTGATGCTGAGACTATTTTTCTCTCCCTCAGAACCACGTAGTGTTTAAGTGTTTAACGTGAAAATAAAGTGGAGGGGTGGGGAGTGAGGAGAACAGCCCTCCCCACTTAGCTGCTGAGAGCCAGCGGGTGCAAACTCTGCTCTGCTCTTCTGGTGAGGGAAGAGGTTGGGAAACCCCGTCTGAGGCTGTCGCACAGTATGAGCTGGTTTCCCCGGGAGCTGAGGTGGAACGACCTATTCCCTTTAATTGTGCCATTGTCCAGAAAAGCCCGTGGCTTGGGGCTCCCGCTGGCCTGCGGGCTGCTCATCTGTCTCCAGTGTTGGTGGGGAGGAAGAGAAGAGCTCGCTCTCTTATTCAGGTGGTCTTACTGTGCTTTCTCTGGCTTGTTCAGTCTGCAGTGACTGTGGTGTCAAGAGAACTTGGTATCTTCTGTAGGCTCGAGGGTCAGAGTCTGCTGTCTTAGTGCTTTGTGTGAGAATAATGCTTCCTAGTGCCAGGCTAGGAGGGCTGTGGAGAGCAGTTCAACTTCAGCACCGTTATTCTGACTTTGTAGCACTTGAGCTCGTAGTTTTTAAGCACTCGTACATGCTTATAACATGTCTTTAAATGTCGTGGAGAAGAAGAAAGTGGTCGTGTAAAAAAGCTGTTCTGCAGAAATGTGTAAATAGCGCTTTTTAAAGGTTCAGTATTACCAGTCCTCTCTAAATCCATGAGAGGGTGGCTACTAAATGGAGATGGGGAAATTGGTCTCTTTTTTTTTTTCTCAACAATTTAATTTGCTTAATTACTATCTTCTGATTTACACTGACTTCTTATTTCCCTTCCCCCGCCTTTAGGCCCTATGAGAAAAAGGGAAAGCTAAGGATGCTGGAGCAGAACAATGGATTTCTCTTTCTCTTTCATGCAAGGGATCATGGGAAACACAATTCAGCAACCACCTCAACTCATTGACTCAGCCAACATCCGCCAAGAGGATGCCTTCGATGCCAGCAGCGACATTGCTGAGGATGGTGGGCAGACGCCCTACGACAGCGCCCTGCAGCAAGGCTTCCAGTACCCGACGCCCACCACGGAGGACCTGCCGCCCCTCACCAATGGCTACCCGCCCACAATCAACATCTACGAACCTCAAGCCAAATACCAGACCTACAGTCAATACCCCAATGGTTCAGCCAACGGATTTGGTACAGTCAGAAACTTTAGTCCCCCAGAGTATTACCAAATGGAAAACTCTAATGCAAGGCCGCATGAAGTTCTGGAAAAATCCTCCCCTCCGCAGCCGCCACCTCCGCCACCACCTTCAGTTTCACAAACGGTGATTCCAAAGAAGACTGGCTCACCAGAGATCAAATTAAAAATAACCAAAACTATCCAGAACGGCAGGGAATTGTTTGAGTCCTCTCTGTGTGGGGACCTTTTAAATGAAGTACAAGCGAGTGAGTATGCTAAGGCGAAACATGAAGGGAGAAAAGAGAAAAGGAAAAAAAGTAGCAAGCATGACTCTTCCCGATCGGAAGAGCGCAAGTCGCACAAAATTCCAAAATTAGAACCAGAGGAGCAAAATGTAAGTGGAATAATGGTTTCGGCCATCTGTATCCCTGATATTGTTGATGGAGTATGCGCCTTCGGCAGTGGTTTTTCCCTTACTTCTAGTTGTGTACATGCTTAAAGTCACGAGGCTTTATTTACTTGTCAGATACCTAATATTATGTTGCTAGGAACCGTATTTCTAGGACAACACAGTTTTGGTTAAAAGACTGCATATGAAAAATAAACTTTAGAAAAGGTTATGTAATGTTTCTGAACGTTTAGTGTTTTAGCATGTTCAGAGTTTGCTACGCTTTGGGCGGTGTTGAAGATGGAGCTTTTGTCCAAAAGCGTACAAGCATACACAATCCTGACGTTGCCTCGCAAAATAAGGCAGGGTTACGCAGTGGAAAGTCAGGTTGCTTGGAGTATTCAGCACTGCAGCTTTTAATTCATTTTTGAAAGATACTCTGACTGTCGCGTTGAGGTACAAAACCCAAGAGCTGAATGTGGAAGCCAGTAGAAATTAGTATTCTAAAACGGTCGGCAAATGAGAAACATCAGTTGACTCAGCAAACTTTGGGAAGATTCAGTATTGATGGTTATTACCATTTCTGTCCAGTTTGTAATAGAGTTGTGCATCTCCAGGGTGTGTATATACAAGTGGTGTTTTAACTCGGATTCCAGGAAGTAGAGACACAAATCACAGGTTTTTGATGCTCAGCCATTCTTTTTTTTCTTCAATTTTGTAAGCCACTTCTGTTTTCTTTTGTCTTGGAATCTGCCCACGCTGTGGTACTGGTTTCTGTTTCCCAGTCTGGGGGGAATGGGTAGCAGCGTGGTGAGTGTCCGCAATGGGGAAGTTGCCCTGCCAGGCCAGGCCAGAAATCGCCCGGGGCTGGGCTCTTACAGTATGTAGCTGAGTTTCCTGTAAGTTCTGTGAAAGCCCTCGGTCCTTGCTGCTTTGGGAGGTTTGGGAGGAGATCCTGGCCCGTAGGGCTCAGGACTCATCTAGCAGAGCAGGTTCGTGTGCTTGATGTGGTGGTGGTGTTTTTAGCGGCAGACACGCTGATTTCCATACGCACCCTCACCAGGAACATCAACAGGGTTTATAAGTGTTCCATCTCCTTTCTGGTAAGCCGACCCCTTCCGGAGATCAGGCTGGGGATGCAGCAGGATTTTGAGGTTCCGCTCCAGCACAGCTGACTCTCATCGAATGTTGTCATCCAGACTCGGAAGGGACCATCCAGTTAAAACGAGCCCCCCGTGGGTGCAGTTGTACGCAGGTTCCTTGAGCTGGGAGGTGCCGTTTGAGGCCGTTCCCAGTGCCCGTAGCAGCTGCCGTGCCCAGCTGGCCCCGGCCCCCGGCAGCAGTTCCCGTGGAAGGGCAGAGCCCCCCGCGGCCCCTCCCTCGCGCTGGCCAGGAGAGGGACAGCGGCTCCGTCCTCGCCGCCGGGGCTCTGCTGCCCCGGTGCTCATGCGCCCCTCCTTTGCTGCTGGAGTCAAACGCTTACCCCCGGGTTTCGCGTAGATCAGGCCTCAGTGAGTCTGGTTCTTTCAGAGTTCAGCTGAACACACGCTCCCGTATCCAGGCTTCGGGCCTCTTCTCTAGACTCCCCCCCATCAGGCTGCCAGTTTTGCCTTAGCGTTTTGTCCTCCCTCTGACCAGGGACCCAGTTCCACTCTTGAAGCTTCAGCTGTGCCCGTCCCTCTGACTGGTGGTACCTGGTTATCATCGGCACAGAATCTTCTGGCTTTCCCAGGTTGAACTCAAACCGTGCCTCTCGGGTTTCGAGTTCCTACTAGTCACATGTGTCACACAGAATTCACCAGAACACTTGGTCTTGCTTTTTTCCTCCTTGTAGCTTCCATTTCCCTTTCAAAAGGTGTTGTTGCAATAAAATCTTCTGTGTTCCTCACCCTCGTTTCAGACAGCAGATCGCTCTGACGTGAGCAGGATTTTGCGCTGGTGGTTTTTGTTGCAAATTCTCCAGTGCAGTCTTAGTTTCCTCCTCCCACCATTTGGCTTTCCACTACACGGTTTCATCTTCATGTACGTTCATCACGTGCACTTTCATCATCTTTAGTGTCAGTGCTACGAGACTTGTGACTTAGGATCATCTTAATAGGAACAAACAAAACTTTTGGTACAACTGTGGTTGTTTTACACTGCTGCACTCAGCCTGGCTATTGGAAAGGAAGGTGGTCTGCACTCGTTTCCTCGTTCTGACATTACAATCTGTGGAAACCCACTGACTCTGTGGGGATGCTCATACTGGAAAGGTTGATTTGAGATGAAAATGTTATGAAAACACTGTTGAACTTTAAGCTCTGAACACTTGTTTTAAGAATAAGCTGCTCTGCTCGTCAGTTGTATTCTGCAAGGAGATGGAAGTTTGCAATCTGTGTAATCAGCTTGGCTCTCCTGGCAGAGATGAAGTTGCCACTAACTCACTGTAGCAGAAGAAAGGCAGGAGTCCTTGCTGTGCTTTCTGCTGTACCAGGGAGGGAGGATTTCTGCCCAGCAAATATTAATATGAACGGTCTTAAATGATTGTTTCTGCAGACAGCTCTGAAGGAGAGGCTGACCTGTGCCAGAGCTGCCCTTGTTCTAGACGACACTTACACACGTGTTCCCTAGTTGCTGTGAGCTGAAGCATGCCGTGTGACTCGCAGAGAATCACTGAGGTTGGAAAAGACCTTTAAGATCGAGTCCAACCGTTAACCCAGCACTGCCAAGCCCACCCCTAACCCGTGTCCCTCCCTTCTAAACACCTCCAGGGGTGGTGGCTCAGCCGCTTCCCTGGGCAGCCTCTTCCCGTGCTTGATAACCCTTCAGTGAAGAGATCTTTCCTAACACCCACTCTGACCCTCCCTGGTGCAACTCAAGGCCTTCGTTTCAAATGGGCTAGGCGTCATTTGGATGAGCAGCGGTATTAGTTTCTCACTGCATGTGTCTGACTCCTCTTTTTGCTGCTCTTTGAGTGCTTTGACCACCGCCTGCTCCTGCGCCGCAGTACAAGCGAGTGTCTGTCTGTCTCGTTAGATAGTTCATGGGCCACCTCTTATCTTCTCAGCTGCTGTGTCATCACACTTCCTATCACAGCCGCTCCACCGATGGTGTGAGCCTCTGTTCTGTGGTGATCTTTCTTCTGTCAAAACCTTTTCCTGTCCTCCTCTGCCAGAACAGACTGCGTGCGTGCCTCGCTTGTATATGCACTGTAGGCTTTATGTTACTGACTTTTGATCCTCCAAATATATTTGTCAATTATATGCGATTTAACATCAATTTTACGATTTTCATATTGTGTGTTTACTCTGATTTTTGTAATGTAGTTTTTGCAAAGAACTGGTGTACAGTGAGACTCATCACGTTACTATGGATATCCTTCGTATGTTCTTCTCTGTTTCTTTGAAATTGTGTATTAATTTAGGTGGAAAGTTATTGGGGTTTTACTGTCCCTGAGTGTGTGTTCTTCTATCGCCTGTTACAGGAGAACGTCGTTGTATGTAGGTGTGGAGGCAATGTAAGTAGTGTAGGGAAAAAAGGTGTTTTTTGATTGTGATGCTGCTATGTTTTGAATCAGGCGTAAAGAGTCATCGTATTCGTATTTTTCCGGGTTTCTGGTTGCCTTTCTCTCTGTGAATTATTTTATCTGCCTGGTTTCAATATTAGCTTTTTTGTTTTATTGTCCCCTTACCTTGTTTGTGTTTGTTTTTCCTTTTTTCTCTTCATTGTTACCCATTTCCTAGAGACCAAATGAGAGGCTTAGCATGCTATCAGAAAGACCAAGAGAAGATACAGTGTTGGAGGAAGCCCCGGTTAGTACATACACTAATTAACACTTGTTGAACTTCTGGTGTGCTACTATTTTTGGACTAATTATTACGGGGATTCTTTAATTTGTCAGATGAATCAGTTGCCATTTCTTTGAAACTCTTAATAATCATTATTGCATCAAAACATCTCTCATTGCTCTGTATTTATTGCTTTAGTTTATCCCAAAAGCAACATTCTTAACTCCTGAAGCAGAAGGGGTTTTCTTGGGTGGGGGTGGGAGTGGGGTTTGCTGTTGTGTGTCGTGGTTTCAGTGAGTATCTCGTGTAAATCCTAGCTGAGTATAACTCCTTTCTGTCATGTTTCTAAGGAGTGTTTCTCTCGTGTTAGGTTATCAAAGCTCAGGGATACCTGTGGGTTGTGTGTGCGTCTCTGAGTTCTGTGGCTGAAGCTTGCATTTTCTTTCTAGGTCCAGCAGTTTTTGCCTTCTCTTCCGACACAAGTCACCCATGACATCAAGTTTCAGGTTGGCGATCTGGTTTGGTCCAAGGTGGGAACGTACCCGTGGTGGCCTTGCATGGTTTCATGTGATCCACAGCTTGATGTTCATACCAAAATTAATACAAGAGGTAAGGGAGGAAGATCTTTGCCAGAGTATATCAGGTGTCTGTAGCTGGTCCTTTACTGAGAATACCTTCTCTTTAAACTCGCTTTGCAGGATGAATTCTGCTCGTGTGTTTGCTAAACAGGAGTATTGCTGAAAAGTGTAAAACTAGTAGCTGTCAAACGGCCTGTGTGGAGGAGCCTGTGCGAACTAGGCCTGTGCACAGGTGCTCCTGCTCCTCTCCAGCCAGCGAGCTTGAGAGGGGGCTGCTCACGAGGGGTGCTCACCTTCCCGTCTCCAGCTGTTCTGAACCTAGGCCTGGCTTACTTCTGAATGTTAGCCAGGCACTTCCACCCGCAGGAATTGAAGGATGTGGAGGGGGAAGGCGTAAGCTAAACCAGCAAAGCGATGTTATAAAACCGCTGACTCGAATTTTTCATTTCCAGGTGCCCGTGAATACCACGTTCAGTTTTTTAGCAACCAGCCGGAGAGGGCGTGGGTGCACGAGAAGAGGGTTCGGGAGTACAAAGGACACAAACAGTACGAGCAGTTATTGGCTGAGGCTGCTAAGCAAGCCAGCAACCACTCTGAGAAACAGAAGGTATGACGAACGCTAATTGTGTTGAGGGTTACGTGCAGGGCCTGTGAAACTGAAACTCTTGTGGGGCAGCTCTGAAGCTGTAGTGCTGTCCCTGCGAAGGGTCTGCATTTCATGGTGGTTTACACAAAGATAACAAAAATGTTTCCATGCTCTTACGACTTTCATGTGGAAAAGGCTGACAGCTGAACCTGCTTTGTCGGCTCTTCGTGCTGGTAGTCCTCCTGGGCAGTGGAGATAATTTTACATCTGTATTAAAATCCTAAATAAAAATGGTGCCTGTGTGTTCACTGTTAACCTGTTCTTTGGAAAATACCGTTTTTAAAGGACACTCTTCCAGCCCCTGATACTAGTGGATGTGTTCTGTTCCATTGTCCTATTGGAAAGGAAGTGTTAGCTACAGGAATTACGTACTGTGTAGAGGACTACTTCAATCAATATTTATGCTAATCAAAATATTGATGCGGAAGGAAACGTGTGTGTATAGAAAAATGAAGAGGATTTAAACAGTAGATAAATTAGGATTAATTCTGTGTCTCGTAACAGAATTACAGGCTCGAATACTGCCTGTTCTTGTCTTTAGTGAGGTTGTAATTCAGGACAGACACTTTTAATTGTGATGGTCATATGATCCAGCTCGAGTGTCTGCTTGTACTCTGAGCAGGGGATTCACTGTCCACCTTTCAAAAAACGCCCTGAAAATGGAGAGCAAGCTTAAATCTGCTGCCTGAGAGATGTAAAGAACCTCAGGGCTGCATTTTAAGTGCTATACGTGGCGAAATCTTCAGTGTAATTTGCTGCTTGTCTTTGTTCCTTAAGATTCGCAAACCAAGGCCGCAAAGGGAGCGTGCTCAGTGGGACATTGGTATTGCCCATGCTGAGAAAGCACTGAAAATGACTCGGGAAGAGAGGATAGAACAATACACCTTCATTTATATAGACAAAGAGCCAGAGGAGGTTTTGTCAAAAGCCAAAAAGACTGCTGCTTCTAAATCAGAGACCAAGAAGAACCGACGCCCGAAGCCGGCGCTGAACAGCCAGGCAGAGCAGGGCGGCACCGCGGCGCCCAACGCTGAGGGGCGCAGGCAGAGCCAGCGGAGACAGTCCAGTGTGGAGGAGGAGGAGCCACCTCCTGTGAAAATCGCGTGGAAAACAGCCGCAGCTCGGAAATCCCTACCAGCCTCAATAACCATGCACAACTTGGATCTTCAAAAATGTAACATGTCTCCGGTTGTTAAAATTGAACAGGTTTTTGCCCTTCAGAATGCTGCTGGGGACGGAAAGCTCATCGATCAGTTTGTGTATTCCACTAAGGTGGGTGCCTCGGGTAGTGACTGCTCTTTGTTGGTGAATTCTCCCGAGTCTGTCTTACTGTGGAGCTTAAGGCTGTGTCCACCAGGCTTTCACAAAACATGTTCCTTTCATTGGAGAGAATCAGTCTAGCAAAAGACAGATGTGAGAACAGAAACTTTTAGTGCACTGAACTCTTAATTTCGGTGCATCCCGAAGTCTCTGGCAGTCACCCCTTTGACTGGTGGCAGGGGAGCTCCCTACAGACGGTCACGTTTTTCCTCGGAACACATTCAGAATATTAAAACCGTTTAATTCCAGCTTCCTAGTTGAGATAATCCAGAAATTCTCTGTAAATGTTAAAGTCAGTGGATTTGTGGGAAACAGATGAGACGACAAAACTGTTAATGATGTCCTAAAAAGTAATAACTACATTTTTTGTAACAGACTTTTAAAATGAGTTCTGCCTCCTAGCTTCCTTCAGGTGCACAGCAGCTTCTCACAGTCAGTGTAAGGAAAAGGTTTAGGACTATTTCTCTGCCTCCTTCTTCTGCCTCTCTACCTGGAGGGTATTTATTTCATCCTAAGCATTTTAGAGAAGGTAACGTTTAGAAAAGTCACTGGAATTTGATTTTTTTTTTTTTTCCCCTTGTGTATAAGGGGAGATGGCGAGGGATGGGAAGTTCTGCAGGGAAGCAGCTCAGCAGTAGGTCTCACCGCGTGTACGTGTCGCACTGGAGAGCGTTCTGATATTTAGGAGTAGATAACATGGCTGTCAGCAACGACACCTGTATAAATAGGGTAAGACAATCTTATCTTTTTTTTTTCTTTTTAAGGGAGTTGGTAACAAAACAGAAATAAGTGTCAAAGGACAAGAGAAACTTAATTCTTCATCAAATCAGAGAAATGAAAAAGCAGCGGTGCAAAACGCGTCCTCTCCTGAAACAACTTCTGGGTCAACAGGTAGGCAAGATGCAGAGTCCTCGTCTGAACGTTAGCAGTCCAGCATTTAAACCCAGAGATCGAAACCGACCTTTTCTCATTAGTTAAAAATGATTATTAACGTCTTTCTGTTTACATACTAGTTGTAACAAGCATGGCTAATAGAACGCATGATGAGCCCAGATGCTTGGGGAGCGCGGGATGTCTTTGGGATTAGCTGGTTTGGCCTCTGAACTGTTAGCGTCTGCCGCGCATGGTGTCTGAGCCAACGTGTGAGAAGGATGGATGCCTTGTGGAGAGCAGATGGCACGTTGTTGTAGAAGACAGCACAGTGGATGGATGTGTGTTAGCAGAGTATCGTAATGGCTTTTGGCACCAAATGTAGAATCCAACAGCAGGGATCAGAGGAGGAGGAGCTGGAAGTGGCGTAGCTCAGTAAGGAGCGGCTCTGAATCGGGACGCGTGCTTTCCTAGACTTTGTTGTTGAGTTCCTGCATGACCTTTGTAAAGGATAGTGATTTTTTTTTTTTTTTTTTTTTTAATGGCTTCAACTAACTCCACCAGTGAAATGAGGTAATGCTTGCTTTCTGAAGGCAATTTAGGGGTCCTGTCATAAAGCACTAAGTTGTGAAGTGTCGTGTCTGAGGGAGAAGAACCACTGAAGCAAATAACGGAGCTCGACACTGGAAAGGGAAACCCTGGAACAAGCTGTTTGAAGTTTGGTTTGTAGTAGAATAGTAGAGGAGAATGAGAAGGATAAAGGGGATGAGTGCTTTCTAGGCTTGAACAGAAAACCAACGTTTTTTTCATGTTTTGGTTTTTGAGACAGAGCTAATGGGATTTCTTCCAGAGGGATTGAGCCTTTCCCCACCAGCAGAAGTTTGCAGTATGTCCTCTCGTCATCCTTGAGAGGAGACAGAGACCCTTTGGTGAAAGGATGGAGGTTCCTGAAAAGAGGCAGCTTTGAGTCATCCTAAACCAGGAGCTTTTCAGGTTCCTCCAGTCCTTACAGTGACTTCTGTATTTCAGCCGCAGGTTTTGTACAGGCCAAGTAAACTCCACGTTAACTGTTGCGTGTTTGTTACTGTGCTTGTGATCGTATCCTTGGTATAGTCTCAGACGTAGGTAGTTTTACATTGGGCATGTAAAAGTCAATTTTAGGTTGCAGCAGAACACCTTGATTTCCTCTCCCAGTAGGGTGTTTGCTCACGGTATGGAAGCAAAAAAAGATGGAAGACTGAATGCAGTACACGTGCCCAAACCCCCTCCTCTTGAGAAAATGATCTCACGGTGCTGCCAAGTGTCGCTCCCACTTTGTCTGTCTGTCTGTTGGGTTCCTTCTCCCTTTCCAAATGTAAAATGAGATTCCAAGTCAAAAACCTCAGTGGTCAGCGTGCATGAGATCCCTGTCCTCTGCAAACACGCTTCAGTTTCTGCAGTTTTAGGTAGGCTTATCCTTACACGTGCTGTTTTGGGGACTGTGTTTGGGAACTGCACAGTACAAGCTGAGTACTCCGGATATTCTGGTGTCAGTGGGGTTTCCTTTGCTGTTGTCGACAGTGGTTCTTCTTTCCAGGTCTAGTTGCTGTAGCTGCTTCAGTTTTTTCACACAGTTGCTACTTTAATTGCCTTGCAGCAGGAGAGGTGATCGCTGTTTTGTTTCTCTCACCTGGGAACTAAAGGCTTCACCTTCACAATGGCTCTTCAGACGTAGGGGGGTGAGAATTCTGAGCCTCTCTTTTTTCATTTTCTTAGGTTTTTTGGATACGTAAAACTCCACCTGATAACACCCTATAGAGTGCATGAGCTTTCCTTCAGTATACACTCCAAACAGTCACTTTCAAAGCCATTTCCAAAGTCCAGACAGTTATTGGTCCCCTCTCATGGAACATAACTGCGAAGTCCTTTTTTCAAATTTAAGGTCACCGGAACTTCAGAATACCTTTACGGTAAAGTATTTTACAGAATGACTCTGGGAGTCCTTATTAATAACCTGCAGTTAGATATGCAGAATTCCATAATGCCGGGAAAATAATTCTGTAACTTGAAACCTGATGATAAGAGAACAACTCTGAGAGTTCGTAGTGCCTCTGGTCTCCACGTACAGCTGAAACAGGATTAACCTGACCTGGCCAGTAGGGAGGTAGATCGCTGGTCTGAAATCTGTCCTGAAACTCTGGATCAAACTGTGCCTGAAGACGGGACAGGAGCATTGTGGAGGTGATGCTCTGCATCCTTGGAGAGCGGGAAGAGGAGGAGGTGCCCGTTGCCTTGGTCAATGTTGCTGTCAGCCAGCGGTAGATGCACTGATGCTGGAGTTTCTCCTCTCATACAGGGCTTGCATCTTATTTCCTTTACTCCAGTGGGGCAGCACAGGGAGAAAATACGTTGTTGGTTAAATGAACTGTTTGGTCACGCTTGCTCAGATTTACTTTCAGCTGCTTCAGAGGATTTTGGCCGAGTACGAAGGTGACAGAGGATGGCCCCTGGCTCTAGCGTTGGGCTCCCTTGTAGTTGTGCGTGTCTCAAGGGACGCGGCTCCTCGGAACCGGAACTTACACGTGTGCTAACATGAAGGATCTTGAGCCGAGTTATTAATTTCTGAATTATTAATAACTCATTGCTATTATTAATTAGTTAATATGCTGTAAAACTTTTTCCCTTGAAGAAAAACAGGGTTTTTTCCCCCTCAGAAATACAGCTGTTGTAAAATGAGTTTTTCTCATTTGTTGTTAGTGAGATCCTCCTGAGCCATGCAACCTTGATAAAAACGCTCAGCTAATTAATCAAGATGGTTTTCCCTTTTTTCTTTTTCTTTTTCTAGACTCCTTTTGAAAGACTTTCTTTCAGTGTCTGATTAAACCCTTCCCCTCCCTCTAGATATTTTTTTCTCCTAACAAGAAGATGCAGGTTTACAACTTCTAACAGTAAACTAACTCCTGGTCCCAAGAGCTTTCATTTTTGCTTGGAAGAATACAAGGTATTTTATATTTGTATTGTCTTCAGGTGAAACACCCAAAACTGAAAACCAAGAATAACGCTTCACAACAGCTAATTGTAAATTTTCAAAGCGCAGTTTCCTACCAGCTCAGCTCGAAGTGTGTACTTTGTCTCAGAAGCGTTGTGTGCATGTTTCTCTATGCCCTTTTTGGGGGTACTGTAGCATTGAAAGGTCTTCTGATTTTTGCCAGCCTTAGTGTCAAAGTAGCTCCTACTTCACTTCTTGAAATGTCATGATAACCTTCGTTAATCTGAGTTTGTTTTCCATGGTAATACTTTTTAAAAGTCGTTTTTCATGTTAATAATAATAACGCCACATCATGATCGCTGCTTCTGCTTGTGCTGAGTTTTCCTTCACCTCTCAGAATCTTCAGCTGAGCGTTCAGATGTCGTATTGATGACACGTGTTATAGCGTGGCTCCTGCTTTAAGTTTGTGTTAGCCAGGTCTGAGAGCAGGCCACCCCCGCAGAGCAGGGGCCCAGAACTGGTGTTTTGAGTGAAAACTTGGAAGCTGTGTTTTGCGTCTTAAATTTCTAACTTGCTTTAGTTCAAGAAGATGATTGTGATAACCTTCCCATAAACACCAAAGATGGACTATTTGGTTAAAAAATGCACCAAAGCAAAGACTGTGCTTGAGAGGTGTGTTACGAAAATCGGCTTGCCCTAAACTGGATTCCAGCTTTTTGTTTTGCTGTTACTGGTGTCTTTTTTTTTTTTTTTTCCTGAAGCTGATCACTCTGTCTATGGAATCAGAACGCATTGTCGGCAGCCACAGCACCAGTTGGCAAATAGCTTGGAACTGAATTTAAAAATAAAACATTCAAAAGAGGAAAAAGTCTTGGTTTCGTTACTTTATGTGTTAATTTGGTGTTGAACATCTTTCTGTACCGCAGAAATACAAGGAATCGTATAATGGAAACCTTTTTCCTTCTTCAGGTTCTGTAGAAAAGAAGCAACAGAGAAGATCGATTCGAACCCGCTCAGAGTCTGAGAAATCCACTGAAGTTGTGCCAAAGAAGAAGATCAAAAAGGAGCAGGTTGGCTTCCTCCATGTAGAGAGTTAAAATATATTGTATTCATAAATGTTGTGGCTTATATTGGTGCCTTTTTATTTTTCTCCATTTTTCCCCATCGGGTTTCGTTTTGGACTATCCTTCATGAAATCCCCCTGTCAATACCATTGCTGTGACTCTGCTACTGGCATCTTCACAGTATCAGTCAGGCTATGGAAATGGGAACTCAATGATGCAAGACTCCTAACGAACCTGCCATGTTTACTTTGAGATTTCTGTTATGGGCAAAATGATTTTGTTTCAGTAATTTCTATTTGATGGAATTGCCACCAGGTTCCTTCCTTTTGCTCTTGATTTAGCTGCTGGTTTGTATTGAGGTTTTGTTTTTCAAATGAAGTTAGACTGATTAATCCGACCACTCTTGAAAATGGACTTTAAGAATGATTTAACTTAAAGATGAATAGTCAGACTTTTATGTTGGCAGACATCAGCAAAACAGATCTTCTGAGATATACGTTTTCTTTTTCCTCAAGTAGATCTAACGTGTACAGGGCATTCCTTTAATCTGGATGTCAGACAGACAAATGTTGTTGCTTTAAAAAAAAAAATATATATAAAAAAAATTCTGCGTGGAAATGAGTAGGAAAGTTCAGTGGATGGACGTTAATATTAAAAACTGAATACACTTTTTTAACAAGTTTGTCAAAGTTGTTGGTTCTTTTCCTTACATGGTCGATTTTCCCTCTTCAAGGGCCTCTCCACTTGAAACCTGAGAATTTTATATAAGATATTTTGTAGTATAGCTTTTACCAGTGAGAATTTTTAAAAAGGGACAGTCAGGCTAAAGATTTATATGGGAAGGGGAAAAATTGTTTTTATCTCTTTTAATTTATTCTTTGCTCTTTATGCTTTGTTTTTGCACTTCATTCACTTCAGAGATTGAAAGTGGACCCCGTTGCCTTTTCTTTCCCCCATATTTTTCTTCTGATGCCGTAGCATTTACATCTGTTCAGCAGAAGAATGCTCTAACTCTGGAAAGTTTCTCAGTGAAACTTTAAAGCAACTTAAATGTTGGGCGTAAGATACCTGACGTAGTCCCTTAAACCTCTTGTCACGAGGTGCTGCAGCCTCCCTATTTTCAAATGAGTTATTTTATGTTTGTAAATGTTTCTTAATTTAACAAAGGTATAAGAACCAACAATATGAACTTCATGGATCCCAGTTAGCTTTGCTTGCTTATATTATCTAGCTAACTAAGACTATGAACATGAAAGTGCTTTTCTCAGGAAAAGTATATGACTAAAAATTAAACACAGATGCACTGTAATGCGCATAACCTTGAATGTATTAAGTTATATTAAAAAAAAAAAATCTTACTAACTTCTTACAATTATGCAACAATATTTGTTACCCAAAGTCAAGTTTTCTTGCAACTGATTCCCCAATTAGTCTGCAACAACTTGGTATAAAATCATAACTGGAACGAGTACAATTAATGGGAAAAACAAAATGTTAATGCTACTGTTACAGTGACTAGTGGAGAAATAAAAGTGATTGTTTAGATTTTATATTTGTATTACGAAATGTATCCTATACAAATCCTTCTATTGTATGTTTTTACCTATTGTACAACAAAATAAAATATTTTTTAAAAAAATTATAGAATAATCCTTAAATATTTACTAAATGTGTTTCTCCATGCATATGTAACCACATTGTAAAGAAATAACTTGTAATTCTTAACCTTAAAACCAGGATTTTAGGCAACAGCTTTCTTCTCTAGTTATGATTCAGTCGCCAAATTCTGACGTGTTCCATGGACACTGGCAGAGCAGTTTCTAAACTTGCCCTCCTGATCTAGGGCCGAGAACTGAGGCGCTTTGGCGAGGTTGTGGAGGTTTCTGCCGGGGGGGTCCTGCCGTTGAGTTTCCAGCTGTATAGAGCCCTGCAAGGCTGCGGAGACCCCCCGCCCGGCCCCTTGCAGGGCTCTATACAGGGGGGGCCGGGCCGCAGCCCCCGCAGGCTGCGGAGGGGCCTCGAGGGTCCCCCAGCCCGAGCGTCCTCCCGCTTGAGGGGAGCCTGTGCTTACCCAGGCGTGGGGTTTGACAAAAGCGTCAGGGTTGGCTGCCAAAACGAGCCCCGCTCCTGCCCGCGGACACGGGTAAAGCTTTGTCACCTTCGTGCCCCAAGGGAGCGATGGGGAAGGACCTGGCTAGTGAGCGTGTGGCCGCCCTGGCCTAGGCACTAGGATTAAACCCAGCAGGACCGAAGGCTCCCCCCGAGAGGGGATGGCAGACTGCAGCCGAGTTCAGAGATGCTAACCGCTTAAACTTGAATGTTTTCTTTTTAATACTAGGGAGAAAAATTCCTCTGGTTTTAACTCTGGATTTTCCTATTCAAACAGGTTGAAATGGTTCCACTGACAGCAGTGAAGACAGGATTGCAGAAAGGTGAGTTACGTACGAAAATAAACTTTATTAAACCTTCCTGGCCGGTCGCACTTGGGCAGTGCTGCTCGTTCTGTGTCGGAGGCAGAGGTCGTGCTTTCTGGTGACGAACGTGAGAGATGCTGATCTTAGTTTCTCCTCTCAGGGCTTTCCAGGGGTGTTTCTGTTGTTGCTTGTTTGTGCACTGCTAGTTGGAAAGAGTGTAAGTCTTTGCTTAGCCTTATTGTAAAGGTGGATGAAGGGGAGGTAACTTCATAAGGTCTTGTCCTCTGTTACAGACAGTTAAGTGGCTTCCTGTGCTCTGTCAGCATGTTCAGAAGTTTGTCAGAAGGTCTTCTTAAGGTTTTCATTTAATCAGCTCTTCAGGGAGAATTAAACTAGTATCAGAATTACAAACAAAATTAAGGCTAGCAAATAAAGTGCAGTTTCAGGCTATTAATTTTAAGCAAAAAGTTGAGAACATATATTAAAACTAATTTTAGTATGTTGTGTTAAGGTGCCAGCGAGATTTCAGATTCTTGTAAACCTTTAAAGAAAAGGAGTCGTGCCTCAACTGATGTAGAACTGACTAGCTCAGCTTACAGAGATACATCTGACTCTGATTCAAGAGGACTTAATGATTTACAGGTAAAGGCATATTGTTTCTCGCAGGGACTCGTTTCTTTAACCTGTCAGCATAGCAGGCTTTTCAGATGTGTATTGCTAAACACGTGACTGCTGTATTTTCTACAAATTTCATGTCTTTTATTGTCTAAAAAATTAAAGCCTAATCTTCTTTCTAATCCCCTTCCATTGTATTGATATAAAAAACCCCCAATATTTCTTTACAAATTTTCCTGTTTCCTTGTCTGGCAAAACATTGCCTTAGATCGCTGACTCGGTTTGCTCTTCGGGAGGTTGTTGGATTCTTTGGGAACTGGGGGACGCTGCTGTATCTTGGTGTAAACCTGAGGCGTGGGGGGAAGGCGAGATGGATACCTGTGGGGTTTTTGCTTGTGCAGGTGAAAGACGTCAAGAAGGCAGCACTTCTGTATCATTCTAACGAAGTTCAGCGATTTTCAAGGGCCTTTGTATCTCATGACATGTCGAATGATCTTTCTAATCGGCGGTGACGTAAAAGTTTTTTCACAATGTGGTTGTCCTCTGCAAGTGTCTTGTTTGAGTGCCTTGGATTTTTCCTCTTTGTAGGGTAGTTTTGGAAAACGTTCAGACAGCCCATCAGCTACTGCCGATGCTGATGCTTCTGATGTGCAGTCGGTAGACTCTAGCTTATCGAGGAGAGGAACTGGAACAAATAAAAAAGACACTGTTTGTCAGGTAAATGATGGTACTGTAAAGAAATGGATACTAAAGATGTATCATCCATTTCTGTTAGTCAAATTGCACTACTTTGTTTTAACCATGTCTCATAATTTGACATCAGATAAAATATCAAGGCTTTTAGGAGTTTTTATGCTCTGGAAATTATTCCTAAGCCCTCCTGCATGCTCAAAAGCTAGAAATCCGTACCTGCTAGCAAAAGTAAATCTCATTTTCTGCTCTGTTCCAAGATTTCAGATGGCCTTTCAGGGTAGGGCAGAGTGGGAATTTTCCAGTATTCTGGAGAGAAAATCCTGGAATCTCTGGCCAGTTTCCTGGTCGATAGCAGAGGGAACAAGCTGCTTTTGCTCTTCAGGTGCATGAGAAAATGAGGGGTCCAGATGGATCCTGTAGTGCCTCTCCTCTCTTAGAAGAGCAAGATGCAGAAAGTGCTGGGATTGTCTCCAGCCCAGAGGCTTCCCAGGTCCGCCCGTGGGATGTAGGCCAGTTCTCCTGCCTTATCTTGGCCGTGAAGAGATTTCAGCCAGTTTCTGGTCTTTGTTAGCATCTGGTAGTTGTTTGCACCTAAGCATGTCAGTACCCTTTGTTCTCTGACTGGCTCTCTGCATGTTTAAGATCTGCGAGAGCTCTGGCGAGTCTCTGGTGTCCTGCGAGGGCGAGTGTTGCAGCGTCTTTCACCTGGAGTGTCTGGGCCTGAAGTCGATGCCTGATGAGAAGTTCATCTGCACCGAGTGTAAAAACGGTGAGTGTGTTCCTGTCTCTGAAAAACGGGATTTCCCACTCTGCGGAGGAGCCATGTTCTGGTCTTGGCTTATTCTATTACTTTTTTTAACCTCCGAGGCCAGATTCTCATCTTCTGCTTGGCAAGTCCCGGGTAAGAAAAGAAGTGATAAACTGCTTAGAGCTTTATTCAGAATAAGAGGCTTTTATGTTAACAGCCATTATGTAGTTACTGTGGATTATAGTAACTTGCCTGGTGAAGGGAAGGAGCCTGTGTGGCTCAAACCAGTGTAACTGTTAGCTTTAGAATTATTTTTTTTTGACCACAGTATCTCAGAGAATTGGCCGTTACAGTTGGGCTTCCTTATTCCTTCTTTTCCAAGGAGAACACACGTGCTTTTCCTGCAAACTTCCTGGCAAAGACGTGAAGCGCTGTTCCGTCAGCACGTGTGGCAAGTTCTACCACGAGGCCTGCGTGCGGAAGTTTGCCACGGCGCTCTTCGAGGCGCGCGGCTTCCGCTGCCCGCAGCACTGCTGCACGGCCTGTGCCGTGGAGAAGGACATCCACAAAGCAAGCAAAGGTGAGGACGGAGCGGGGCGACGCTCCGGCGCTGCGCGGGGCTGGCTCTGCCCTCCGCAGCGCCAAGGCTCTCCTCCTTAATGAGCTCGTTAACTTAAATCTGTCACGGGTGGGAAAGGGGCGGCCTGAGGCTGCTGCTGGAGAATCCCCGGACCCACAACACTCGAGTTACCTTTTGTTGCTGCTTTAATGGAAGCCGAGGGTTAGTAGCGCAAGACCAAAGAATGTGGTGTGATGATTCATTTTTAAGACAGTTGGTAGTGGCCTTTCGAAGAATTATTTCTCAAAAAAACCCAGAATCCTTTTAGAAGTCAACCAAAATATTAAACAAGTAGACTGTAGAATGATGAAAACCATGTATTTTTTTCTTAAGAGAGTTTAACAGTGAAAGTTAAAAGTTAACTTTTGTGAAACCTTTTTTTTTTTTTTCCTAAATGTTTCTTTTTAATCTAGTACTCTGATGGGAATAAAAATCAGCCTTGCATCTGTCTGTGGTGCCTTCTGCCATATCCTGCCTCCAGGGTGACATGGTGCATTTTTCTGCATTTATATTGCACAGGTCGCATGGTGAGATGTTTCAGATGCCCCATTGCCTATCACTCAGGAGATGGCTGTATTGCGGCAGGAAGCTTGTTTGTGTCATCCCACATTCTCATCTGTAGTAACCATTCCAAAAGGAATCACTCCTCATCAGCTGTAAATGTAGGCTTTTGTTTCGTTTGTGCAAGAGGTGAGCACACTTGTTTTTTCCCCTGTTTTATAGTTCTGTGGTCACTTGTGCAGTTTAGTGATACAAATAATGTATTTCATAAAGAACTCCTCCCTTAGGGCTCTCTGGGATTTAAATGCTGCCTGTGATTTTTGTTTGTTTGGTTTTTTTATTTTGGTCAACAGTTCTCATGAGACTTCCACTTGCTATTTTGGTCCGTTATATTTGATATTCAGACACAGCGATAGGTACTCAGAAGCCTACTTGTTTTGCCAGTAGGAAAAAGTGGATGCCAAGCCCCCAGTTCCAGCCATTGCAAGCTGAGAATGGATGCTGTGTTATTCACTGTCCGTTAAACGGAAGGGGATTCTTTCACCAGTCACAAACTTAGAACTGTTTAAATTTTTAAGGCTAAAAGGTAGGATTTACTCATGAACTAGAAAAAATCATTTTAATTTATAACTGCCATCACATTTGAGAACTTTGAAAGAGAAGCATTTGCAGTACCGTATGAACAGGTTTCATGCTGGGATTTTCCATATGCCAAAGTTCTCTCTTTTTTCTTTTTCCTTTTTTTCTTTTTTTTCCACTTGTTACTTTTATGGCTCTTAAGCCACTAGTCTTCTGCCAGCTAGCAGGTTGAAAAGCTTCAGCGTATCAGTGGCTTTAGTCTCATAATGCAAAAATATCATTATTCTCTCAGGTTGATCGAAGTGACATGATTAGCTGTTTGAATAGTAATACGTATCTTATACAGTATTTCCAAATTGTTGGATGTATTCTTTTGAGCCCCTTTGAGAGTCACTAGTAAGGAAGTGAAAATGAGGTGAATCCTGGAGCTGACTTGTTTTCACTTGTGTTCATTTGGTTGGAGGTTTAGTGTGGGAAAGGTTGCCTTGAACTTGCAAGAGCAGAGTAGTAATGAAAGATCTCTGATTGGGAAGGGAAAGATGATGCCAGGGTAATTTCCTCCCTACCTCTCTTCTTTCTTTCCCTTTTCTCATTTCTGAGTAATTTAGGAGCCATCACAAAGGATCGAGTTTAAAATAAAATATAAAAAAAGTTCAGAAGCTCAGAGAGAAACGGTAACTTTTAGAGTGAGCTTTAGAAAAGTTCCTCTGAATGGGTAAAAAGACGTGTATGCCATGGTTCAGTGTTTCTCCTTGTGTGGGCTTATTTAGACATTTTGGGGCCACCCCAAACCAGGATACACGTGATGAGAATCACCTCAGCATAAATGTACCCGTGCAAATCTGACCTGGTACGTGTCTCTACACTCTTTTATTTTAGGTCTTTAGGTAGCCTTATGTATGTTCTTGAATTTTGCTTGGTAGTGTTGTTACCTGTACAGTCTGAACTACTAAAGCAAGCCCGTTGCCGTGTCTCTGGAGCGGAGGAAGGTGCAGAGGTGGGAGGGGGTGTTCTGTGAGCCGGGGGGGCTCTGGGTGTCCCACCAACACCCAGCCTGCATCACTGCTTGAACCAGTGGTTGTGGGCAAAAGCCAGCCTAAACAGGTGGCAAGAGGCGGTTTGTTCTCTGGAGCTGGAGTAGAGTCATTAGAAGCCATTTCTGTGGTAGGCAGAGCAGTTCCAGAAGATTTTCAGTACTTTGGTTTTGGGGTTTTGATCTCGGTTGTCTGGAGTCAGTCTGGTACAGCCTCAGACAGGGGTTTATGACAGAAGAGTTTCTGTGGGTCTTCCCAAGATTCCCTAATCGGGGATGTCAGATTAGACTGTCTCCGGGCAGGGGCCAGGTCTGCCCCTGTGAGTACCCACGGGGAGGTGGGTGCCTGGCGCCGCTCGGGGCTGGGACCGCAGGCGCGAGGGGACGGCGCCGGGGCGAGTGTCGCTCATCTCGGTCCTGGAGGCCGAGTTTGTCCTCGGCTCTGAGCGCGGGCCTGGGCCAGGCTTCTGCCCTTGGGCTTCTCCTGAAGGTTCTGGTTTCTGCCAGTCTCAAACACCGTGAAGCTCTAGTATCCAAACGCACTGGCCGACCCGGGAGGGCTGAGTTTCTCTGAAGGTGCTTTACTGGACCTTGGCCAGCTGCGACAGGCGCCTGAAGCTGGCCTGAGATCCAAACCAGAGAAGAACCTGCTGAGGTTGTGAATCTGCCGTAGTTTGTTACAGATACAGGTGAGGGTGAACCTCTTGGGGAGTTTTTTCTCCAAGTTTTAGCGACTTACTCTGTGACACAAAGGTGTGAAATTAGAGGCCTGCTACTTCTCCTGGGCAGAACTTATTTCAAAGCTTTATGAAAAGCCATACCTGCTATATTTGGCATCCCTCTTTATATCCAACACAGAAATCGGAATTTAGGAGTAGAATTACAATAGACGAGTCTTATGGTTGCTGAAGATGCAGACCTGCATTTATTTCTAAAAAAATAAATGACGTGCAGAAGAAAATTTTCATGCTTTTTTCTTTTTTTTTTTTTTTCTTTTCATTTGACATTGCTTTAGTAATTCTGTTTATACCTGAATCTAGCTTCATCAGAGATGAAACTACAGAAGTCTGTATTTTCTCCTGGCAATATAAGTAACCTCTGAACCCCGGCAGATGGAATTTCCTGTCCTGTATATCCACTGAGTCTTAGTTACGAGAACTTTAAAAAGTTACAAACCACTTCCACTGACTGAATCCTCTGTATTTTACAGCAACTGTGTACTTGTTCTTCTAGAAAATTTTTGTGGGGTTTGTTTCTAGTAGGCATAGCTGGAATCGGGAGGCAGTGTGCTTCACTGAAGAAAGATTGTGTGAGGTTTGCATTTAGCAAACGCCCCCGGCTGGGTTGAATTGAGTCCTCTCTAGTCATACGTGGTCAGCGTGAGGGGCATGAGGTGAGGACAGTGTCTGTGGAGCAGCACGGAGCACCTGCTCAGAAAGCAGTGGGGAACTGAATGCTCCAGAAACACTTGGGCGTCTGGATGGGAGAATGGTTATTTAATTAGTTTTAGTTGATGTCAGATGGAGAAACTTTGTATTTAGATCCAAAGCATTACTGAAGTGAGGAAATGCAGATAGGAGACAATCTATAAAATACACAAACTTGCTTGGCATGAGGTACTGCAAATACGGTATATTTTAAGACTTCCTGTTCACCTTCCTGAAATATCCTTCATTAAGAGTTCACCTAATGGCATGTGTAGGTCATACTGGGTTTAGGACTCCTGAGGCCACGCTCTCCAGGTAGGCTGATGCCATTCTCCTCACAGCAGTTTTTCAGGCACCCCATTTCCAAAGCTCCTCTACAGCACTCAGCTCTGCGTGTGTCCCACGAGGGGGAGAATTGGTGGCTCTCTTGGTAGCTCATCTTTCCTGCCTCTTTGGGTCTCAGTTGCTCTGCTCTTCCCCTGAATTACTGGCCAAATGCTTCTCATCTGCAGCTGTGGGGCTCTCGCCTGGGCTGCCTGGCTCTTGGGAGCGATGAAGAAAAACTCTTCTTGGTGGGGAAGGACAGAGAAATGCAAACACGTTGCTCGCAGTGAAGGCGTCTGGGGGAACAGGGAGCTCCCGAGGAGCTGTGGGAGGGGACGTGGTGGAGCTTCACTAAAAACAAGTGGTGTAGGGCAGAACTCTCGCCTGTTCTTTCCCCTCTGGTGCCTTGCAGAATCGCTGACCTCCCCCTTGATATTTTTCTTTTTCGACACAACTATAAAGGCAAAACACTGTCCTAGATAAGATTTGAGAGTCAGATTTGTAGTAAGTGGGATGATGAGCTCTTGTATGCAGCATCTGCTTTTTCAGTTTGTAGCCCCAACTAACGGCGTGGCCTTTGTCACCCCCCAGCTCTTCACATGAGCTTGCTTTTTCCATTAGCTGGGGGGGGGGGGGGGGGGGCATCACACAGATTTCACATTGGTTGTTTTTCTTGTGCTTTTCTATAAATGCACAAATTAAGGGTAAAAAACACAACTGAAATTCCACTTAGAAGCAGCTTATTCATCGTAAGTTATTCCAGTTAAGTTTAATTTAGTCTCTCCAACATAAAACCTCTTTCTTAGCAAAGAAACTTTCTGTCAGACTTTTCTTTTTCTTCATTTTATCTTTTTTTTTCATTCACACATATATGCATTAGAGGTGTTCATTTGATTTATTTTATTTTCTCCTTTATGGAATCATGGGTAGTTTCATTGCAACTCATCTCTTTCTGTTTGTTTCGTATAGGGTTGGTAGTGCAGGATCATTCAGACCCCCTGTTCAGTTCATATGCCTATAAGTCCCACTACCTACTGAATGAATCAAATCGTGCTGAGTTGATGAAATTACCTATGATTCCTCCTCCTTCGTCAGCTTCCAAAAAGAAATGTGAGAAAGGTAACCAAAATAGTTTCTTTCTCTTTAATTTACTTTCGCTTTTTCTATTATTTCTCTCTCTTTAAATCAAACAAGGAATGTCTGCTTGTCAAGCACCTCTTACTGCTTTTCAGTGAACTTCACTCATTGATTATTGTGAGCCTGTGTTCATGTTGTTGGCAATTTTTTTTTTTTTTTTATTACAAAAGGGCTTAAAATAATTGCTGTCACTAAATTCTCCTCGGAAGAGGTTAAATCATTTTGTCCCTGGCCCAGGCTGTTCCAGCCTCAGGGCAGGGTCTAGGCAGTGAGGTGGAGAGGAGGCAGGGAGGTGAAGAGGTGCTGTGCAGTTCAGTGCTCGCCAGGGTGGCGTAACCAGCTGCTTCACTTGGTTTCACGTATGACAGAGGGGGGGTGCTTGTGGCAGATCTTCCCGGCAGCTGGCGCAGAGCTGAGCGAAGAGAGGCGCCGGCAGGTTGAGCGGGGCGGGTGGCGCGTCCGTCCCGAGGCCGCGGGGAGCAGCGAGGCTCTGCCCGACACGGATCCGTCCGTCCTTGGGCCTCGCCCTGCGCCTCTGCTCGCCCGGCCGGGACGGGGCAGCGCGGGCGGGCGGGGGCCGCCTGTCCCGCCGTCACCCCACGCTGCCGCGGCACCTCCCCGTGCCTGGCATAGCTCTTGTCTGTCTCAGATACTCAGATCTCCCGATTTTATTCCCCACAGAAATTTGGTTTCCCGAGAGCGTTCAGAAACGGTGCCCCGTTAACCAGTCTGAAGTTAGGTTATTTTGAACGTTGCTAGATTGATGGCTTTCAGTAGTTCCTGTAATTCCTGAAAACAAAAATTATTTTGAGCCCTCTGCTTAGCTTGAGCAGTATCTTACTAATGCATCCTGAGAGCAAAGTGTTGGGTTTTTTTCTTGCTTAGCACTGAAAGTTTTGTGTTTGATTTCGTTTGATTTTTGCATCTCTTGGCATTTTACCATGTTGGGTAATGTTTCAGTAATTTACACTGGCTCTGTATTTCCTCTGAAATAACGTTTGCCAAAAAACATTTTAAAAGTTAAAATTTTATTATGGGTTTGGGGAGCTCTGGAAAATCCGTATCGTTGGATTTTACTGGTTTTTAGCAGAGGAAATACAGTATTGGTCATGCAACTGATTTGTTTAAGGAATGCTTATTGTGACATGCAACAATCAATTAATGCAGTGATGTTTTTGAAAGTCTATAGGTGGACAAGATTTTCTGATAAACGTTTGAAAGTTAGGACTCACACTTTGGTATTGTGATTGAAAATTGCTTCAGATACTCTCAAGTCTCTCCCAGATTTTCCATCTGGGACACAAAAACTTGTTAATTTTTTAAAATATTTATATATGTAGAAAACCGTGTTATCTATATTTTATATATTTACATATATAAAATATTACAGAATGTGTAATGTATGAAGTCTTACTGTATGAGCTTAGAGATGTGCTGTGGCTCTCCACATTGAATACATCTGCCAAAATACAAGCCAGCCAAAAGAACTTTTGTCCAAATAAGTGTAAACTTCAGAAATTAACATCAACCACTGCACTAAGATTTCCTTTGTGCACAGAAGGAACGTTTGGGATGGGGACAGCATGTGTGGTGTCTCATTCTGCACTACGTACCGTGCTCATGCTGCTGAACTCTTCTTTTTGTGGAACACACACGCTTAATCCTTGCAATTCTTTTATCATGTCCTTGGTACAGAAAAGCATTGATCAACCTATAGGCTGTGGGGTTTTGAATGCACACTAACTGATTGCTGGGGGATTCAGTCATAACGATGTTGATTGAAAAAGTGATTCTTAAAAATATGGTTATTTGTCGTTGTTTTGGCCGTCACCAAAGAAGCGAAAGCTGGCAGCACTGCTTTCAGGTGCAGCGCTTCCTTCAAGGGTGCTGCTTCTGCCAACTTACCTCACCTTTAAAAAACGCTCAGCTGCTTTCTTGTGTCTCTCCGATGCAGCTGAGAGCCACAGCTTGTACGTTAGATGATTGCCCTGCACGGCCTTTTTTAACCAACATTGTTAAGTTTGACTTGATCCCTTTCTTTTGCCTTTTTTTTCTGTGGGGCAAAGGAGAATGTGGAAGGGGTGATTTAAAATGAATGTCAGTGGCAATGCACAGGGGGAAGCAAACGCTTACTTCTATAAACCAAGCAGGATTTCTTTGTTTAAAGGTGGAAAACTGTTGTGCTGTGAATCCTGCCCAGCTTCCTTTCACCCGGAGTGTCTCAACATAGAAATGCCTGAGGGATGCTGGAATTGCAATGACTGTAAAGCTGGCAAGAAGCTACGTTACAAGCAGATCGTTTGGGTCAAGCTTGGAAATTACAGGCAAGTTCACTATTTTTGTTGAACGTTTTACGTGTTCCTGGGGAAGCACAGACACAAGAGAAGTGCTTACTCCAAATTTTGGAAAAGCCTTTTAAGAACATCCGTGGTGTGAGAGCGGACTTCTGAGATCACCTCTAACCGCCTGCACGCCTGCAGTGACCAACAGCAAACACAAACTGGGACACGCTGGTTCAACAAGTCAGCCCCTGTTTCTCCATATCACTGTTACACTCTACACTAAATGCAGGCACGTATCCACCATTGCCTGGAAAAAGCAGGAGAATTCAATTTCAAGGGCAACATTGACGTCTGACACAAAGTAGATGAATTATTGTATCTCTAATCCTTGTTTACAAAGACTGAGCTGCTCTGAGTTACCTTCCTGTCATTCTGTAGTGCATTAAAAACACGTGAAACGTTGCCAGAAAGCGCCTTGGTTGCACAAAGGAGGAGTTAATTTCTTTAAGTCAGGCAAACTCAGAAGCTAAGGCTATGGTTCAGGCAACTTACATTCTTTTTTTTTCTACCTTTCAGGTGGTGGCCAGCAGAGATCTGCAATCCCAGGTCTGTGCCTCTCAACATACAGGGCCTCAAACATGATATCGGGGACTTCCCAGTATTTTTCTTTGGTTCACATGACTACTATTGGGTACACCAGGGCAGAGTTTTCCCTTATGTTGAAGGAGATAAAAGCTTTGCTGAGGGGCAAACTAGTATTAACAAGACCTTCAAGAAAGGTAAAATCAAACAAAGTTTATAGTGGTTTATGACAAAAATTCCACGTGTTTGTGTCTCCATCACCACTTAACCTGCATGGGAATATTATGTGACTAGTGTTCTGTGTTCACGTAAAACTGCAGACATTATGTAGATCCCTTGACTGCAGATAAAAATATGTTTCTTTAAGTGCCTACTCATTGTGTATTGTTGTGGGCAAGTTCAGTTCTGCCACAAGCTGGGAAATGTTAAGATGGAGCTTGGGCTCTGCTGCATGGGATCATTGTTCAGTATCTCAGTACCTACTGAAAAGTACCTGATGATAGATTCATTATATACTGCAATAACTCATTTTTAGCCTGTGTTTTTGTTTATAGAGTTCTATTCCCAGCTTTAAGAAACGAAAATAAATACATACATGTATATAGTTGGTTAACAGCAGCTGGTGCTAATTGCTTTCCATTCTGAACTCCCTTGCACAGCACTTGAAGAAGCAGCAAAGCGCTTCCAGGAGCTGAAAGCACAAAGAGAAAGCAAGGAGGCATTAGAAATTGAAAGGAATTCAAGGAAACCTCCACCTTATAAACACATTAAAGTGAGTTGGCCTCATTCTTTTCCCGTTTTTATTCTGTGCATGGGTAAGCTGTGTATTTAAACCAGTACTTGCGACAATCCAAGTTTAAGGAAATTCAAGTAAATCATTTTGCTGTTCTTTTCAGGAATCTTTTGTTCTGTCTTATAATACTGTAAAACATTCTTTTAGCAGAGTATTTGTGAAAGAGTTAACAGCTGAAGAAGAGTTTTACCCCAGGTAGAATTTTGCTGATGGCAAGTGCATCTCCTGTGCCTTAGACACCGGCTATCGCAACTTACTGAACTTTGTCAGGCTTAGCTGGAAGAAATCCCAGTCATGTACCTGATAAACTTTGTGCGCTTTGAGTTCCTGAAACAGTAATTTTACTGGGGAGAGACTCACATTGTACTGTCTGGAGTCAGGAGTTTTAATATTCTTTGCTTAAATTCCTTGCTGCTGGTTTCTCTGAACAGTGTGTCCCCAGTTAAGTGAGCAGCAGAGGCAAAAGCACGTGTGTGTGTGTGTGTGAGAAGCGCAGGAAGTGTTCTTGTCCTGCCACACTGTCCTTCAGAAGGCTCTGGAGGAGAAAGAGTGAGGTGATGGTTATTTTCTTGCCTTCTGTCAGCTGACGGTTGGTCTCCAGTAAAGCTGTCAGTCTATGTTCTTTGTGTGTTGTCTTCATAATTCTTTTCTTCCTCTGTTGCAGTCCAACAAGGTAATAGGGAAGGTTCAGATCCAGGTCGCTGATCTGTCGGAAATCCCTCGCTGTAACTGCAAGCCGTCGGACGAGAACCCCTGCGGCCTGGAGTCGGAGTGTCTGAACAGGATGCTGCAGTACGAGTGCCACCCCCAGGTGTGCCCCGCCGGGGAGCGCTGCCAGAACCAGTGCTTCACCAAAAGGCTCTACCCTGACGCTGAGATCATCAAAACTGAGCGACGTGGATGGGGCCTCAGGACAAAAAGGAATATTAAAAAGGTAGACTTATGAAGGGCAAAGGTTGTGTGTGGTTTTACCTGAAAACACTGTGACTCTGTGCCCCTTAGGCAAGGTCATAGAAAAATTTCAGCACTTGGAAGTCAATGCTTTGTGTGAAAAAGATGAAACTTCTGTAGGTGAAGCAGTAATGGTGAAATCTGCTTAGCTGTTTTGACAGAAGCGTCTTAACTTTGATACTTGCAGAAGAAAAGCTTGTTCCAGGTGATTGTGACTTTGTGAATTCTGTTGGTGGAGGAAAGGATGTGTGTGTGTGTTCTCACTGCCTGCTGGGCGAAAAGGGAGAGAGCGTTCTGGGGGAGAGTAGTCAGAGTGATGGCTTCTTTCCCCAAACAAGGGCACTGATGATGATGAAATCTTGGAGGACTGGCAAAATAACTTGCCTGAGGGTTTTTTTTTTTCTCTTTCTCTCATCCTTGTCATAAGCCAGCAAATGACAATCACAAAATGTGAGAGAGGCTCAAAGGGTGGGTGGAGTCAGTTTGACTTGTGAGCCCCTTTTCAGGGGGTTACTCCTCTGTTCCTTTTGCCTTTTCACGCTGTTACACACCAACGTGCTGACAGCATTTTCCCCTTAGTGGGTCGCTCGGAGGGAGGGAGTTTGCTTCAGGACAAGTTTCTGTCATGTAACGCACATCCTCAGGGCTCTGCTCTGGAGAACTCTTTTGCCCTTGGTTGCCTTCGTATTTTCTGCAGTTTGAATTTGCGCTCGTCTTAACAGCAACAATATCCTGGAGCTTCTCATCCCGAGGAATTGGGCCCCCGGTTTGGTGGACTCGGCCCTGGGGGGAGGATTCCGCTGCTCTGCTCTGTGGGGAGAAAGTGCCTGCTCTCACAGAATCACCGGGGTGGGAAAAGAGCTTGAAGATCATCTAGTCCAGCCAGAGCTGCTCCAGGCTGGAGGTTCTGCCGTGACGTTTTGGATTGGGTGGTCACTGTGGGACGGCGCGTCGAGCTTCCAGTGTAATCGGAAAGTGGAGAAAAAGCAAAGAGATCTTGAGCTGATTCTTTCATCATTAAGGAACGTGGTGTTGAAGTGTCTGTGCAGGGAGCGTGTAGGATGATCCACCGAGGAGGTCCTGCAGTGCCAAGATGAAAGCTCTGGGTCTGTGTGTAGTCGTTTCAACCGTGAATTCCTTGCTTTTGTCCATTTTCACTAGACGTCTACCTCCTTGGCTTTTCAACATGTAATTTACAGTCTCTAGAAATCTGAGATGGGGAAATATTTTGCAGCGGTTGGTGACAGGCGTGTGTGTGAGCAGGGTGATGCTGGAGGTGTTGCGGCAGAGCGGGTGTGGTGAGGACACTGTCGGTCACTGCAGCTACAGCTGCAAACTTCTGGCTGCATTTGGGACTTTTTTCAGCCCCTGCACGCCTGACTGATGTGACAGGCAGCTGGAGGAATAGTGGGGGGAAAAGTCGTGTTGAAAAACCTTTCAGTACACTACGGTTGTGCCTGTCCCAAGTACCTGGCGAATTTTTATAGCAGGTTTTGGGGTGTTTTATAGTAGAGCTCCTGCGAATTTAATGTGCCGACTTCATAAATGCATTTGTGTCCTGTAAGAGCTTTACTGAAAACTGTTCTGGCTCTGTTGGGTTGTCCAGGTGTTCCCAGACACACAGGCTGCACTGAAAGCAACTTGGCCCTGAAGGGACTTTGGTTTTTTCCCTTTAATTTGGGCTAAAGTTTTCAGACGCATCTAAATGATTTTTATCAAGCGAGTGTGCATTAGATAAGACTCGGACTATTCCAAAGGGCAAATTGATCTTAACAAGTACTGGGCTGCTGGGTCACTGAGGTGGCTTTCCCTCAGAACCGTGACCCAAATTGCCGGATTTCCACCCTTACCCTTCCTCTTACCACTTCTGGGGGGGGGGCTGTGGCTGCGGGGGAGCGTCTGCCCGAGCACGGCTGACAGCGGCGCGCTCGATACCGCGTCAGTGCCGCACGGGAGGAGGTTTTCTTGACATTCCGGGTGCTCGGTGGGCACTGAGTACTTCCAGTAGCTGCTTTTACCCGTGGTGGAAGCCATCCGCAGCTCTCTGACGCCCGGAGTGCTGAGTACTGGCTCCCTTCTGTCAGGGCACCAACCACGTCCCAGGCCTTCGGAATTTCCTTAGGGAACCGTTGGGAACACGCTGCTGGCCTGGAGGGCTGCTTTGAAACGGGGTTTTTAGTGATTAATTTTTTAAAATTTACAATTTTTGTATAATCTGTATTTCATTAAAACTTTATTACTGCAAATGTTCTGAGTTTATTGACTGCTAAAAGTCCTAATAAAAGTGAGGTATGTAGTGGAAATACTCGCCGTTGTAATAGTTCACGTTTCCTTAGGAGTCTGAGTGTTGTCCCGTTGTAAAGAGGAGGCACGAAACCTTGAAGGGTTCTGGAGCACTGCCAGCAGGGCTTGTGCAGGGGACACAGAGCAGTGCTTGCCTCCGCTGCCTTTTTATTTCAGGTGGGCTCAGTGCTTAGAGCACAAATGCCTGGTGCACGTGCTCACTTCTTGCCTAATAGATGGTTAAAGTCTAACGCTCTTCGTGATGGTTAGAGTATATTCTTATAGGAAGTGCTTTTTCCTGTGCTGCTTCCATTCACCATCATGAGAAATAGTAAGTGTGGATTTCTTAATTTTATTTTCCTTTACTTTTCAGGGTGAATTTGTGAATGAATATGTTGGCGAGCTAATTGATGAAGAAGAGTGCAGATTGCGGATCAAGCGTGCACATGAGAACAGCGTAACCAATTTTTATATGTTAACTGTAACAAAGGTAAATATTATGTCTTGCTCAATATAAACTGTCTATCGGGGCAAAATACTGGCAGAGGCATCATTCTGTGTTTGATGTCATCCCACTGGAAGCTAACTGCAGGGAAAACTTACCAATTTTAACTAATTTAAAATAAGCGTATTTTTTACTGCCTAAGACATTAGTCATCGCTTGTGAGCAGGAAACCTTTTTGTGTTTGTGAGTACTAAATACATCTGTCTTTTGTTGGTTTTGTTTCTGTTTTTTATTTGCAGGACCGGATAATAGATGCTGGCCCAAAGGGGAATTATTCTCGCTTTATGAACCATAGTTGTAACCCAAACTGTGAAACACAGAAATGGACGGTGAACGGTGACATTAGAGTTGGATTATTTGCTCTTTGTGACATTCCTGCAGGTAAAAAAGGGCCCTATTCTGCATGTAAACTTTTGTCTTGAAACGGCCAAGTTCCTAACTTGGCCGTGGGTTTTTTTCTCTGAAGTTACTCAGTGCCAGTGACGTTTATAGGAACTTTGTCATTCATTGGAGGGGAGGCACATGTGTGAGTTCAGCTTTAGCAGGGACCTTAGTCAGCAGTAGTGTGAAGCTGAGAGCTGCTGTTAGAGCTGACTGGAGGGTTTGCTGCTGAGTCCAGTGTTAACTCTGTCGTGTGAACACTTAGCGTTGGGGCTTTGACCAGTCGTTGTCCGGTGTGGCATTACCTTTCCATGTTGGTGTTTTACCTGATCTGTCATTTCAACTGGCTCTGCCTGAGGGTACAGCTGCTACCTGCGTCTCATCCGGGCAGAACTGGCCACCTCCAGAGTGTATGAAACGGAGGCACTATTTCTAGCTTGCCCTTAAAACATCTTGCTGCCAGGTCTCACAGACTGTGGGAGGTAAATGCTAATGCAATGTCCTTGTCACAAGCCTGTCTTGCCTCGGTGTCCCTGTGGGTGAATTGTTTTTCTTTGACTTTTAGGAATGGAATTAACATTCAATTATAACTTGGATTGCCTGGGCAATGGCAGGACCGAATGTCATTGTGGAGCAGAAAACTGCAGTGGTTTCCTAGGAGTGCGTCCCAAGGTACATGGACGGAAAGTGAAGCTTCTCTTCCCAAATCCAGAGATCTAGTGAGAGCAGGGCAACGAGAGGTCTTTGTTTTATTTAACTTCTCACGTCTTTGTAGTTCTTCTCACCCTTGAAAGTCTCTAAAGATTTTAGTTGTGCGCTGTAGTGCTGTTGTGTCTAGGGCGAAGTTAATGTACCAAGGGGGTTCATTCTGATACGTGTGGATGGGCATTTCTGGCTTTTAGAGTTTAAAAACGGTTTTTGAGTGGATTTAATTTAAGCATAGTTCATGAAAATCATTACCCAAAAGTTGATTAAATTAATTTTAATGCAAGGGGTTTATAAAGTGACTGTATGCTGTGACCTTTGTAATTGCTAGACAGCATTTGCAACGGCAAATGAAGAGAAGGTGAAGAATGCAAAATTAAAGCAGAAGAAACGGAAAATAAAAACAGAACTGAAGCAGATGCATGAAGACAACTGTTTCCAGTGCGGAGATGGGGGAGAACTGGTCATGTGTGATAAGAAGGACTGTCCCAAAGCATACCACCTCCTATGCCTTAACCTGACTCAACCACCTTTTGGTAAGAGCAGTTGTATGGCTTCGACCCCCCTCTTCCTTCCTGCAGCAGGACAGTGTTTGAGCTGAAATGCAGAATTCGTTGACATTAAATGCAGCGTTTTTGCTTTTGCAATACCACTCATTTTTAGAAATACATCGGGGGAGCATTCCTGAATGAGAACCGATGGCCAGAGAGGCATTGTGATACCTTTTAATGTTCTTGTTGCATCTCTTTCTTGGATCAAATATCCCTCTCTTATTTTGATTGAAATATAAGCCTCATCTTGATGTCCCAAGGTCACCAAGCACAAATCAAATGACAGTTCAAAGCACTGGTGTTCCAAGCGTGATGTGTAGGGCTCGGTTAATCAGTAAATGTGTTAAAATTATCTGCTGTAACCTGATGGCACTTATCTTCTATTTGACTTTTTTCCATGTTAAGGCATATATTTTTGTAGCTGGGGCTCAAATTACTCAGCAGTGCTACACCTTAATACGATTGCAGGATTTTGTACGTGTCCGTATCTCTTTAATCTTCCCTATTCCAAAGACTTCAGTGAAAATAATTGGAAGTCCAGTTTAGTCTATGATTAAATTAACCAAAAGGCTGCCACGAGTGGAGCTGAATCTCAGGTGCTCTGTCCGTGGGGTGTCCCTGTGAAGGAGGGTGCTGGCTGGTTCCCAGCAGTGGCCTGGCCAGGAGGGATCAGCGAGGCCTGGGCACAGCAGCAAGAAGCTTCGGAGGTTCCTTTTTTGTGCTGTTCAGTGTCAGTTACCCCCGTGGTCTGAGAGTTCAGCACACGGTCACACACACATCTCTGACTGGTTTGGGGGGTTTATGCTCAACCATATTTTCACACAGCTTGTTCTTCTCTGAGCCATTTCTTGGTTATTTTTCAAAACTAACACGTTCGGTCTTCTACACTGAAGGGCACTGAGGGTGAACTAAAACTTAATGTGGAGATGCGGGTCTGAGCGAGTGCTGTGCCCCGGTCAGTGAGAGATGCTCACAAATCAGGAAAGTGTACAACCCAGACTGTCCGTCTCGGAAGGCCGTTTGGTGTTCTCATGCCAGAGGAGGTTGATCTAACTGTTTTAAGCATTGGTTATGCATGCAGCAGTGTTTGGAGCCAAATGAGACCTAAAAAATGCAAAATAAGAACTGTTTCCAGTCAGCTTCTTGTAAAGGAGAAGCAGGAATAGCAACTACAGTAGGAGCTGATTTTTCTGAACTTCCTTGCGTTCATCTGAACAATTACAACACGGAGCGAGGGTTAAAGCCAGTGCTGTCCCCAGAATGCACTAACTTCAGCTTCCTGTCTCTCTTTTCTCTCTTCCCCTCCCATCCTCAGGAAAGTGGGAATGTCCGTGGCATCAGTGCGACGTCTGTAGCAATCCTGCAGTTGCGTTCTGTGAGTTTTGCCCTCACTCATTCTGTAAAGATCACGAGAAGGGAGCCCTGGTGGCATCAGCGCTGGATGGCCATCTCTGCTGCTCCGCACACGACCCCAAATCTCCTGTGGCACCCGAGTACTGGAGCAAGATAAAGTGCAAATTGGAACCACAGAATCCTGTAGAAGAAGCGAAGGAGTGAATTTGGTTAAAAACAAAGAATGGAGGGGAGAAGAGGGGCAAACAGGCGATGAACTTGAAGAGACTGCTACGTCACATTCAGTCTTTGTCATCGGAGCCGTTGTGTGTGAGCTGGGAACGGGACCACTAATCTTAGCAAGCAGAAGCAGGCAGTGGTGTTTGTTTTTTATTGTTTGATCTTTCTTTTACCCTTGAATGTGCTACAGCAGCTCTTACTGTTGGAAACCAGAACGTCTTGGCCTTCAAAGAAAAATCTCGACCTTTTGACAGTGAAAAGAATATTCTGTTTAAAAGGTGTTCTTTTGAGTGTAGAAAGCAAAGCATAGCAACGTATTTATTTATTTAATTTTTAAAGGGTATTGAAGATCTGGTTTTGATCAGTCAGTGTGTCTTTAAAAACAAAATAACAAAGCCAACGTAACTTTTAGGTCTGGTTTATGAAAAGAATAAAGCCTCCCCACTCTGTGTAACGTTGAGATGCCATAAAGACAGATGTGGGTTTCAGACCAGGTGACCCTGAAATGCCTCCATCCCGTACTTTATTTTTAAAGGCATTTTGAGAAGGTAGGTTATGTATCATGTTAACTTATGAATATTATTGTAAAGCTTTTCCTGTGAGAAATCAGGTGTACAACTTCTTGGGAGTGCTTGTAACACGAGATCTGGCGTTGTTGAAGGAGAGCAGAAACCATGGTTCCTTGCTCCAGGGCTGTAATCTGTGTTTGCAGACAGGTGGAGACTGGGAAGGAGCTTCACTGCACAGTGGTCGTTTCCTTGTCCCGCCTCACGTGGATAAACCTTCCTGGTTAGGAGTGTCCTGGTCCTCCCAGCCTCGCCCACTGCTGCAGCACACTGGGACTGAAGTGCTGATCCTGCCACTGGGAGCTCTGCCACCGACTTCTGCAGGTGGAGGATTGTTCTGTGCGTTTGTCACCTGCCAGGTCTGCGCTGGCCTTGTGGCCGTTACGCTGGGGGATTCGTTCCTGCTGCCCTCTCAGGCTCCCGTTAGCCTCGGAGAAGATCGGGGCGCTTAAGGAACCCGACCCGTGTGCGTGTTTGTTTTGATTGAATGTTTAGATTTTTTTTAAGGTTTTTTTTTTTTTTGCTGAGAGACATCTTCTAACTTCAGTCTTCGTTGTTAATGAAGCTAAGAAAAATCTCAGCACTTTTTCAATGAACAGGGTATTTTCTGTCTGGGCAACGGGCCGTATTCACAGCAGCCAACCTCCGCCTCATGAGACAGCGCTCTCTCGGATTTCCTGTTAATCGAAGAGAGACAGGCTCCTTCAGTGAGGCTTTTGAAGTGGCTTAGGTGGGCTCCAGCTCCAGATTTTGTTTTGAAAACCTATCCTCCTCCATTTCTCATGCGAGGAGCCTAGGGGGACTAGTTAGTCTTTGGTGAACCTCCTCCCCCGGCCCACAGTCGCACAAAGCGCTGGGCGTCTCCCCCTGCCCTGGGGTAGTTAAGAGTGTACTTCTGACTTGCGTACTGATACTAGCTAACAGTCGTGCTAGCTTTTTGCTAATGGGTATCAAAAATAATCCTGAATGAAAAGAAATAACACCAAGTGTTGGTGGCATCAGGCTAAATTAAGCCTTTGAGTTAAGAATTAAGAATCTTGTCTCTGGAAAACCGCTTACAGAAACCTACAGGAACATGGTGACTTCTCAGTTCAAGGAAAGAGTAGGCTGAAAAAGTACAGGTGGGATTTTAGAACGTGTCTTGCCTCTGGCTGGTATCCTTCTCATCCTCAAATTTATGTACGGGAGGGAGATTTTTTTTGTGTGCAATTGTAAAATTACAAAATACACTACAATCCCTTCAAGCAGCTCCTGTGCCATTTAACTGATCTGGAGGTTCATCTTCTGAAGGTCTGCAGCGGGTGCCTTTCCGACAGACTTGGGGTGTCTGGGGTGGCATGACTGTGCAGAGCTCTCGTGGGTCAGCTGATGGCACGGGGGGCTGGTGGGATCTATGAAGCACTTCATCTTGTGGTCCGTACTACAGTGAATGTCTGAAACACTAATCTTGCTTGAAAGCAGTGCTATATTTTGGTATTTTTTACAAAAAAAAATTTACAAAAAGGATTTTATTTTTCTTAACATTTTATGTGATAAATGTCTCTTTTTAAGCTCTTACTGGGGGTGTTTAACCTTTTCAGAAATTCCAAACAGCTCTTGCTACAGTGTCTGTAAGGCCTGATGTGTTTACTTTATATTATTTATTAGGCTTGGTAACGTTCAAATGGTTTTTCTCTTGGGAAGTCAGAGCATTCTGAGTATCGCAGATACGCCATCATGTGAGTGCACCTACATACGTTTTATCATTCTGTGTCTGTGGTGACTTACTGAGGGGAGGGAGGTGGTGTGGCAGCACCCCGGCCCCTCAGGAGCGTTTCCCGTGGCGGGAGCCTCGACCGTCCGTCGCCACAAGGGACGTGCTGCTGCGACCTCAGTATGGCAGAACGTGGGAAGGTTCACAGAAGGCTTAAAAACTTGTAAAATGCTGTGAATTGAGGCCTGCTGCTACTCCTGTGCCATGCCACTTGATGTCTTGGTTAACTTTGTTTTCAAACTTCTTACAGGTGCTCCTTTTTTTTTTTTCCACCAAATAAAAGATTAGTAATAGCCGACAGCTGGGCTTGGACTTAAAAGGGAAAACAGGAGATTGGTTTATAAGCTTGTACAACTTGCAAACAAAACGTCTGAACTGGATCTCATGCTGTTGGAGAGAAGGTGAATCTTTCAAAAAACTTTTAACATTCTGAGATAAGGAAATACCTAATTCAGAGGATCTTGATAACTGTAGGGGGTTGGTTCTGTATGCCAAACACAAAATGTTAAAATACACATTTTAGCCATATCTTTGCAAACTGAATCTCAATAATGCCATTCCTTTGTAAGGAAAAGATTGAACAGCTCTTCGGGTTAATTGGCATCAGCAGAGGGGGAGTCAGCTGCTGAATTAAATTTGTGTGGTCTCTAATATTGGACAGTTTGGTCATTGCAGGCTGAGACAGGAATCACCACAGAACTGCTGGTGATTTGGGTTGGGAACTTCCACCTGCTGGTTGAGACTGTCCGCTGTTCTGGAACTGGAATGCCCCGTCACACTTTTTTTTTCCCTTTTGTTTTTTAAATTTTTGAGATAGCACCACGCTTCTGGCGAACACCTGACTCCAGCTCTGTCGCCTGGGCGCTCTGTGTAGTGCGGCATCTGAGCTGCCCTGCAAAGTTAACGGGGTTTTGTTGTTTACTGGAGCCTTTACTCTACAGTTTGCACCTTAGCACAGCGCAGACGTTCTGCAGACCGTGGCCAAACGGTGCAACGGCTGGTAACAACCATTTTCTAAATACATGGTGCACGCATTAGTTATTGTAGCTTTCAGATTATTAGTCTAGACTTGTCCTGTCAGTAGACTGTTGAAGGCATTTGCAGCTCAGGAAGGATAATAATGTTAAAGGCAATTTTGTGGGCAAATTACCTTCTTTGGTCACTATCACGGTCTTAGAGAATCTGTAAAAAAGGAGTAATAGGGCTGGAATGTTTAATTTTGGCCTTTCTTCTAAAAAACTTCTTGTATCTTAATTTCAGGATAGAATGGGAAAGACACAATTACTAGACGTAATTAACAACAAGCATAAAAATCTGTATATATTGAAACTTTACAGAAATATGTGGGTGGGGTGGGGGAGGAGGGTGGGAGGGGGGATGTCCAACGCTGGTACGAAGTAGTCACTTTAACATTGAAACCTCTGCCTCATTGAATTCAGGGTTTAATGTACTTGAAGCTCTGCGGTTCCTTTTACAGCTTTTTTTTATTTATACATAACTTTTTTTGTATACTACATTGAAAATGTCTTTTGACTTCCCTGAAGTTAGTTTCTGCTCCCAGTGTACAGTGAATCTATGGCAAATGGGAGAGTTTTTCAAAGCAGCTGTCTCAGACTTGTGTGTGTTCAAGAAGTGTGTTGCATGAGAGACGGCAGCCTTGGAGTAATGCTGTCCGTGTGCTTTCGGTTCTCCATCGACTTTTCCCTTACCATTTATCTTTGTGTAGCAAAAACATTTGCACTTATGATACACTCCTACACTTTGGATGTATTCACAATGTTGTTCTGGGATAAAAAGAAAAAAAAAAAAGGATAAAAAAGGAAAAAAAAAAAGCAAAAAAGAAAAAGAAAAAAAAAGCTGTTTCCTATTATATTCTATTCCTGAGTGACAAGCTCAGGTCCTTATTACCCCTGTGAGGGGCTATCTCACTGCTCTGGAGAGAGGGGAGTTGTTAAGCTGAAACTCTGTCTGTGCTTTGCATAGAAGACTTCTGTAACTAATGTGAAATCAAAAAGGGAAAACGCGTATGAATTTGCCAAAGCCATTCACTCATTCACTGTTGCTCGTGTGGTCCCACCGGCCGGGGCTCGGTGCACGGGGGGTGTGTGTGAGCTGCCGTGTCCTCCGGCCCCCCCCCGAGCAGCTCCTGCTCGCTTTTATCAACAGGCTGGATGGAGGAAAAACAAAACAAAAAAAAAGGTTCCTCTTCACCGGTCGAGCTGTTTCTCATCTCTGGTGTCACTTTTCCTTTCCAAACGGAGCGATGGCGTTGCCGCAGAACACCAGGCGCTCGCTGCCCGTTGGGGCTGGCTGGTAACGGGGGTTGTCCCCGTCGGGTGCGCGTGTACCTGGGGGTGCTGTGAGAAACTAAACCCGTTTGTTTCCGCGCGAGTGACGTTGCACAACACAGATACCTGCCGATTCCGTTTCCATTCCCATGTACTCTTGATCTGTACGGATGAACCTTTGTAGAGTCGTTATTTCCGTAGACTTTGTTTCTCTGTAACAAACTTTGTAGATTCTGTGAAATGTTATTTTAAGGAAATCACTCGAGTCTTTAATAGCAAAGCATCAATATTCACTGAAGTCGGTATCCTAAAGAGTTTTTGGAAGTTGACTAGAAGCTCTTGACACTAAGGAAGTAGTGTTACCTTTCCCTGGCGATGTTCCACTGGGGCATTACTGTATTATGACTTGATGTTGCCGCATAGACTTTGAGATATACGATATTTTGGGGGTTTTGTTGTTCGGCCTATGTTCTCTTGCATAGTGTGAAACCTGTAAAGCTTGGTTACCCTGTATATAGCTAGCTTACTGTCGACTAGTTATAGCGTATCTAGACTTGCCTGTAATATTTTAGCTTCTTACTGAATGTGTGTGATGGTAGGAACATATAATTTTTGTACATTATATTTACTGAGATGTTGCCTTTTTTATTTTACAAACACTTTGGAATTCAGATGTGGTTTTGCTTCCGTGAGGATTAATTTGGAAAGGTTTTTAATGACATTCCACTGATTTGAACTTTTGCTTGAGGTTGACTTCAATAAATCGTTCTGAATGTTCCAACGACGAGAAACGCTCTTCCATCCGCCTCGGGGGGGCCCCGCTCGGGGGGGACGGGCAGGGCGAGGGCCCCGTTCCCTGAGGGGGGGACGGGGCGGGAGGGCCCGGGGCCGCGGCCTTGGCGGGAACCAGGCCCCGCCGCCTCCCGCCGCCTCCCGCCGCCTCCCGCCGCCTCCCGCCGCCTCCCGCCGCCTCCCGCCGCCTCCCGCCGCCTCCCGCCGCCTCCCGCCGCCTCCCGCCGCCTCCCGCCGCCTCCCGCCGCCTCCCGCCGCCTCCCGCCGCCTCCCGCCGCTCCGCCCCGGGGAGGGTGGCGCCGGGCGGGCGGGCGCAGCGGCCATGCGGCGGGCGGGCGGGCGGGCGGCGGAGCTGGCGGGCGAGGCGGCGGTGCGGGCCCTGCTGCTGGCCGCCTTCGCGTGAGTGCGGCGGGGCCCGGGCCGGCGGCCGCGGTGCGGGGGGGCCGGTGCCGCCCGCCCGCCACCGCGGCGTTTGTGCTCTTTCCCCCGCAGGATCATGGAGTTCTTGCCGCCGTTCCAGCGCGTGGTGCAGCCCGAGGAGATGTGGCTCTATAAAAACCCCTACGTGGAGGCGGATCGCGTTCCCACGGTGCCCATGTTTGTGAGTTTGGCTCTCGCCTGCGTTGCCTTGGGCTTTGTCTGTAAGCGACCCTTGGAAATCAAAGCTGGTAAAACCCTTGTATTGCGCATGCCGCTCCTTCTTGCCGCGCGGTACTGAAAGCGCCAGCGAGGCACCGTTTCCAGGCAGGTTTTGTCATCTAGGCTTTACCAGCCAGGGTCGTCTTTGAGATTTTAGCTAAATTTATAAAAACTAGCGGGGGCTTTTCACTCGTGTTCGTAACCAATTTCACATCCGGATTACCGGGACCACGGCAGGTGGCACATCTCTCGCTGCCAGGGGACCTTTAGCTTGGGAGCAGTTATTTCCAGCAAAATAATTTTATTGTGAAGATGTTTTCCCTAGAATTCTAGGCTCCGTTAAAAGGGTTTAATATAAAACTGTAAGCGTTTAGTTTCCAGTAGACGCCCGTCCGCTAAAGCAGCTGTCTCTGCCTCGGAAGCAGGGGGTTCGGTGAGACGCTGTGGCTCCTGGCTTGGGCAAGCACCCACTTTCTTAGCAAACAGCATTTGGGATTTTCTGCGAGAGCCGGGCGCTGAACATTAAAGGACAAAACCTTGGTGTCGCGTTTGGATGTGGCGGTGTAAAGCACGACGGATGCCAGACTTGAGGTGGCAGCCTGTCAGACACCGTGGATGTCCCCGGGGTTAAATCCCACCACGGCTGTGATGTTGTGAATGGGAACTGGTTTCCTCTGAATCAGCGGCTCCTGGATTTTTTGCTGACAAGCAGCATGGGTGCTGCTGACAAAGAGCTAATCCTTGTGCTTGCGGGGGTGGGAGAGCTGAGGTGCTGTGGCTGATGCTGTGGAGGGGTACCCGCAGGCAGGAGCGATGCTCCCGTGGCAGAGGTGCTGTTTGAGAGCCTGGGGAGCGCTGGGCTTTCCTCAGAGGAGGGAAGACACTGCTGTGCTGCTGAGCATGTGCTCGAGTGGGTAAAGCACGGGAAGGAGTGGGATGCAGAGCGGGGTTTTTTAGTGCACTGCGCTATTTATGCTGCCTGGGGTTGTTTTTCCCCTCGCACTTCGGTACAGGCAGTGCCCAGCAACCTGTGGGGTTTGGTACACGAGGCGCTGGATGGCAGAGGAGGAGCAGCCGTGCTGCTCACCCTGCTGCGGTGCAGCTGGGTTGGTTTGGCTTTCTGACGGGAGTGTAACTGTGTGTGGGGAGGACAGGCTGCTGCTTGGCTCCAGGGAAGGAAAGGTGTGTAACCTCCCTGAGCAGTTGCTGCTGTCTCCTGGCGAGAGTGCTTAAGTCCGCTTCTTCTCGATTTGCGGCAGTTCATCGCGTTTCTGTCTCCTTTATTGCTCATTGTCCTGGCGAGGGTGTTCATGAACGCCGACCAAGACGACACGCGGGAAGCCTGCCTGGGTGAGCTCCTCCGTCCCCCCGCGGGGTCCGCCCTGAGCCGGGGCTCTCTCAGACCAGCCCTTTGTTCAGGTGGGGGCGATGCTGATGTGACCTCTCTGCTCTCTCGTAGCTGCCAGCCTTGCTCTTGCCCTCAACGGGGTTTTCACAAACGCCTTGAAGCTCATCGTGGGGAGGTGAGAAACGCTCCTGTGCGGGGATGGGACACGCATCTGCGCGGTGGCAGAGCTCCAACTGCAGGAGCAAGGTCCAAAAGCTGAAGTTGGACGTACTCAGCCTGGGACGAGTGTGCTTTTTCTAGCTGTAAAGGCAATTAAACATTAGAACAGACACTGGTGGGGGGGACCTGCTGTCTCCAGGCATTATTTAGGTGGGTTTGTGCAGGCCTGTGCCAGGGGGCTGTGGGCAGGGCAGTGGAAAGCTGCCTGTGCCGAGCGCAGCTGCAGAGGTTTCTCCGCCGTGTGCCGAGGCCGCTGGGGACTCGGTTCTTGCAGAGCGTTTGCTGTGCCAGGCTGGGCGGGAGGATTGGGATGGGGCTGACCCGCAGGGCCTGACAGGTCCTGCCCCAGCTGCGCTGGGCTGGCGAGGGTGCCCTGCCCGCGCCCTGCCCGCACCGGCAGGAGCAGAGTGGGGCGCGATGCCCAGTTTTGTGTTCTCGCAGCCCGGGTCACGGCACTGTCCCTCTGCACCGTGGAGGGAGCTGGGCGAGGGCTGGTGGCCGCTGGGATGCGGGAAGCGCCGCACGCCCCGGGGCTAATGCCTCGCTCTCTGCCCTAGGCCACGGCCGGACTTCTTCTACCGCTGCTTCCCCGACGGCCGAGCGAACGCGGAGCTGGTGTGCACGGGCGACCCTGGCGTGGTGACCGAGGGCCGCAAAAGCTTCCCCAGCGGACACGCGTCGTGTGAGTTCTCCGTGTCCCCCACCCGCCGCAGCCCCAGCAGCGAGCTGGGGTGAGCAGCAGCCCCTGGGGAGGGCAGCTTGGGTCTGCGTTCACGCACCCCGCGGCTTTGCCTGCGTTCGTCGGCCTGCTGGGAGGCCTCAGCGTTCCCTCTGCCAAGCGACGGGGTGACAAACGTCGTGTGAAGCTGCCTCGTAGCTGCTGGGAGGGGGGATGCTTGCCAGGTACCGGCTTCTACAGCTCCTGTCACTCAGGAGCTGGTGCTTCCCTTGGGGCACAGACATCCCCTTCCAGCGCCGCAGGGGAGAGGGTGAGGCTCTGCTGAGGGCCCACGGCGGAGCCCGGTGCCGTTTCCGAAGCGCCGCGTTTCTCTTGCAGTCGCCTTCGCTGGCCTCGCCTTCTCGGCCTTCTATGCAGCCGGGAAGCTGCGCTGCTTCGCGCCCGGCCGGGGCGGCAGAGCTCTGCGGCTCTGCGCCTTCCTCCTCCCGCTCTTCCTCGCCACCCTCATCGCCGTGTCCCGCACCTGCGACTACAAGCACCACTGGCAAGGTGGGTGCTGTCTGCCTGCAGGGTGCCCGGAGCGTGGGGAGGGGTTCAGAGCCCACGACAGCGGCAGCTTGGGGTTTCGATTGCTCCTCCCCTGGTAATTTTTTTGCTGCCTGCAAGGCGACGCCGCCTTTCTCTTTGGTTTTGAAACACATGCCAAGGTTCCTTTTATAGCCAAGGGTCAAGGTGCCGACCCAGCTCAGCTCTGAGCAGGCTGAAAAGCTGCAGGAGTGAGTCACAGAGCTTGGGAGGGGAACGGGAAGTGAACTCTCCTCTGGTCTTGCCCACAGATGTGTGCGTTGGCTCAGCGATCGGCTTCCTGCTTGCATACCTCTGCTACAGGCAGTATTACCCTCCTCTGATGGACTCCATGTGCCACAAACCACTTCTGTACAAATCCAAAGAATTGCCAGCGCACCAAGAAAAGCCTGCGGCTTCCAGCTTTCACCTGGACGTCTAGTGACGGGCTCTGTCCTGCCGGGACCTCCTGCCCTTCAGTGCCGGGGCAGGGCAGCGCGTGGGGAGGTTGCTCGCGGGCTGCAGGAAGTAGCTGGAGTAAGGACGGACCTGAAGGCCAAGCAGGTTTCTCTGCAGCGCTGGTGAGTTGTCTGCTCCGGGGCCTGTGTCGCTCCTTGTCGGGGTCCCTCCCCTCGGGCCTGCGAGAGGTCGGACCCAGGAAGGTGCTGAAGAACTGGAAAAAAGGACAATCCGGTGTGTCCCGTGCGGGGGAGTTCGGGCGTCCGGGCCAGAAAGCACCGTCGGTCGTGTCCCTTCTGGTGGGAAGGAAGAGCGGGACCGGCTCCCGGCGCCAGGCCTCAGTCCGTCTTTTCAATTGCAGCTGAGCTAATTGGAGTCACGAGCAGGAGGTTGCAGGCTTTAACCGTGGATTAAGCAGGGAGAGGGAAGGTGAAGCTAGCGTGGTTGTTATTTGTGTTACTGTGCCAGCCCTGATTTCTTCTAATTGGCCAAATAAAGGAGTTTAATTTTTTTAATGAACTGTGGTACTAAACACCTTACTTAAGGACTCCAAGGGTTGACTGCTGTACAAACCACTTCCTTTGCTGTGTCTGCAGGGCTGTTGACTCTCTATCTCTTTCCTTGCAGCTCTAATACAGTTGTAAAGAGGTGACAATCAGCAGAAAAGGAAACGGTGTCTGAGATCAGCCCTTCAGAGGCGCTTGTTTCTCTACACCATGGTTTGTTTGCTCAGACAGAGCCGAGGCACAGCTGTGTGGCAGGACCGTTGTAAGTAGTTCCTGGTCACTGGTCTCCCCAGAAATGTCTGTTCCTGACCAGGCGTGTGCACGTGCAGGCAGCAGAGGGGAGGCTGTGCCCCAACACGCGTCTCTGCCAGCCTCGGGACGTGACAGTAATGGGAACACCACCCCATCCTCCTCAGTTTGGGCCACGCGAGCCCTCTGCAACTTCAGTAGAAGTTACAGAAACAGCTTTACTTCCCCCTAAAAATGTGCACGATGGGAATTCTTCAGCCCCCTCCCCTCCCTCTCCCCCCAGACAGGCACCCACCACAGTCATCTACTTATTTATTTTGGCTTTTGCTGGAAAAGACATTAAATAACATTTAAAATGTATTTAACTTTTTTTTAACAAAGTGCTTAAATTAAAAAGCTGATCGTGAGAGTGTCCCGTGTTAAGACTGTTCCTTTTCCTACTGTTGTAGGAGATGCTTTAGCAATCGGTAGTTCAGGCGCCGGCTGAGCAGCGTCTCTTTCTGCAGTCAGGTAAAAGAACAGCTTCTGCTCCTTTGGGGTGGGAGGGGGGACGTAGGCTGCAAACAAAACCTTTCAAATAGTGCATGATGAAGGACAAACAAACAGGCTCCGGAAAGAAGGCTCCTTACCCCATGCAGGGCAAAAGTCAGCGGAAAGTGGTTTGGCTCTTCCAAAGGCTGTGGCAGCGCCCGCCTCCACATTGCCCACAGGCCCCGGCCCTGGGGGGCTCTGGTGGCAAAGGGGGGTCCCCGGGGCTCACTGGCCCCCACCCCTCGGGCCAGAACAGAGGGAGCTGCAAGCTGAGCTGCCGGCAGAGCCGGGGCCGCTTCTTCACTGGGGACACGCTGTCTGGACCCGACAGGTCTGGGCCCCCGCCTCGCCGGCCACGGTTTGTGTATTTAAACCAAGCCCCGCGGCTGGAGCCTGCCCGGCACCAGCTCCCCGCGGCCACCACGAAAGCCACACTGCTCCGCGCCCACAGAGCGCGGCAGGGCTGCCCCGGCAGGCCCCCCCTTCCTGAGGAGCTGCTGCTTTCCCCCAGTGTGAGCTTTCCTCCCGCCCGGTTAGACCTGGGCGCCAGCCTGGCCCTAGGCCTCAGGGAGGCCCTTGGCTTGCGCCCGGGTGAGGGCACCGAGGGGTCTGGGTCCGGCGCGCGGGAGATGGTCGGTGGGATCCAGGGAGCTGGCGGGGGGACGCGCTCCCCAGACGCCTGTGCCCGGGCTCCACCTCCCAGAGCCCGCAGCCCGTTAGGCCAGGGAGACGCCGGCCATCCCCCTCCCTCGACAAGGCTGCTCCGGCTCTCCCCACGCTGCACCGTTAAGGCTTTTTTATTCCTCGAGGTCACGAGTTCCCTCGCTAAGCCAGGAGCAGGGTCAGGCCCTCGACGGCTGCTTGGGGCTGGAGGAGCGAGCGTGGGAGCTTGCAAGGCGCAGGGTGGGAAGTACACGCTGCCGCAGGGAGCCACGGCACAAGTGCTGTGCGCGCGCGTGTGTGTGTGAGCAGAGGGGATCTCCCCTGATGGTTTTCCCCTGGCCCCTACCCAAAATGGAGGAAAATCATCCTTATCTCCGGGTAGCGGCCCGTACTTGGGAAGCAGCATGCGGGGACAGCGGCAGAGGGGAGAGGAAGGCAGAGGAACAGTCTGGACTTTCCTGGTGAGTACTTGGATCTAAGAAAGCAACAGGCGAACACGGGGAGACCAAACCCCAGCACTAGGGCAGCCCAAAGCCCAGCCCAGGCCCAGCAGCCAGAGCTCCAGGGCAAGAAAACGAGGACAGCCCTCACCTCTCATCTACCCCGGGGTCAGCAATGAGCAGCAGAGGGTGGAATCCCCCTGCCAGGGCCGCGGGGCCCCGGGCTCTCGTTTGTCACCTGTAGGTAAGAACCGTTCAGGCCCGGAGGCTTGGAGCAGGGGCCGCGCACCCGGGGGGGCCCTTGGCCTGAGCCGACGGAACCGCGCGCGGGTGCTGCCGCCCCGGTCTGCAGCAGCAGGTCGTTACCCCGCTCCTGTCCGCGGTGCTCGTGCGCGGGGCGGGAGGAAAGAAGCCGAACATGGTGACAGGCCAAAGAAAAAACCCGACACAAACTCCTGCGTTAGACACAGCGCTGTAAATAAGGTCCCTCAAAGCGAACCGGGTGTCCTCTGGGGTGTCCTGGGCAATCCCCAAGGAAGGTGCAGGCGAGGTGACTTACGGCGGGCGGCCACAACAGCCCCGGTTGGTCACTGGCTGCCTGGCAAAGGCTGGTCCAGCGTGATGCCTTGCGTCTGGTAGATCTCCTTCAGAACCAGCAGAACCGTGTCTTCTGACTCCCTGGAGGAGGAGGACGGGGGAATTAGAGGGGGACACTTGGCTCCCCGCTCCCTCAGGACTCCGGGCACCGCTGTGGGGCAGAGGCAGCGCTGGGGGCACCAGTCCCCTTCCTCCGTCCCCCCCCGCCCCGGCCCTGTCTGCGTTACAGCCCGGACACACCTTAAGGCTTCTCTTACTATGTTGGCTTTAAAGCGATGCCTCGGCTTACGTCAGACATGGACTTGAAGCTCTGACAGTCAGGCAGACTCTTACCAGTAGCAGAGGTGCCCTTGTAGTGCAAATAAATACTCATTAAAGCTCTCGATGGGCTTCTCCTGCAGCACGTAGTCTATGCGCCTCCCTCCGTTCAGCCTCCCCACGTTAATGAGCGTGGCCTCTTCCTTCCCTGCCGGGGGGGTCTCCTCTGGCTTTGTGTCTGGAGGGACGAAGAGCAACGTGGTTCAGCCAAGGGGCAGCAGCAGCTGCGAAATGCCACAGCGTGGCCGTGCCACCCCTGTGCCCGCTCTGGCAGAGGAGAGGGCCAGGTCCTTCCCCCAGGGCTCTCCCGCTCTGGGAGAGCAGCTCTGCCAGGGGCAGCCAGAGCTGGGGGACGGGCCGAGACCCCGGCCCGGCCGCAGGGAGCCTGAGCGCGCTGCTGCGTCCCCCCGCCCGCGCCGCCCACCTGGCGGCTTCTCCGGGCCGGCCTCTGCCTCCGGTTCGGCGTCGGGTCCTGCCGCCTCCACGGCTGGCAGCGGGGCCCGCGTGAAGGACTGCCAGGCCACCCGCAGCGACCCCAGCAAGTTGTTCTTGAGGTCCACGCTCATGCGAGTGAGCCCCTCCTTCAGCTCTGAAAGGCAGGGGGGCCGTGTTGGGCTGCGGGGGCCGCAGCAGCTGCCCGGGGCAGGGCGAGGGGGGCTGCCCCTTCCCTTACCCAGGTGCATCCTCTTCCTGCCCTTGTGATGGGGCAGCAGCATGGGCTCAAACTCCAGATCTGGCACAATCAGGGGCTCGATCCTGTAGGCCACCGGGTCGTACTGCGCAGAGGAGGGGGGCAGTGAGCCAGGGCTCGTGCTCCGCGCGTCTCTCGCGGGAAGGCTCTGCCTCCTCTACCTACGGGGTGGAAGATGTTGAAGAAGCCCCTGCAGGTGGGCAGGCTGTAGTCCGGGTTGATCCGCTTCACCCCTCGCACCGTCAGAAACATCCCGATGGGAGACCCGAAAGCAAAGAAGATGGTGGGTTTATAGTCCAGCTGCGGGTAGTTTGCCGAGACCTAGGAGAGAGGGAGGCTCAGATTTGTTCCAGGACAGAGCCCCGCGCTGGCGGGAGGAGCCTCGCCGCCAGGACACGTCACCTGTCCTAAGCCGATGTCCCAGAACTGGCAGTTCCTGCCGCCGTCTGCGCTGCCGGGGCTGCGCCGCGATGGGGACCCCGGCCTGGCTCCGCCGGCCGCTGCGCCCTGGTCCTGCAGTGACACAGACGGGGACCCCTGGTAGCGTGGCTCCTGCTGCGAGCCCACGCCACGGCCCGAGCCCCCCGCCCGCCAGCGAGAGCCCCCTGACCCCCCGAGCCGGGTGACCTGCACCGCACCATCACCCACCCGCACCGCCGCCTGCACCCCGCACCCGGAACGAGCGCGACCGCCCCTACGGGCCGCGGGATGGAGCCATCAGGGAACGGGCGGGAGCAGCCGAACACGAGCCCCCGAGAGCCGCCCGGGCAAGGGTGGCCAGCAGCGAGGAGGTCGGGGTGGTCAGGGACCGACAGTACGCGGCGCAGGCTGACGGGAGGTGACCTGGGAGGTGACGAGCTGCGTGGGTGACAAACCTGCGTCTCCCTCTGGGAGTTGAAGTAATGGAGGATCTTCATTCTTGGTCCTAAGGGAATCCCCATTTCTTTAAAGTTCTGGTCTGTGCACAGGAACTGGAAGGGAAGCAGCCCAGGTGTTGGCAGGGGAGCAGCGCGGCGCGGGCGGTGAGGTGTCGCTCTCCTCTGTGACTCTGTTCCTGCTGCACTCCTCGGAGACACTTCACGTGCCAGCAAGGCGTGCACAAGGCGGGAGGACTGGGAGGAAAAGCAGAGAAGAGACAGCAGAAGAGGAGAGCTCCTTACGCTTGCCTGCGGGTCCATCTTCTCCTTCTCAAAAACACCACAGTATTCAGACAGGTCCAGCTGCTTCAGGGCTTCTATTACTTCCTCAGTAACCCTGAGGTCTGAGGCTGCGCCGGGCCCCTGCGAACAGGACAGAGCCATCGGGGTCACTCCCCTCCTCCCCGCGCTCCGGGGTCTCTCCCCGCTGCAGGCGCCGAAGGGGGGGTCGGTGTGAGCTCCCCCCGTACCTCCTGGCCGCGCTCCCCCTCCTCGGGACCTGCCTTCTGGTTCGTCAGGAGGTCAAACAAAATGAGCGACCCTGGAAACCAGGACAGAGCATCAGCACCTCGGCGGGGAGGAGCCTGTCTGGGGCGAAGGGCCGGTGCCCTCCCCGCTCCCCCGGTCCGGTGGCCTTCGCCCCACCCGTGGGTGAAGCCCCGTACCCAAGCTGTGCCCCGCGATGGACACCCCCCCTTTGAAGAGGGGGTTCCTCTGCCGAAAGAGCTGGTACAGGCGGTTCATTTCGGACGCCACCGTGTCCAGGACGGTCTGGCAATAGGTGGAGCTGTTGTAGAAGAAGACGTCCAGGATGGTGTCGTTGATGAAGTGACGCAGGCGGTGGATGCTCGGCAGAGTGATTCGCTCCAGGTCACTGCGAGGGGGGAGGAAAAAGAGGAGAGAGGGAATTGCAGTCAGGGGTGCTGGCGAACCCCACCGCGTTTCTAAAGCAAAGGGCAAGTTCGGAGGAGGATTGTCACCGTCTCAAAGGACGGGTGTTGTAATCCAGAGCCTTGGCTCGTGCCGAGGCTGAAGGCAGAGGACGGCCTGTGCTCTTGCGCTCCAGGCAGGGGTAACGAGCCCAACCTCCCCCTCCCGGGAGCTTCCCGGGGCGCTGCAGAGCAGTGTCTGCCCGCAGAAACAGGGCACTGGGTTTCCAGCGGCCTTTGGCAATGTGCAGGTGCCCAGGGAAGGGCAGGAGCCTCTCCCGGCCGCTGGACGCCGATCAGAGCAGGCACCGCCTGCGCTCTGCGAAACGGGGCTGCAAGGCGATGGCGGGAGGGAGCCGGCACGGGGGAGCTCTCGGGACCCCGTCTGTCCCGCTCACCCCTGCACGCTCACGGGTTTCCCTTTGCCCGCGGTGGCCGCCAGAACACTCAGTTTCCACAGGAGGAGGCTGCCTGTGCGCTCTGCCACTCCCGCGGACACTTACACGTCGACGCCGGTGGAGTGGAGGGAGCTGTGCCAGTTGACGGGCAGGAACTCCACCCGGCCGATCTGCTGCTGCTCCTGCGCCTTCCTGAAGTGCGCCTGCAGCATGCTCAGGGAAACGTTCCTGAAGTCGTTCACTGGGAAAAGAGCACGAATTCTTAGCGAGATCCAGCGGGCCGCAGGGCACGGCTGCTGCATCAACAACGCTTAATAAGATAAAAGAAAAGATCATTACCAGGGGAAATCCCACCACGGTCTTTAATCTGCTGCTGCTGCTACCCTACGACCTTGAATCTTTAACTACAAGATCAGGGGAAGGCTCCACGTCCCTACGTGTGCGCTTACTGGATCCCATCTGTAACAAGCCTCCCCTCTGCGTGGTCAGGGCATGAACACAGCGGTCAGGATAACAAAAGTACTTTTAGGGATGTAAAAAAAATAAATCTGTGCGGAGATGCACGTGTTAGGGAATCCTGAGGGAGGATGTGAACTTGAAATGACTCTGTTCTGCGGGAGAAAGGCTGGTTCCTTTGTTTCAAGTGGTCAGCAGCCTTCAAAAAAGTTTAATCAGATGCACGTATAGAAGAGACTGCATTAAAGCAGAGGTATATTTTATAGGAACTAAACAGTCCGCTGTGAAAAATCTCAGCTCCCTTGATTCTACAAGTTAAATCACGTCGGGCTTCCAGGCAGTTTCAGTGATCACCTCCCCTGCAGAACTGAAGCCCTCGGAGCAAATGATGACTGGGTCAGAGCGGAGCCGCTGGGTTTGGAGCCCTGTGGCCAGCACGGACCCGCAGCGGGTGCTCAGCGCAGGGCCAGGGCCAGCTCCCAACCTCCAGGCAGCCTGCGGGTTCCCCGAGCCAGAAGCAGCATCCCTGGGTTTGCTCTAAAATCCCTCCGGAGATTGTCAGACCTCCCCCAGTGAGACTGACCCACAGGCGGAGCAGGTTACTAATTTAGCAGGTTTAGACAATTACTGGGAAAATCTGCATCCAATTTGGAAAAGTCCCTATTCTGAGCAGCAGCAGGACACGGTAGTGACAAGCGGCTGCCAAAACCTTTCCAGATGGTGGGATTTAAGGGCTCGGTGAGCGTCGCGCTCACGCTCCCCCCGCGGGCAGCACACGGGACCGTGCTGCTGGCCGGGGCGGGGGCCGTGGGGGCCGCAGCCGGGAGGGTCACCGGGCCGGGCCCCGCACCTACCGCACTGGATGATGTTCCTGAAGCGGATGTCGCAGGCCGGGCCGATCCCGTGCACCACGAAAACCAGGTGGTCGATCTGCAGCGGCTCTCCTGGGGGAGGAACGAGACGGTCAGAGCACGGGCCCTGCGAGGGACCTGGCTGCAGGCGGAACCGCCCCGCTGCACCCACGGGCTCTGCGCAGAGCGGAGCTCCCACCCTCGCCTCAGCAGGCAACGAAAACCCCTGAGCTAGCGCTCGGGCTCTGTGGGATCTCTCACGTTCCTGAGCTGTCTGTCCTGCTAGGTTCAGCTGCCCACCCTGGGGCATGGAGGAAGGCGAGGAGACTTGAGGAGCATCTGCCACTGTCAGGCTGGTCCTCGCGGCTCCCAGCCCCCGGCCGCGGGGCACGGGAGGGGCAGGACCAGGCGGACGGGGCCCGGCTGCCTGTGCCCTGCCCGCTCTGCAGAGCCCCCCGGCCCCCCATGCTCTGGCGTAGGCACCAGGAAGAGTCACGTCCTGTTCTCTACTTCCCACACACTTTGGTTTCCATATGTACTCTCCCGGTTAGACGGGACTAACCGCCTGTCCCCGGCACGGGGACGAGGCCTGAGGCCGCAGTGGGAGCTCAGCGAGCTGACGTGCGGCTTCAGAGACGGGGCGAGCATGTGCCCCAGCGAGTCACCGCCAGTAGGTGGGTGCTAAACCCGTGTCCCCACCACGGGAAGAAACTCCTCCTTCACGAACATAAGCGCCGAGACCTCCGGGGTCATTTCAGGCGCTGCCTCCCGCAGCTCTGGTCTCGGGCAGGCGCTGGGAGCTCCCCACGGGCCTGCTCCTCTGGTGCTGGGAGTTTCTCAAAACCATTCAGCTCCTTTCAACAGGAAGTTTTAAGATATGCCTCTCGTTTAAAAGGATGGTGGAAGCTTCATTTTGAAAACACAGGGCGGAGAACAGGCTCTGTAGCTTTGTGTGGAGGGGAGGGAGAAGCGAGCTCACCGTTGGGGATCTCGGCAGCGATGTTTTCCACTCCTCTCTTCACAGTCCGAGGCCGACCTTGCTCCGTGGGAGTGGAGCCCCAGTCGTCGGAGGTGGCAGCGGGGTGGTAGTGCACCATCAGCTTATAAACAAGAAGAGCCTGTCATTAGGCCGCCCGGCACCCGCGGTGAAGCAGAGGGGAAGTTCCGCTGCAGGAGCCGGCGGGTGACGGGGTGGCACCAGCCCGCGACGTTCGCCCGCGCCGCTACGAGCCCTTTGCACAAAGGGAGCGAATGGCGGCTCGGGCAGAGACGCTGGGGGGTGAAGCAGACTCTGCTGGCGCTGCCCTCGGTCTGCGAACGTCCTCTGGACAAAGCTGATCTCTCAGCAGGCGTGGTTAAAAGCAGAAAGGCAGAGCAGAAAGCCTCAAGAGAACAGAAGGGACGTCCGTGCTGGCCAACACAACGATCACCAGCCCCCTCCTCACCTTTGGGTTGTGCAGGATGATGATTTCTCTGCTGGGGGACTCCAGCTTCTTCTTCCACTCATCCAGGGTCACAGCAACCATGTAAGCTGCCTAAGGAAAAGCACACCCTCCGTGAGTCAGCTGAAGGATTCCCATGAATATTCACCCACTTGGGACATTCCCCACCCCATTTTACGGTGTCTCTTATCAACACGCTTTGCGAAAGAGGCAGAGAAATCAGGCAGGTCAAGGTGGAGGAGGCACAGGTCACCTGAATCGCCTGCTAGAGAGCAGCGGATTTCCCCATCAATTTAGAATTGTATTTTTTGGTACGTCAGAACACGGATTATTGTGAAGATGTGTATTTTTACACACACATATCTCCACATAGGTATCTTTCCAGAGAAAAGCCCCCGGCCGCTCACAGCACAGGCCACTGAAGTCTCTGACACTACGTGGCCTTCAGCAGGTCCCCGTGACGACGGTTCCTCCTTCTCCCCTTCACAACCCCCTCGGCTTTGGTGACACCACACGCGTAGCGGGGCCAGGGCCGGGGCAAGGGGCGGCCGCCCAGCCACAGCAGCTGGGAGGGAGCCTGGCGCTGTGCACAGTCGTTAATCAGCTGCAAACACACCACCCCAAAGCCTCTTTCAAGTTCACGTCCTCGGGTGTGACTCTGGTGCCGTCGCCCCATGTGCAGTTTGGGATGTGGGGGCCGGGATGTGACAGTGAGAAGCCCAAATGCATCTCGGCAAGTCGGATGCTCCCCGACGGCGTGTTTACCTCCAGCTCTTCGCTGAAGGTCTCCGAGTAGGGAACGTACTTATTGTCCTTGTCTCCCTTGTAAAACCAGGTGCAGCGACGCACTTCAGACACCTCCTCCTCCCAGTACACCGCGACGCGCTGCCTCTTCTTCAGGTGCACGTCGTACCTACCCCCCGAGGTCGGCACAACCACGTCTTCTTTGTCTCTCCCTGCAGGAACCAAGGCCTGAAATTAATCGCGAGAGGAGCGGGAAGGCGCGCCGCCCCGAAGCTGTGCACGGGCCGGGACAGAGGGACGAGGCTGGAGCTTCTCCTGCGGGCAGCACACGCCAGCGGGCCGAGCTCCAGCGGCAGGCAAGCGCGGAGCACGGCGCCGGGTCAAAGCCAAACCGAGTCAAACCTCCCCCGCGGGCCGAAGGTAAGACGAAGACGTTCAGCTACAACCGTCTTCCCCTCTAGCTCAGGCACGGGCTTACACGGACTCCTCCCGCCTTGCTTAGACGGCAAAACGTGAAACTGGGGCCCCGGCAAGCGCGTTGCTTAACGCTGGAGCTGCGGGTCTCCAGGGCTTTAGGCCGTTCCCCTCTAAAATGGAGAGCTCGGCTCAGATCCCAGCGCGGATTTCCAGTTCCCTCCGTTCTGCTGCCCTTGGGGTCCGCGCTCGGCTCGCCAGCAGCTCCGTCCAAAGCTCCCCCGGGGAGGGCGGCCGGGAGCCCCCCCCGCAGCCCCGCGGTACCGGGCAGCACCTCCGGGAGCAGGGAATTGCTCCGCAGCGGGATTTCTGCCGCTGGCGCTCCCACCCCGCCGGGGGGGCTTTGCAGCACGGGTATATATAATTCAGAGCGTGTATCGGGTGAATGAGGTCAGAGCAGTCGATGCAGCCCAGCAGCCCGGTTGTTCACGCGTTCGCAGCGCCAGGAGTAGGCGCGTTGCCAATAAAAATAAAAAAAAAAAACCCAACCAAACAAACAAAAACACAACAAAAAACCAAAAGTCCCGGTTTAAAGCTCCCGAAGGAAAATTCTGCATCCCGGGTGGGAGCCGGGGACGCGCCCGGGGAACGTCCCTGGGATGGCGCTTCCCCGCGACACGCACCAGCGCCGGTTCCCCGCGGCGCTCCGGTCCCTCCGGCCCGCTCCACACCCGAACCGCGGAGCTGCGGCCCCCCCGGCCCCGGCGCGGCTTTTACCTGAGGCGTGAGCCTGCTCCAGGCGCTCCGAGTCCTGGGCGCTGAAGGGGACCCAGCGCTCGCGGCTGGCCGTGACCTTGCGGTAGAACCAGTGCGGGGCCACCGCCTCGTACCGCTCCGCCGGGCCCGGCCCCGCGCCCGCGGGCGGGGGGGGCTGCGCCTCGCCGCCGGACATGGCGCCCCCCGCACGGGGCGATGGCGGCGGCCTCGGGAACGCGTATTCCGTGCAAAATGGAAAACGCTGCCCCCCCCCCCCCCCCCGAAATAAAACAACAAAATCCGCGGCGGGTGCGCAGCGGCGCTGGGGGGGTCGCGGGGGGACGGAGGCTGCGGGTGGCCCCCGCCGCCCCCCGCGCACACGCGTGTCCGTGGGGGTGCAGCCCCCCCCCACCCCGCACACACCCCCCCGGACCCGGCTGGTGCCGGCGCGGCCCCGCGGCTCCTCCGGCAGCGCAGGCCCCGGCCCCCGCCCCGCCGCCCGCCCAGCCCGGGGCGGTGCTGCCGGCCCGGCCCGGCCCCGCGCTGCCGTCACGGGTGGGGCGGGCGCCTGGTGCGGCCCCTGCCTGCGGTCCCTGCCCGTGATCCCTGCCCGTGATCCCTGCCTGCGATCCCCGCCTGCGATCCCCGCCTGCGATCCCTGCCCATGATCCCTGCCTGTGATCCCTGCCTGTGATCCCTGCCCGTGATCCCTGCCCGTGATCCCCGCCTGCGATCCCTGCCCATGATCCCTGCCTGTGATCCCTGCCTGTGATCCCTGCCCGGATCCCTGCCCGCGATCCCTGCCTGCGATCCCCGCCTGTGATCCCTGCCTGCGATCCCCGCCTACGATCCCTGCCCGTGATCCCTGCCTGTGATCCCTGCCCGTGATCCCTGCCCGGATCCCTGCCCGCGATCCCTGCCTGCGATCCCTGCCTGTGATCCCTGCCCGTGATCCCTGCCCGTGATCCCTGCCCACGATCCCTGCCCACGATCCCTGCCCGGATCCCTGCCCGCGATCCCTGCCTGTGATCCCTGCCTGTGATCCCTGCCCGTGATCCCTGCCCGTGATCCCTGCCTGTGATCCCTGCCCGCGATCCCTGCCCGTGATCCCTGCCTGTGATCCCTGCCCGTGATCCCTGCCCACGATCCCTGCCCACGATCCCTGCCCGGATCCCTGCCCGCGATCCCTGCCTGTGATCCCTGCCCATGATCCCTGCCCGTGATCCCTGCCCGTGATCCCTGCCTGTGATCCCTGCCCGGATCCCTGCCTGTGATCCCTGCCCACGATCCCTGCCCGGATCCCTGCCCGTGATCCCTGCCTGTGATCCCTGCCCGTGATCCCTGCCCGTGATCCCTGCCTGTGATCCCTGCCCACGATCCCTGCCCGGATCCCTGCCCGTGATCCCTGCCTGTGATCCCTGCCCGGATCCCTGCCCGTGATCCCTGCCTGCAATCCCTGCCCAGATCCCTGCCTGCGATCCCTGCCTGTGATCCCCGCCCGGATCCCTGCCTGCCATCCCTGCCCGCAGTGCTGCCCGCAGCCGCAGCTCTGGGGAGGGTCGCGCAGCCCTGGCAGCGGATCCCTGCCCGAATGCCAGCGCGGGCGGGCGATGCCAGCGCTCATCGGGACTCTCCGGCCTAAGCCCTGACTTAGGCTGCTCATCGCGGGCCTAGGCCGGGTGCGGGCGGGCAGGGCAGCGCCTGCCTTCGTGCCGGCTGCCTCCCGCTCTGCCGCAGAAGCCGCGAGGTTCTGCCCCGGCGTTCGTGTCCGGGCCCTCCCGCGGCCCTTGCGCCCGGCGGAGGTTGGGAAACCCCCTTCTGGCGGCGGGCGCGGAGCGAGAGGCAACGCCAGGACGGGCGTTTGGTTTCTGCCGAGATGAGCCTCGTGATAAAGAGCGACACGCTTTCTAATTTGGGGTTCTGTGATGTGGGTGGATGCTGGAAGATAAACCAGTCGCCGGGGATCATCCTCCCAGCGCTCAGGGAACGGCCGGGAGGGTGAAAATCCTCACTCTGGCGTCTGCAGAGCGAAGGGCCGCGAGGGCCATCCTGCCAGCGCGGTGCTGACGCGGCTCCGGCCCGCGCCGCCGCTGCGGCATCTCTCTCCCTTCGCATCGTCGTCGCGGCCGTGACCCACTTTGGTGGCGGCTTTGCAGGAGGCGGGAGGCAGCGGGGACGGCCGCGGGGGGTTGCCGCAGGCTGCGGGGTGGAAGGGGCAGCCTGAGCCCTGCGCTCAGCGCCGGGGGGAACGTAAAACCCACCGGGGGACGCGGCGCCGTCCCGCAGGCACCGCTTCTGGCCGAGCTGGTCAGATAACCGGCCCCGCCAGGGTCCTCTGTCCCAGGCCACAGAGCACCGCAGAGCCCCGCTGGCGTGTGCGTCCCCCCCGCGACTGCACCGTGGAGCTGCCGCGTTCGCGAGGCCTCGGGGTGGCTCCGCACTCCTCCTCGCACAGCCAGAACCCGCTCGCCTCCTCTCCCTGGCAACTGACAGCCGAGGGAAACGAGTACAGAGCAAACAGGAGGCTGTAAACAACACAGTCTGGGGCCTGACGCAATTCTTGCCGCTGGAACAAACGCAGAAGGTGAAGTTTCAGCATGGCCACGGAGCCCGGGTTGACTGACGCCGGCCGCGGGCTTCTTCCTGCCCCGTACCTGTGAGCGGTGACTTGCTGCAGCACTTCTGGTAACTCCCCGTCCTCCAGCTCCACGCGCGGGACTTTTCAGTTTGTGACTTTTCTAGGAAGTGGCCCGTTATGTCTCCTTGGGTATTTGCATTCCTTTTTCATCCCCTTCACAGCCTTGTACAGCCAAACCCTGTGGGAGGTGCTGAAGGATGGGAACGGGGCTCGGTCATGGAGCCCAGTCTGATGGCAATCCTGTAGCACAGGCTTTCTGCCCCCACCCCAAGGACTGCTTCGGTGTTCGATGGTGTTTGTTGCCTGTATTCCCTTTCAAAAAACCTAAATAAAGTTATTGCTCTATCAAGCTAATTCAATGAACCCGCAGCGGTCTCTTGGGAAAGATTTCGGGACATGAGAGGCAGCGTTTAACGAGACCCAGCGAAAAGATGAAACGAAAGGGGCAGAGACACGGCAGCGCTCTGAGTGTAAAGAGCCACCGGCAGCGAGGCCGGTCGGGTGGAAAGCAGCCCTACCACGGGGATTTTCACAAAAAGAAACAAACCCAAAGCACGGATTAATTCCTGGAGATGCTGCTGACACTGCTGCCTTTATCAGCGGAGGAAAGCCGGCGCTGTCCGGGGCCGGGCCAGCGCTGCTGCGTGCGGGCGGTGACAGGGCACTGCTCTGTCCAGGCTGAGCTGCTCTTTCTCCCAGTGTAGCCATGGAAGCTCAGAATTTCACGCTGTATCCAAGGCACAGGCAGCCTGGCCTGGCTGCTCCCTGCCTGACAAGAGGAAAAAAACCAGCAGCCGAGCACTGACCCGTCCCAGAACGTTCGGCTCTGTCCTGGCTGCCTCGGACGCGGCCGTTTTTGCCGGCTGACGGCCACGCGTGACCACGGACACGTCCAACGAGCTGCAAAGGTCAGTCCCGTGTGGGAGCGATGTGGGACCTGCCGGATGCCCTCGGGACATCGGCCACCGTCAGCCCGCAGAGGCCATGGGCAGGGCCCTCCCAGCCTCGGGCACACCGAACCCCCCCCCAGACCCCTCCAAAACTCGGCCACCGGCCCCAGAGCCGCGGCAGAGGCTCGCGGAGCACCCGCACCGCTTGGGAGGGGAGGGGGCACCCCCAGAACAAGCATTCCCAGGGGTAACTGGCTGCGTTCATCCCTAAGCTGGGCCGCTGGGACCGCCTGGCATCTAAGTTACACAACCTTGCCCGCAACTTTAAAGAAAAGAGACTCTGACGCCTTAATTACAAAAGAACATTTAAAAGTTGTCAGGGTTTATTATCTCGTCACACAGAGTCAGGACTCAACACGTTGTGACCAGGTGAACAGTGGGCCGAGCTGCTCCCGGCCCTCGAGCGGGATACGGAACCTGCAGCGTGTGAAGGACGTTACAAGTAGAAAGTGGATTTTCACCCAAGTGACCCGGAAAGCATCTCCAAGCACGCCGCCGTCTCGCGTTGCTCTGCTCTGACGCCGTTCCTCTGGTTCCACCTCCCCGTTTCAGCCCAGAACTGAGGTTCCAGCCCGTGTCCCCGTGTCGGGGGGGGACACACCACGGCCTGGCGAGAGGAGGAGCAGCGCGATGCGGCGCGTGCCCGCGCCGGAGGGCTGCCAGCCTGGGCCCTTCCTGCAGCGCTTTAGCGTCGCTGCCTGAGCGCACCGAGACCAAACAGAACCCCACGACGACACCCGAGGTTTTATGGCGAGGAAGCTGAAGCTGAAAATACACGCAATGACCAACCAGCCCAGAGCCTTGGCTCGTGGCTGCACGCAGCGGTGCCACGGTGACCACATCTGACAGGTGCTGCGGCGGTTTGAGGAACTGCTGTGGCTGCAGGAGGCGCCGACCGAGGGGCCTGGTTTGGGCAGCTCTGTGCCGTCATCTTCCTCCTGCTGATGAGGAGGACGGGGACCCCCGCGGAGACCTCTGCACCGTCAGCACCTCAGGTGCTTCTGCTTCTCCGAAACCTGGAACAAACAAACAATCCAGTTTGCTGCTCCAGGCCTCTCGTCGTTTGTCCATTGCCAAGTTATTTGTCGGGGCTGGGCTTCTGGGTGGGTTATTTTTGGTGGTTTTGTTTTTTCATTCTGTTTTTTTAACTCGGGGCTTATTGCTATTCCATTGTCAAGAGTGCGTAGCAGAAAGAGCTGAGATTTAACAGAACTAAAACTCTTTGGAACCTCAACAACAGGCTCTGTGTTGTGGCTGATGTGCTTTCACAATCCCTTTCTTTCCAGTGTTTCCAGTATGGCCTGAATTCTGTGGACGGACTCTTTCCTGGCCTGCCGAACACTGTCCTGGCCACCGGTCTCAATGGAATCCAGTTCCAACAGCAGTTTGGTCAACATCTCCTCCAGAAGCCGGTAGGATTTATCTGTCTTTTTTCCTACAAATTCATCCACCTCTTGCTCCAGCTCTTCAGCCTCCCCCATAACGTGGAGGATTCTCTGAATCTCTGGCTGGATGGCTGCAGAATTTGTTGAAGGCTGCTCACCAGGTTTAGAACCAGCCTCCCGGTTCCCAGCCGACAGCTTCCGCGGCGCAGCGTCGTACATCTGGGGCTGTGCGCTGTACTGCACCCTGGGGGGCAGGGGGGGCGGCCTGCTGTGGGCCGGGGGGGGCGGCCTGTGGGCGTTCATCGTCCCAGGGTGCTGGTGATCGACGTCGGAGTAGTAGTTGTGCTGGTTCACACTTTGCTCGGCTTTGTCATAAGCAGCATCCTGCAGTCAGAAGGGAGAAAAAAAAAAAAAATAATCTTGAAGTGCATTTCCCTTAAAGGCAGCGTTTAATCTCCCACCCCGTCCCGGCGGGCAGGGCTGAGCTGCGTGCGCCGGGGGACAGGCCAGGGACGTCACACACCGGGACGGCCCCGCGGGCTGGCTTCTGCGGGAAGTCCCGGAGAGGGACACAGACCCACAGAACAGATCCCCGGCCAGAGGCGCGTGTCTGGGAGAACCAGCGTGAGCCCTGCGCGCGTTACCCGTCAGCGGGGAGGTGGAACTAGACTGCAGCAGGGGCTGGAGAAAGCCACGTTTCTCTGCAGGCAGCACACGTCGGAGCTGTTCCCCCCACCCCCAGATCCCCCCGTCAGGGCTTGCCAGCCCTGGGGACCAAACCTCTGGGGAGTCATCTGACTCCTGATCAAACCCAGAGAAGGCTGAGATGAGCAGATGCCCCCAAACGCATCGTTTCTTTTCTTTTTTTTGCTTAAAACATTCCTCAGCAGAGGACGACTGTGCCCAAAACAAGCACCTGCAGAGGAACACCGGAGTCTGCTGCAGCAGCGTCTGCAGACTGACCTGCGGGTGAGCCCCGTGCTCTGGGCTGGAGGATTTCTGACACTGCTGCTGCTTGAGAGAGGAGTTGGACAACCGAGACGAGGTCTGACCCATTTCAAGACCTGCCCTGAGATGTCTGGTATCTCCAGTACCTTTCTGGAATTACAACCGTGGATTTGGGTCTCCTGTATGCAAATAGGTTTTGCCAGCAGCGCTCTGGATAACCTGCTGCTTTGTTTCTACCTGAACTGGCTGTGCGGGGAGAAAGGGGCACTCCCAGGAGAGAGAGGCGGGTTTTGAGGAAAGCTGTGTGATGTGGGAGGCCTGGCCCCGGCCACGCGCCGTGGGAGCACCGACCGTACCTTCGAGTCCCACGCGGAAGGGAGGGGGGGGCCTCCGCTGCCAGGCCACGGCGGATGCGATTCGGAGGCGAAGGGGCTCCCGTGCGCCGCGGCGGCGGCCCAGGCGTAACGCGGCTGCGCCCCGTAGACGGCGTGAGGAGCCCACGTGTCCTCCGGGGCTCGGGGCTGCGGCGGAGGCCCCGGCACCGTGACCCCCGGGCTGCCGTCTCCGTACGGGTACTGCGGGATGGGCATTCCCGGGGTCTGCGAGAAGAGAGGGGGGGGAACAGGCGTTACCCCCGGAGTCACTCCGAGCCCCGCTCCCTCCAGGCAGCACTGGGAACAGCCGCAGCCTCGGCCTCGCTGCCTGATTCCTGCTCTCCTGGCCCACGAGCTTGGAGCCTCTGGAGAACAGGGCGACCACCAGTTTTTATAAGACTAGAACCAGGCAGGGCAAGCTGCTCAGGGCACAACGGCCACCAGGACCCACGGATCCATCGGGGGAGGCACTGGGGGCTTTCTCTCCTCTGCAGCCCCGTAAAACAACTCCTTGTGCCCCAGGAACTGCAAACCCAGCAGCTGCACCAACACCGGGGCTGGAAATTCCTGTGGCCAGTGCTCGGCCTCTTACCTGCGGTGGGGAGTAGCCAGGAACCTGCGGCCTCCTGAGAGAGGACCCTTCGGCGGGGCACTCCGGCGCGGCGTAACTCCAGGGGGGAGCCGGCGACGGGGGCCGGTACATGCCCGTGGACTCCACGGGGTAGGGGGGCTGCGGGGGCCCCGAGCAGTAGTACCCCCGTGCCTGCGGCAGGCCGGCGTAATGCGGGGCAGCGGGAGCCGGGGGGTACGGGGGGCTGTAGGCTCCGTTGGCGTAGGGAGAATCCATTGCCTGGGGAGGAGGGAAGAGCAGAGGAAAGGTGACGGCCGTGGGGAGGGGCAGAGTGTCCGGCCCAGCAGCAGCCGGGGGAGAGGACTGGCCCTGCCCGCGGCTTTTCTGTCCCCAGGCGGATCTGCCCCGGTTTTAGGTTCTGCTCCAACACAACGCTGTTGGCCGCTGTCAGTAAACACCCGTCGGGCTGAGGCTTTGCCCCTGCAGCGCGCGCGGGCAGACGGGAGCGCCGGGGCCTCGCAGGGGGACGCGTTTGTCGGGAGGGCGGGAAGAGGGGGACGCTAAGCTGAAACCCACCCGTCACCCCGCTGAGCTTCGCCCACAGACAGGCGCCCGGTGCCTCACAGCAGGCAGCTCTGAGGAGGTTCGACCGCGTCGGTGTAGTCACCGACCGGGGGGTGAAAAACACGCCAGGAAAGTTCCTTTCTCGGTCTGCAAACAGAAACGATGCGAGCGGACGGGATCTACGAGTGCCGGGACCCGGGGAGCGGGTGTTCAGATCCCCCGTGGGAGCCGTCGGGGTGAACTTGACCCAAAGGTCCGTCCGGCCAGAATCCACCTGAACACGCCGCGACGGACATCGAGCGCGAGTTCCCACCTGACCACGGCGGGCCAAGTACGCGCCAGGAGCTCGGGGGTGATCCCGGGAGCTTTGGGCAAAGCCGGTTTGTGCCTGCGAGGAGGAGAGACCCCATCCCCGGCGGGCTGGGAGCTGTGGCGGGGCCGGATCAAACCTGCACGTCCCGCAGGATGAAAACAAACACCGGGCGGCAGACGGGCTCTCCGGAGAGAGCAAAGCCTTTCTCTCCGCACAGCGTTTGTGCAACGGCCCCTAAAAACTGCTGCTGCTGCGCCAAAACCGATAAATCACCGACCCGGGCGGCGCAAGTCCCGGGAGCGGGGCCCGGCGGTGCCTCTGCCCCCCCCCGTCCCGCCGGAGCGGCTGCGGTGGAAATGCCGCCGCCCGCGGGGCTCCGCCGTGTCCCGACGGGGTGGGGGGCGGACGCGGCGGGGGGCGGCTCCCCAGGGCCCCCCGCTCCCGCCGGGGCAGCGGCAGCTCCGTCCGCCGGCGCAGGGCCCGCGCTGCCCAGCTCCCCCCGGTTCCCCCCGTGGCCCCGCAGGGAGCCCAGCCGGGCGGCGGCACCTCCGCGGCCGTCTCCGCCGTAACACCCGCCCCAGAAATGTCACCTTGAACCGGGTGCGAGGGCAAAACCTGGGGCCGTTTCGTGTTTTTCTCCAGTTTAACGCCCCGGGGGGGCGATTTTTAAGGCAGACGGGTCCCCTCGGAGAAAAAACTGCGAGAGCGCGAAGGAAACCGGCCTGGGGGAGGGCGAGGCTGAGCCCGCAGCGCGGGGCCGCTCCCGCCGCGGCGGGCCGGGGGTACCGGGGGGGAGCAGGTACCGGCGGCGCAGGGCGGGCCCCTACGGGCTCAAACCCACCCCCCCGGCCGCCCGCCGCGGGTGGCGGAACCGGCCCGGCTGCGGGCGGGAAGCCCGTTACCGGCGGGGCGGCAGGGACAAGGGCTCCCGCTCCAGCGGCGGGCGGGCTCCATCCCCGCTGCGCCCGGGACCGGGCTCGGGGCGGCCGCCGCCCCCTCCCGCCGCCCCCGCCGTTACCTGCGCCGCCGGCGGGCGGGGGGACCCGGGGGGCCACGGCGGGCTCGGCTCGGCGGCGCGATCGCGGGGCTCCATGGCCGCCGCCCCGCCCCGTCCCGCCGCCAATGGCCGCCGCTGACCAATCACCGGCCGGGTCCCGACCGGCGCGGACCAATCAGCGGCCGCCCCGCGCGCACGGCCGCCGCGGCTTAAAAGGGGCAGCGGCGCGGTGGGCCCCGCCCGGCGGCGGCGGGGCGGTTCCGGGGCGGCGGCGGCGGCACCGGCGCATGGCGGCGCTTCCGCTGGGGGCGGCGCGGCGGCACCACCATGAACTACATGCCCGGCACCGCCAGCCTCATCCAGGACATCGACAGTGAGTGCGCCGCGGGGCCGCGCACCCGCCACCCTCCCACCGGCCTCCGGGGGCCGGCCGGTCCCCGCTGCCCCCCCCCCCGCGGGTGCCGTTCCCCCGGGGAGCGGTTGCCCCCCCCCCCCTCCCCCCCGCTCATTCCTCGCGGGGGCTGCTCCCCGCTGTAGGGCCGTCAGACATCCCCGCCCCCCAACCTCCTTCCGCAGGGGCGCTGCCCCCCCCCCCCCCCCCCCCCCGTGGGCACCGGTCCCGCGTGGGGCCGCCGCGGACGGCGTCGCTGCGGGGGGGGGGACAGTTACCGCACGTCGGTGGTCTCCCCGCGCTGGATATTGGGGGGTCGGGGGCGTTAATCCCACGCGCGGTCGTGGCTGACCCCCCCCCCCGCTCCCTGTCCCGCAGAGAAGCACCTGGTCCTGCTGCGGGACGGCCGGACGCTCATCGGGTACCTGCGCAGCATCGACCAGTTCGGTACGTCCGTCCCGGGGGCTTAGGCCGGGCTTTGGACCCGCTCCGGTGAGCAGGGCTTGGCGGGGAGGAGCGGGGGAGCCCCACGGTGCCCGTCGGTGTGAGCTGAGCGATGCTCCCGTCGGGGCTGCGCTACCAGAGCTGTGCCCATCCCAAGCGGTGGCTTAACAGAGCCTGGCTTTGGGGAGGGGTCCCCGTTTGGTGGTCCCCGCTTGGCGCTGGGCCAGGCCCGAGCAGGAGGACACGTTTCCTTGGGGAAAACCAACGTGAGTTGGACAAGAAATCCCTTCACTCGCGCGCGGAGCGGTGGGGCCGCAGGTCGCGGTTCCGTGTCGTGGGTGAAACACCCGCCTGCGCGTCCCCCCGGCCTCGGAGCTCCACGGGGGCTTCTCCCGGGACCGGCTGCTCCCCCCGCTCCTGGCAGCGCCCGGCGCTGGTGCTGGGACGTCCCTTCGGGGGCAGGAATAGCCCGGGATGCGCGGGGCGGTGTCTGCGCTCGGGCCTTACCCAGACCCTGCGGCACCAGCGGGGCCGGGGCTGCGCTCGATCCTGCCCGGGGGGGGCTGCCCCGCCCGTCGGTGCCCTCGGTCCCCCGGCCCAGGGGATGTGCTGAGGGCTGGGACGGGGCTGCTCGGGGTCCCGGCCGGGCTGAGCCGCTTCACAGCTGGAGAGCAGCGGAACTGGGACCTGTCCTCTCTCCCGATCCCTGCAGCAAACTTGGTGTTGCACCAGACCGTGGAGCGCATCCATGTGGGCAAGAAGTACGGGGACATCCCTCGGGGCATCTTCGTCGTGAGAGGCGAGAACGTTGTTCTGCTGGGGGAAATAGTACGTAAGGAGCTGCCCCTGCCCGCGCCGCCCCGGTGTTTGCGTGACTCCAGGCAGCGCGGCGGAGGCGCGGGGTGTCTGTCTGTCTGTCTGCTGTCAAATAGTCACTGTCCTGCTGCGGGGGGGGAAGTTTGAGCCCCCTCCCGGGGCCGGTTCAGCTGAGCCGTCGCAGAGATGCCCCCGTGCAGCCGAGGGGGGGGCGGAGGTGCCGTCCTGCAGCTGCGGCTCCTCCGGGACGACACGGGGGGCGCGAAAGGCATCGCAGGGGGTGGCGTGGGGGAGCCCCGGCCCGCGTGTGGCGTTGCTGGAGGGTGACATTAGTGCCTGCCCATGGGGCTGTCACCTCCCCGCTGCCTCGGCACCGGCGGACACCGGGACGGGCTGGGGAGGAGCCGGGTGCCGTCCGCTTTGGGCTGAGCTCGGGGAGCCCCCTCCCATGGACGCCTGCCCCGGGGGGGGTCCCAGCGCCTCCAGCACCTCCAGTTTCTGTCACCTCCACCTTTTGCTGGGACTCGTGGAAGGTGCGTGGGCACGGGCTCGCCTGGAGGAAACTGTCCCGTGCGTGCAAATCCGGGAGCGTGACCCGGGGCGGGGGACCCGGGTGCTGACAGGCCCGAGCCCCCCGGCCGCCCTCCGGCAGCTCAGCGGCTGCTCCTCTTGCAGGACCTGGAGAAGGAGAGTGACACGCCGCTACAGCAGGTCTCCATCGAGGAGATCCTGGAGGAGCAGCGGGTGGAGCAGCAGGCCAGGCAGGAGTCGGAGAAGCTGAAGGTGCAGGCGCTGAAGGAGCGGGGCCTCTCCGTGCCGCGGGCGGACACCCTGGACGAGTACTGAGTGCCCCCCTCGGACCCTGCCCCCCCCGCGGCGAGGGCTGCTCCGCCGTCTGCCCGTGCCCGGGCACGTCTCTTTGGAAAGGAGGTTTTTTTTACTTTCAGATTGTGTTTTCTGTGGCGCAGATCACAAAAAAAAAAAAAATCATGCCTTTAGCTTCTCCTTGCGGAGAAGGAGGAGAGGAGGCATTCGCCTGCCCTCGGGGGCGGCCGAGCGTGAGCGTTTGTGTTCAGGAGACAAATCGCTGGGTCCTTCAGGTTTGTTTGCTTTTTCCTCCTCACGGGACTCTGGGTGAGAGTTTTTCCTTGACGTGTAAATAAATCCTTGATCTCAACCGCAGTGATTTTGCCCACGTTTGGGACCTGGTGCTTTCCCCTCTCTTGGGACAGTCACCCTCGTGCCAGCTCCTGTCCCCGCCGGGCGCTGCACGGGGGGAGATCCCTTCGGGGAGCAGGGCTGGGGTTCCCCTGGGTACCCCCTGCACCCCAACAAGGGCTGCCAGCTCCCCCCAGCCCGGCTGTGGCTGTTCCCCCGCAGCTGAGCCCACGAATTGCTGGCTGAGGAAGAGCTGCTGCAGCTGGGCTGGCACAGCCACACCTGGGCCACCGCCAGCCCCTGGGCACTGGCAGGGTCTCGGTGCTCTGGGGGGGCTGGCGGGGCCGCGGCAGGTTGGAGGGTCCCTCGTGTCGAGCTCGTCCTGGTGCTGTTGGGGTCTTGGGTGACAGGGTCGGGCAGGAGCCGTCCTGCGCCGCGGGGTTGGTTTTGGGTTGGTTTTGGGCAGCTGCCAGGCCCGGGGAGCCTCGGTGGGGTCCCCCTGTGAACCCCCTTTTTGGTTCATTTCCCAGTGAAGTGAAACTCTCTCGAGGGAGCAGAGGGGGGACCCTGTGAGTGTGTTTTCTCTCCCCAAGTGGCTCCTTTCAGGCAGGACGAGCCCCGCTCCGCTCGCCGGCCGTGTGTGAGCGGGTCTGGCTGCAGCTCCCCTGCCCGCCTGGGCACCCCGAAACCCCTTCCCTGCGCCCTGGGGTGGGGGCTTCTCGCTTTTGGGGAGAAAAATGCATCTTCCCTCTTGTGTTTACTCGCGTAGGCTGGTGTGGGATAGTGCGAGTTGAGTGGTGGAAAAGGCGTAAACAAGGAAATGCAATTTCTTGTTTAACAAAAAAAAAAAAAAAAAAGGACTTTCTGGAGAGCGGGGTGGGGGCCCTGCAGCTGGAAAACCTCCCCCGGGAGGAAGCGGCTTCTCTGGGTTTGTTCTGCTGCCCCTCCTGCTAGGGGAGGGGGGGCAGGGGGGTGTGTTTTGGGGGGCAGGGGGGGGTCCCGTCCCCGGGCTCAGCCCCGCGCTGGGGGGGTGGATGGGGCTCCCCTCCCTGTGGGTCTGGGGGGGCTGTGGGGCGCCGGGCAGGAGGAGGAGGAGGAGGAGGAAGGCTGCTGAGGTGCCTCCTGCCGCTGCCGGGGGTCCAGGGGTCGGTGCCCCCGCCCCCGTGGGGGGGGTGCGAGGAGCTGCTGCCGCCCGACCCCCAGCCTGGGGCGGGGGGGCCCGAAGCGGGGCGGGCGCTCCCGTGCGGCGGGGCGCGGCTCTGCCCTTACATAAGCCCGTGACGCCAGGGGGCGGCCCGTGACGTCACGGCGGTGACGCACCCCCCGGTCCCGGCGCGGCCGGTTGCGGCGGGAGGCGGCCGGACCGCCCCGCGCCGCCGGGCCGGGCATGGTGGGTGTGTGCGGGCGGGGGGGCCGCTGCGCCGCCCGCCCCCCCCCGCCGCGCCATGGAGCTGGAGAACATCGTGGCCAACACCGTCCTGCTCAAGGCCCGCGAAGGTACCGCGTCCCCCGGTGTCCCCCCCGGTCCCACGCTGCATCCCCGCTCCCCTCCCCACGCACCCTCCCTGCATCCCCCCCCCCTCAGCGGGTACCCCCGGCCCGGGTCACCCCGCGCACCCCCCGGTCCCGGGGGGGCATCACCGAGCCCCCCCCCCCCCCCCCGGGAGGTCCCGGCCGCCCCGGTGCTGCGGGACGCGTCCGTCCGTCTGTCCGTGCCGGGGTCGCGGGGCAGAGAATTCGAAAAGGCGTTTCGGTGCCGAGACACCCCGGGCTGGGGCGGGGGGCGGCCGCCAGCCGCCCCGTCGGTCCGTCCGTCCGTCCGCGCCAGCGGGACGCGTCTGGCGGCGGCACGGGCAAAACTTGGCTGGTGCCGGGACGGTTCAGGCCTGAGCGAAACGGAAAATCCCGGCTCGGGCGCCGCCGCCGCCCCGGTCTGAGCCTGGCCAGGACCCGGGGCGAGGCCGGGGGGGCCAAAGGCCGCGGGTGTCCGCGCCCCCTCCCGCGGCGGGGCCGGGCACAGATCCCGGGGCGGTGCGGGAGCCTTTGTTTGCTTTTGGTTTCCTTCGGGAAACCGGCGCCCTCGTCGCTGAACCTCTGCGACCGAAAAGCCCCGGGAGGCACCGGGGCGGGGACGGGGCGGCGGGACGCGCCCCCGGTTCTGCCCGGGAATCCCCCTCCCCTCAAGCCCCTCAGCCCCGCGGCGGGCGCCTCCCGCAGCTCCGGGGACGCTCCCCGCTGGGGCTGGACCCCGCGCCCCGGGATGCGCCAGGGCCGCCCGCGGGACCCGGGGCTGGGGGCTGTGGCCTCGGGAGCGAGGGGGGGCTCTGCCCCCGCGGCCGCCGAACGCGTTAAGGTCGGTGCGTGACGGCGGCGAGAGGCTGCGGAAACCGCGGAGCGGGACGAGGGCCGGGTCCCCCCCGGCGGCGTGGGGGCGACCGGAGCCGCCTCGGCGGAAAGCTGAGACCCCCCCAAGTCACGGCTGGGAGGTCCCCACGCTTGGGGGTCACGGGCCGGCCTCGTGACGGAGGTGTGGGGGGCTCGGCCAGCCCCGGCACCCGCCGCAGCCACCGCCACCACCCGAATTCCTCCGTCCTGGGGTGTGCCGGGGGGCTTGGCCCGGGCAGGCGGCTCCGCGCTCCCGGTGCTTTTGGGGGTGCTGCCTGGTGGGTGCCGGCACCGGGCTGGGCCGTGGCTTCGGGGTCTCCATGGTTTGAGGGGCTCCCCGAGCTGCCGCCGCCCTCTGCACCCCTCGGAAGGGCCTCGCTCTGCTGCAGGGCCCCTCGCGGCCCTTCCCGCGGCACCGCCGGGGGCTTCATCACCCCAAAGGTGGTCTGGGGGGGCTGCTCCCCCCACCCAGCCCCGCGAGGGCTGTGCCCGGACCCCCCAGGCTCTCTGCCTGGGGCCTCGGTGGGCGCTGGGGCGGCTCTGCCGTGGGTCGGTTTTGGTGCAGTTTCTCCCGGGGACGGTGACCCTGGGGGGACAGTGCTCTTCCCGCTCCCCCCGGCTGTGCCGTGCCTGGACGCTGCGGGGGGGTCCAGGACGGGGGCAGGAGGATGCTGCCGCCTGTGAGGCTCCGGCTGAGAGCACGTCCCCGGGCTCAAACGCCTTGCGGCGGGTGGGAAGCGTTAATTTATTTTTTGTTGTCGCAGCAAACAAGTTGAAATAAGCGCCGGGCGGTGCGGGGGGCTGGGGGCTGATACCCGCAGAGTCCCCGGGCGAGGCGGGGAGGGAGCTGAGTGGCCAACGTGCCGCTGAGTCCGGCCACGGAGCCACGGCCTCCGGGTATCCCCCCACCACCTCGGGTGGCTCCTGGGGCGGGCGAAGGGTCCCTTCCTGGGCGTCCCGCCTTTGCCAACCGCCCGGGGGGCTCCGGCCTGGGCAGTGCGGGGCGAGGGGAGCGGCTGCTCCTCTTCCGAGGGCTCAGGGCCGCGGCCCGCCAGGGCTATTCCTGCCGGAGGAAGCGAGCCGATGACGGCAGGAAGCTCTGCCCGGCCGAACCGCCGGAGCCCAGCACCGGGCGTCCCCCGGCCTCGCCTCGGCGTCGCCGGCTCCGACCCGCGCTGATGTCAGGTCCCTGCCGGGGTGACTTCACGGGCCAAGCATCCCCCCGCCAGGAGCGGCTGGTGCGGGGCGGCCGCTCCTCTGCCCCCTCCTCGTCCCCGGGGAGTCCCTGTCCCCGAGGAGGCCGGGGCTGGGCTGCGGCGGCCCCGCGTGCGGGACGAGCGCCTCGGCGGGGAAATAAGGAAACCAGATGTTTACGGGAGGGAGCGGCGTGGGGCCGCGGCATTGTCTGGGGAGGAAGCCTCACAGGCCGGGCTCGGCCCCCCCCGGCGCCAGGCGATGCCGAGAGGGATCCCGTTGATCCCTGGAGCGGGGCTGGGAGCTCTGACCTGGGGGGGATCCCCTCGAGTGCTCAAGGCGAGGGGGTCGGGGCCCTCTCCAGGGCTGAGGGTGCGTTTTCCCACGTTGGTTTTAGAGTTGCCCAAAGCCCCAGCGCTGGCGGCGTGCGGGGACGTGTCCGAGCGGTGGGTTTGGAGACCGGCAGCAGTGGGATGGGGGAAACCCCAAACCGGACGGCTCGGCCGTCCCGTCCCCCCATCGCCAGCCGGGCGGGGGCCGTGACGCCCGTCCTGCCAGCGTCACCTCTCCCCGCTCTCCCCTGGCTGCAGGTGGCGGTGGCAAGCGGAAGGGCAGGAGCAAGAAGTGGCGGGAGATCCTCCGGTTCCCGCACATCAGCCAGTGCGACGAGCTGCGGAAGGGCCTGGGTGAGCCGGGGAGGGCACCGGGAAGGGCAGAGCCCGCGCTGGGGGCACGGCGCGCGCGGGGCACGGCGCGTGGCACGTCCCCCCTTCCCTTGCAGAGCAGGACTACGGCAGCCTGTGCCAGAAGCAGCCCATCGGCCGGCTGCTGTTCCGGCAGTTCTGCGAGACGCGGCCGGAGCTCCTGCGCTGCATCCGCTTCCTGGACGCCGTGGTGAGGGACCCCGGGGGTGCCACCGCGCCGGCTCTGCGCCGGGACCGCGACGCGTTTTCCCGGGATGGGGTTTTGCCGAGGGCTGTGGCGGGTTGGCAGCGTGTGCCCCAGGGCCCCGTCCCCGCGGCTCCTCTCCCATCCTCCGGCACGACCTCTCGGTCCCACGAGCTCAAAAAGCTCCTGGAGAATCCACCCGCCGCGAGGTTCTCCCCGGCGCCGGGAGATTCCGGCTGCTGGCCAACGGGAATCCCGAGCCCCATGAAAAGATCCGTGTCCCCCGTTTCTGCGCCGTTGGTGTCGGCAGCGGGTGTGCGTCCTGCGCCGCCGGAGGGGCCTCGGGGGGAGCAGCCGGAGCCTCTTGGGCGTGCGGAGACCCGACAGCCGTGGGGGCTGCTCGTGGGAAACGCGTCTGTAAACCGGCCTCGGCTTGTGCCGGCTCCCGGGGCTCTCGCGGGAACATTTATTTTTCCCCCTTTTGGAGAACTGGAGCTGCCCAGGCTGCAGCAGGCCGGGGTCTGTCCGCCCACCCCCCTGCCCCCCCCCGCCTGCTGCAGGGACCAATGTGAGAGACCCCCTGGGGCTGCCGTGAGCCCCCCTGCCCGTGGCGCGGGTGCAGGCAGCTCTTCGCCCCACGGCTGGGCCGAGCGTGGCTTGTTCGGGGAGGCGGGGGGCACAGGGCAGAGCCTGCAGCCCCCTCCTCTCCCCGGGCGTCCCAGGCCGACTACGAGCTCTCCCCGGATGAGAAGCGGAAGGAGATGGGGGAGGAGATCATCCGCCGGTTCCTGGAGCAGGAGGTGAGTCCTGGGGGGCTTCCCCCCCATCGCCGGGCAGCCGAGTGGGATGGGGCTGGGGGGGGCTGGGGGGGCTGCATCCCCCCTATCCCGGCATCCCGGCAGCTCCCATCGCCCAGCCGGGACCCGGGGTGGGACGTGGGGGGGTGCATCCATCTGCTCCCCCCTCGGCAGTCCCCAGATTTCCTGCCCGAGGTCGGCCAGCCCCACGCCCGCCGGTGCCTGCAGGACCTGCAGAAGAGCCCCTGCAAGGATCTCTTCAGCAGCTGCCTGCGGTGAGTGCCCTGCCCGGGGCGGGGGGGGCAGCCGGGGGGGGGCTGCGGGTGGTGCTGACCCTCCCCTTACCCCCCTGCAGCCCCTTGCACGAGTACCTGAGCGGGGACCCCTTCTCCGACTACCAGGACAGCATGTACTTCGACCGGTTCCTGCAGTGGAAGTACCTGGAGCGGTGAGTGGGGGTCCTGGGGGGTCTGAGGGGCCCGGGGGGGGGTCCAGGGGGTGGCGGGGCTGATGTATGTGCCCGGGGTTGTGTCTTGCAGGCAGTCGGTCACCAAGGACACGTTTCGGCAATACCGGATCCTGGGCAAGGGCGGTTTTGGGGAGGTACGGCCACGGGGGGAGGGGAGGGGGGCGATGGCGGGGGCTCATCCCCACTGTCTGCGTGTGTCCCCCCCCCCAGGTGTGCGCCTGCCAGGTGCGGGCCACGGGGAAGATGTACGCCTGCAAGAAACTGGAGAAGAAGCGGATCAAGAAGCGCAAAGGGGAGGCGATGGCCCTCAACGAGAAGCAGATCCTGGAGAAGGTCAACAGCCGCTTCGTGGTGCGTGTCGCGCCCGGGGGGGGCCGTGAGCTGGGGGGGGCCACGGCCGGCGCTGACGGCCGGGGGGGGGCACACAGGTGAGCCTGGCGTACGCCTACGAGACGAAGGACGCGCTCTGCCTGGTGCTGACCCTCATGAACGGCGGCGACCTCAAGTTCCACATCTACCACGTGGGCAACCCCGGGTTCGAGGACGCGCGCGTGGTTTTCTACGCGGCCGAGATCTGCTGCGGCCTCCAGCACCTGCACCAGGAGGGGATCGTGTACCGGTGAGCGCCCGCGGGCCGGCGGGGGCGGCTGGGCCCCGCCGCCGCCTGCTGAGCCGCCCGCCTGTCCCCGCCTGTCCCCGCAGGGACCTGAAGCCCGAGAACATCCTGCTGGACGATGATGGTGAGGAGGGGGCTGCCGGGCCTGGCTCTGCCCGCGCCCGTGGCTTTGGGGATGGGTCTCTGTGTGCCTCCGGGGGGGCCTCTGGTCCCTTAGGGAGGAGGGGGGCTGGTTCCTCCCTGGGACGCTGCCCTCGACCCCCTCCCTGCCCCAGGCCACATCAGGATCTCCGACCTGGGGCTGGCGATCAAGATCCCCGAGGGCGAGACCATCCGCGGGCGCGTGGGCACCGTGGGCTACATGGGTGAGCGCGGGGGCCGCGCTGGCCCCGGGGCGGGGGGGTCCCCAGGCGGGGGGTCCCCGGGCCGCTGACGGGGCTGGGCCCGGTGCCTCGCAGCCCCGGAGGTGATCAGCAACGAGCGCTACGGCTTCAGCCCCGACTGGTGGGGCCTGGGCTGCCTGGTGTACGAGATGATCGAGGGGCAGTCGCCCTTCCGCGCCCGCAAGGAGCGGGTGAAGCGGGAGGAGGTGGAGAAGCGGGTGCGGGAGGAGCCGGAGCTCTACTCGGACAAGTTCCGCGAGGATGCTCGGGCCATCTGCGCCGCGGTGAGCCTGGGGACACGGGACCCGCGGGGGCCGGCGCCATCCGCCCGCCGTGACGGCCCGTCCCCCCTCCCCAGCTCCTGGCCAAGGACCCCAGGCAGCGGCTGGGCTGCGGGGCCGACGGGGCGGCCGCGGTGAAGTGCCACCCCTTCTTCAGGAGCATCAACTTCAAGCGCCTGGAAGCCGGGATCATGACACCCCCCTTCGTGCCGGACGTAAGGGGAAGGGCAGGGGGCACACCCGCGGCGGGGGGGCAGCCCCGCTCCCCCCCCGCTGACGGCCCTTCGGCTCCCGCAGCCCCGGGCGGTTTATTGCAAGGACGTGCTGGACATCGAGCAGTTCTCGACGGTGAAGGGCGTCAACTTGGACCAAACCGACAACGATTTCTACGCCAAGTTCGCCACCGGCAGCGTCTCCATCCCCTGGCAGAATGAGGTACCTGGGGCACTGGGGGGGCACTGGGGGGTCTCTCTCTGCCCCCCTGCTGACCCGAACCCCCCCCCCAGATGATCGAGACCGAATGCTTCAAGGACCTGAACGTGTTCGGCCCCAGCGGGACCCGCCCCCCCGACCTGGACTGGCGGCAGCTGCCGGAGCCCCCCAAGCGCAGCCTCCTGCAGCGGCTCTTCCGGCGCCACGTAAGAGACTTGGGGGGGGATTATTTGGTTGAGGAATTGTCCTGGGGTCTCCCTGAGACCCCCCCAGCTCACTGCCTGCCGTCTGTCTGTCTGTCCCTCGCAGCCAGCCGACTACACCATCGGGACCACCATCCACCCCCCCCACCCGGCCGCCGTGAACTCGCACCCTCCCGCGGCCAACTCCACCTGCCGAACCCCGGCACCGTCCTGACCCCTCTCACCGCCCCGGGGGAGCCCCCAGCCCCCCCGGGTCCCCTCAGGGTTACCTCGGACCAGCGCAGGGGCCGGGGTCTGCGGGTGGCACAGGCTGGTGTGGGCAGGGGGTGACAGAGGGGCAGAGTCTGCCTGACCCCAACCTGCAGCTCCCCGGCCCCCCCAGCCTGTTCCCGGGGGCTCCCACTGCGGGACCACCCCCCCAGCAGGAAGGGGCCAGGGCAGGGACCTATTTTTGCTGTGTTTGAGCCCGTTATCGCCAGCTCGGTGCACGACCTCTGCGGGCACGGGGGGGCTGGGGGTTTATCTGCGCTCTCCAAATAGAAACAAAGGCAGCCTTGGAATGGGGGGGGGTGGACAAGGGACCCCCAGCTCCCCCCAGCCATGCTGCAGCAGGAGGGACGGGATCACCCCAACAGAGCCCCCACCCCCCCAGCCACCACAGCGTCAAACCGGCTCAGAGGAGGGAATTTTCTCCAAGAGGGCTGGGCTAGGGGGGGTTGGGGGGCTCCCCCCATCCTCCCGGAACAGCTCAGGGCGGCCTCGGGGTGCCCCAGCCTTGCCCCGGGGCTGAGGGGGGGGCACAAGGGCCCAGTGCGAGGGGCCGTGCCCGTGCGCGCGTGAGGGACAGCGCACAGGGGCTGGGGGGGCCGGGCCGGGGGGGCCCCGGGCCCTGCGCCTTTGAACCCCGGGGATCTCCGCTCCTTTGGTTTACATTCGACCCGGTTTTGTACATTTGTAAAGTTGTGAATATTTGTACGGCCAGCGCCTGGATGTACATTTTTAAGCTCAAAACTGCAAACGGAGCCGCGTGGTGACTTTGTGCGGGGATTGGGGGGGGGGGGGCGTTTCCTGGGGGGTCAGGGCCCCAGCGGGGGCTTTCTCAGCTGTTTTACCTCCCCCAGCGTTTTCTCCCTCCTCCTGCCCCCGCGGGTGGGGGGTGCTGGGTGCCCCGGTGGGAGCGGGGCTGTGCCACCTTCCCGGGCAGCCCCTGGCTGGCGTGCAGGGTGCGGCCACGCGCTCCCCTTGCCCCCAGCACAGGGGCCGGGTGCGTCGGGGCCTCATCCTGCCCCGGGCAGGTGAGCGGTGCTGGAGCACGCGTGGGGTCAGCCGTGCCCCCTCCTGCCCAGCGCAGAGGCACCTTCCCGGTGCCCGAGGTAGGTGCTGGGACCCGATTCCCGTCCCCGATGCCTGTGGCACCGCGTGGTGCTGGTGCCGTTCCCGGTGCCGTCCCCGGTGCCGCAGGATTGCTGCCGTCCCTTCCCCTGGCAGCAGCGTGTGACAGCGGGACCCCGAGCGACATCTGGAGAGATGCCAAGGTCCCGTCAGGAGCCGGTGAGTGTCCTGGGGGTGTCCCCATCAACCCGACCCCCCCCCCGAGGGCTCTGGGTGCCTTTCGGCACCGCTCGGGGCACTGGCTGTCCCTGTGTCCCCTCCTGGGGGGCGCAGAAGGGTTTGTGCCCCTCCAGCCCCCCCAGCCCGGAGCTGGAGGAGCCGCTCTGCCCGGGCTGTTTTGGTTTTCTCACACACAACGGCGTGTCCTTGTGCCGAGGCCTTGTGCCCGGCGGCGCCTGCTCCCTCCGGGATAACCGCGGGCCCGGCTGGTTCGCAGCCGGGGGGTCTCCCCGGTGCTGTGTCCCCCGGCCGGGGGGCTCCAGCCGCCTCACCAGCAGGGCAGGGGGGCTGCGGGAGGGCCGGGGGGCGACACACCGTGCTGGAGGGTCTCCCCCACTTTCCCCAGGCACCCCAGACCCCGTTCACACACGCTCCAGGCTGGGGGGTCCCGGCAGCAGTTCAGGGATTTCAACCCCTCCTGATTTTTCCTCCCGCCGTGTGCAGGCGTATGGGGGGGCGGGTGGAGGAAGCTCAGCCCGAGCGAGAGCTGCGGGAGGGACCCCGGAATCGCTCCTGCGCGGGGCCGCGGCACCAGTGGGCAAGAGGGAGCGTGACTGCGGCGGGGCTTTCCCGATAAACCTTTGGGAAGGGGATGGTGCAGCTTCTGGCTTCCTCCTGGCCCCACCAGCATCGCCAAGGCGTCTTCTCTCGCACGTGGTGAACAGCAGCCCCGGCGAGGAAGAGGAGCTGTCCCGGGGCGCAGTGGGACCGTTCCCGGGTGGCAGGTAGGACCCGACTCATCCCGGGGGGCTCGACGGGCAGGCTGCGGGACGCGAGAGGCTCCCCGGGGCCCGGCCGCCGGCGCAGCGAGCGGTTGACCTCCCCCTTGGCCAAGTTGTTGCAACAGCGGGGAGGAAGGTCAGGTTCCCCGCAGGAGGGTGCAGGGGCTGACGTCAAAGGAAGCAGATGGTGATTCACGGGTTCTTGGGAGCGCTGGTCTCTGGGGCCGTAACTCATCCCAGAAATGTCATTTCATCCTTGAGCGTTATCGCTCCTCTGCCATCACCCACCGCTCCCAGCCCCGCGGCAGATAAACCGGCCTCTGGGGGAGGTACGAGGGCTGCCCTGTGCTCCAGGCCCAGGTTCTGCAGCTTTAATAATCTTAATATTCAGCTTTACGGAGGCCGAAGACGGGCTGCGCTCACGCGGGGCTCTGTGGGGTGAGAGGGAGGGCTGTGCGCCCTCCAAAGTACTTGTGTCCGTGCCAAGAAGCCTCCCTGGTGCTGCCCAACCGTGCACGGCCATCCCGGGTGTCCCCCGGTTCCCCCAGTCCCCCCCACCCTCATGGGGTTCAGGCTCGTGCACTGGGGCTCCAATGTGCCACCGCGGTGGGGTGCGGTCCCCTGGTTCTTGTGTCCAGCCTCAGCTGGGGTTGGGCTGAGCCTGGCTCCGGTTATTCCGGGATAGTTGTGCTGTGAGACGGTGTTGTCCCGCGTTATCCGTCGTTGTTGTTATCCGTCGTTGTTATCCGTCGTTGTTATCCGTCGTTGTTATCCGTCATTATCTGCCGTTGGCTGTCAGAACTGATCGTTATCCCCCGTGATCCGCGGGTGATGATGGAGCAGGTCCTCGTGGATTATCCCTGGCCCGGGGATCTCCCGCAAAGCACCGTGCGAGCGGGGCAGGGCGGCCGCGCCTCTGCCGGGGCCCCGGGGCTGGCCGGGCCCCACCGCGCCAGCGCCGAGCACCAGCACGTGTCGGCCCACGTGTGCGCGGCCGCTCGCCGGACACGACCCGTGGCCCCGGCAGCTGCGTGAGGAGCCGGGGCTGGCCTTGGCCCCCGGGGCCCTGTCGTAAGTGATGGCTCTTATCTCCCTGCTGACAAGCCAGCATCCTTCAGCCGGCGTACTTAAGGCCGAGCGCCCGGAGGGCCGGGGCAGAGGCACCCGCTCGCCGCAGACACCCGCTCGCCGCAGACACCCGCCCGCAGCCCGCGGCTCGCTCCGGCCCAGGGAGATGCTTCCCGCCACCTTCAAGCTCTGTGCTGCCATTTCCTACCAGAACCTGCGCAACATGACCGGTGAGGGGCCGGGGGGCCGGGCGAGCCCCTCTGCACGGGCTGCCTGCGGCGGGAGGGGGCTGGAGGCTCTGGGTTCGCTCTCCCCACCCCGTCCCATGGCGCTTTCTGGGGTTTGTGTTTTGTCTCCGTCGCCCTTTTTGCTACCAGGACTATTGCCGGGGTCTGGGGCGGAGCTGAATGCGGAGGGTCGCTGCAGGTAACGCTCCCGCTGGCTGTAAGAGTTTTATGTTCTTGCACTCCATTTCCTACGGCCTTTTCCGAGCATCCCCGCGATTGCTCCTCGGTATTTTTACGGCTCATCTGCTCCCCGCACGCTGCGTGGCTTAGCCTTGGAGCAAAGCCCGGGTTTGTGTAGGACTGCTTCTGTCCCAGAGCAGCGCTGGGGCAGTCGCCTGCTCTCTGCGCCTGTGGGGACTCCAGCAGAGGTGGCAAGCAGAGACTTTTTCAACGTCGTTATGTTTAAACAGGAAAAAGATAAAATAAATTAGCCAGCCCTCTGCGGTGCGGTGCTGGCGGGTGACGCGCTCTCTGCTCTCAGGTCTGAGAAGACAAGCTGCCGTTGCCATCAGCCAGGAGCTGAGCAAGCTGGCCTGCCGCGGCGCGGGGCCCAGCGCCTGGGTCAGCCAGGTTCGCAGGAGAAGCTCCTTGCTCAGTAAGTGACCAGCGGACGGGGCTCTGCCCCCTCCTGGGGGGGGGCGACCGTCAGGGCTCGGGGGAGGGCTTGGAGGAAAACCTGCTCGCAGGGAGCCTGGGCGTTTGCCAAAGAAAGGGCGAAGGCAGGCAAGCACCGGGAATTGATTTCCTTCTCCAGCCCCCGGGCAGGGAGAAGTGTATTTATTTGATGCAGATAAAGCTCATCTGGCGCGAGGGTGCGCTCGTCCGCGGCGCAGTGTCCTGACACTCCTGCTTCTGTCTGATCCCGCGCAGGCTCGAGGCTGGAGGAGAAGCTCTTCAGCGAGGTGGAGATGTCTTACATCAGGCAAGGAGAGGAAGCCCTCCAGAAGTCGCTCAGCATCCTGGGGGACCAGGACGGCTGGAAGACAGAGACGGTGCTGGTAGGGGCTCTGCTTGGCGGCAGCCTGACGCGCTCCTCCCGCACGCGGTCGTGGTGTTGACTCTGCGCCCCCCTCGCCAGGGTAACGGGGACAGAGTCCTGAGCAAGGTGCTGCCGGACGTGGGCAAGGTGTTCCGGCTGGAGGTGGTGGTGGAGCAGCCGCTGGCCGCGGTGTACGGCGAGCTGGTGGACAACATGGAGCAGATGGGGGACTGGAATCCCAGCGTCCAGCAAGTCAAGGTGGGAAGCGGCTGCCAGAGCCCAGCGCCGGGGCTCACACCCGGGGGCTGCCCCGGGAGGGCTGAGGAATCGCTCTGCCCATCCCAGCGGGAGCACAGGGATTGCTCCACATTTTTAAGGAAGGGAGAAGCCAGACTTTCTCTCGGCTGCTTCCTCCGTGCTGCAGCTGCTGCTCTGCGGGTGACGTGCTCCCACGTTACGGCGCCGCTGTCACCCGTCCCGTTACTGCAGGAGGAACAGCACCGTGCCCCAACAGGCAGGGACGAGCGTTTTGCTATTTCACAGCTTCTCTGGAATAAGAGAAGCATTGAGAGAAATACCTTCCCTTTGCAGATGTTGAAAAGTAACATTCTGCATTCTGGGATGAAGCAGATATTTGCCGGTTTTCTCCCAATAAATGCTGAGGTTTTGCATTTCAACACGTGAGCTGTCAGCCATCTTTGCAGCAGATGCTTCAAATTAACATTTTTAATTCTGAACTCTGCAGATTCTCCAGAAGATTGGGAAGGACACAGTGATCACCCACGAGAAGGCGGCCGCTACCCCCGGCAACGTCGTGGGGCCACGGGACTTTGTGAGCGTGCGGTGCTCCAAGAGACGCGGCTCCACCTGCGTCCTGGCTGGCGTGGCCACAACGCACAGGGCGATGCCGGAGCAGGAGGGGGTGGTCAGGTGAGCAGGCGCCTTTGGCAGGCACTTAGGGGGGTCCGGGGGGCGCGGGTGAGACGCGGCGCTCTGAGGGGGGCTCCTGTCCCCTTGCAGAGCCGAGAACGGCCCCACCTGCATGCTCCTGCGCCCGCTGCCCGGCAGCCCCTCGCACACCAGGCTCACCTGGCTCCTCAGCATCGACCTGAAGGTAAGTCTGTCCTGCAGCTCAGTCCGTCTGTCCTGCAGCTCAGTCCGTCTGTCCTGCAGCTCGGTCCGTCCTGCAGCTCAGGCCGGGCGGGAGGTGCAGCCCGGGCTCTCTCCTCTCCTCTCTGCAGGGTTGGCTGCCCAAGACCGTCGTCAACCAGGTCCTGGCCCAGACCCAGGTCGACTTCGCCAACCACCTCCGGCAGCGCCTGGCCCAGCCGCCACCTGCTGCCCCCCCTGAGGGGTGTAACAGGCAGAAGCATGTTAATTAACACGACCTTGGTTAATTAGCACAGGCTGTAAGAGTAGACACCACTAATTGGGAGAGTTTCAATCAATAAATAAACCAACCCTTATTTATTGAACCCAACTGAACTAGGGCCCCGGCTCAGTCAGCACCTGCTCGCTGTGCAAATGCAGGACCAGAACTCGGCGGGACGAAGTCAGCCCACCCTGCCCTGGCCCCGCGGAGCAGGAGCTGCCTCAGCCAGGCCCCTGCGCCCGCCCTGACCATTTAGTCTCAATGACTAAAGCAACCTTTGTGTAGTGGTGTCTCCTGTGGCTAACGAGGGAGGCAGGAGGACCAGCACATGCTCAGCTCCTCCCCTCAAAACACACGTTTTATTCCCTTCTCCCCCCACCCAGTGAAGCAGCTCTAATTTATTTTTCCTGTACAGCCACATACGACATGTCAAACTATTTATTGACTCAAAGCTCTGCAGTGATGATCATGTACAACCTGTCAAGGAGAGCGTCAGCTTGAGAGATCTCTACCGTGTAGCTGCTTTGAGTTTAAATCTCCTTTGTCACGAGATAAAAGAGAAAAAAACAAAACAAAAACACACACAGAAGAGTTAAAGCCTTTATTTTTAAACTGGCTTCCAGTTTGTGGGAGGGGGAAAAAAAAAAATAGTTTGGACAGAAGCCCAAATTTCAGTCTTCCATGCAGTAGTCTTGTAACGACACCCTCCCTGGGCTGGGAGCTGGGGGGTACAGTCAGCCCCCCCAGCTGAGCAGAAGGGGGGTGCTGCTGTACCCCGCGTAGGCACAGCGGGCAGGGGCAGGTCCAGCCCGCGCCGGCTGCCGAGGGATGGGGGCAGCAGCGGCCGGGACACCGGGGGGGGTCACTGAGGGCTGGGGGAGATGCCCAGGACCAGCACAGCACCCACCCCGTGGGGGGGACACAAGGCAGCGGCAAGGCCCTGGGACACCCGCCCCCAGGACGGCTTGGGGGTGTCCGCTGGTCGGTGCTTGCTCCGAGGGGCACGTGTTCCTCGAGAATAAAACCCCCGGGCCGCGGCTGGTCCCTCAGGGCTCCCAGGGGGGGCTGCGCCGCCCGTCCACCTCCGTCTCCACGTGGTAGAGCACGTCAGCCAGCGTGTGCTCCACCACCGCCCCCCAGCCCATGTCGCTCATCTGCGGGACGGGAGGAGGGGACAGGCTCAGGACCAGGAGGGACAGGCCCTGTCCCAGGGGCCAGGACTGCTTCCCTCCTCAAAACACTGGGGGGACAGGGGGGGGAGCTTCCAGGTGTTCCCTTAAACCAGAATTCAGCCTCTTACTGATAAAAGAGGCTAAACCAGGCAAGAACAGGGACTTTATCTGTCAACAGGAACAAGACTGGTTAAAATTTAGCTAAGGTGTTTGTTAGGCTATCTGTCCTTAAATAATTTTAAATGCAGTCTGAGTCCAAAGCCTGAAGTGGATGGATAGAGCCTTGGTATAAATCAACACCCACCCCCTCTGGTTTAAACACTTGAAGGGGGTGGGGGGAGAAGCTTCAGTTCTTACTCACCGGACGGTAAGTGATATCTCTGGGTGGATACTTGAAATACGGCCCAAAGTTTATAGAAACCTGTGGAAGGCACGGTTGTCGTGAGCGCAGGAAAACCAGGCCAATTGCTTTAGTCTAGGCCCTCGCCCCCTCCTGCTCCTGAGCCTGCCCGCGCCCCCTGCGAGCCCACGGAACATCCCGGGCAGGGTTTGGTAACGTCCCATCACCCAGCAGCCTTGGCCCAGAGTCGCTTCGCTGACGGAACTCCCACCTTCCCCTCCCGGACACACTCCCCCCGTTACTAAAACCACGGCGGGCTTCGGAACCACCTTTCGGAGCCACGTTACTCACCGTGCAGCCTTTGTACAAAGAGATAGCGGGAAAATAAACCCCTTCAAAGATGTCTTTAAAGGCAATTCCTTGGCTGGCACCGTTCTTGAAGAATATTATCTGAGAGAAAAAGCGAAGAGGTTTCTTCCACTGATGCCAACACATTCGTGACCTTGTTGTGGGTGACGCAGCGACCCTCGAGGGGGCTCAGCCTGCGCGGCCCCTTCCCCGACGCCAGACCACCGGTTTGGTGCCAGCAACAACGTTACAAGCAAAGGGCACAGCTGGTTTGTTAACTTCACATTTATTGCTTTAATAAAAGCATTCCTGGTTTTGATGAGGAAGTAACGATCGGCCTCCCTCTGTGCTCATTAAATGCAAGCAATTAATACACACAATAAGCTGGTCTCAGCAGGCTCTCCACTCCTCCTAAGCTCTGCATCCTCCACCTACCACCTCTTCACTCACCTGGCTCCCGGGTGCTTGCTTTAGGCTCTTCTCTGCTTTGTCCACAAAGTCCTTCTCTTCAAAGTACAGGTAGCTTTTGAATTTGATCAGAGCCTGGAATATCAGAAAACAGCCACTTCAGAAACAAGCCAGAGCTACCTTTAGTGACAGACTAGAGCGCGGGAGGCCTACGGGAGCCCTGCGCTGGGACGGGGGGGCCTGTCATGTCAGAGCCCCCGCGCAGAGCGATTCACACGCCTCAACTATGTGAGAGCCAGGAGGGGAAGAGAAGACGAAATGAGATGGGGGCGATCTCGCTCAGCAACCCAGGCAGAGCCTTCCCCTGCAGAACCCCTGGGGGGGTCCTGGGTGTTTTGTTTTCCTGAGATCAACAAGATGCACACTTTGGATCTCTCCACGATGAGCAGCAGTGGTGCCGGGAGGTAGGATGGGAAGGATGCGCCCCAAGGGGGCAGAGTTGAGGCTACAGCAACCTGTCTTCCACTTGCCCCCCAGCCAACGCTTAACCTGATCGTGGACTCCACACCTCACCTTATCTTTGTAAGTGTCGGGCAGGGATTTGGCAGTCTCGGTATCTTCTGGCAGACTGATGTAAAATCCCAGAATGTCACCCTGCCCGTAGCCAGATGAATAGTGTTTCCCTATCGACTGGTGAAACTTTGTTCCCTTTTTGCTGCGCCAGGAGTAACTGAACTTGTCATATCCCAGGGGTGCCTGGAGGTTCCCTGCAGAGACCGACGTTTCTTCGTGAACACGGAGCGGAGCAGGAGCAGCCCTGCCCGTCCCGCTTCACGGTTTGGAACAGCAATTCCGTGCAGTTAACAAATAAAACTGCCGTTAGTACAAATGTGTGGACCACAGCGAGGCCAAGAGTGCAATAGCATAGAGGATCCACCCGTAGGGCAGTTCTGCAGGGCTGAGATCCCCTTCAGGAAGGGCTTCCCCTCAGGAAAAGCAGCGAAGTCAAGCTGAGCACAACTGGCCCTCCTCAGGTCTAAATTACTGGGGGAAGAAATACAGAACCGGCTGGAATCCACTGCTAAGAAATATTTAGTAAAATTATTTACCTAATGGCTGCGACCAGCCTAATCTGGCAGCTGTGTCCGGAGGCATCTTGTCCATGGATATTTCGAAGTACCAGGCCCCTTTGCGCACCCCGTGCGAGGCTCGGACCATGGAGTAGCCCTTCTCGCCGACCACCGTCAGTCTGTCGTCAGAGATCTTCAACTGCGGAGCTGCGGCGACAGAAGTCGGCGTGAGCAGTTCTTTTGCCGCCTCCAGCACGTGGCCGTGTCGGAGGGCAAGTGAACCCCCGGGGGGGTTGAGCATTCCCGCCTCCCGCGGCCGTGACGCGCCCACGCCGGGAGCTGGGGGCTCCCGAGGACGCCCCTCGCGGGAGGAGCTGCCCGCGCCCTACCTCGGTCGTGCAGCGCCAGGAGCACCCGCTCGTAGAGGCAGGCTCTGTAGAGGTCCCCGGGAATTGGTTTTCCTGCCCAACAATCCAGCTCCAGTTTCTCCGGGTCGGGCGCGTGGGGGTCGGGCTCGGCCAGGATGTAGCGGTATCCATCTTTGTTAAAGGGGTGCTCCAAGGGGTACCCGTGGGGGGGCAAACGCTGGGCGGAAAACAACGGGTCGCTGTGAAACACAAAAACTACAGGTTGGCACCTCCCGGTGGCTACGGCTCAGTCACGGGATACCCCCGGAGCCCAGGGCCCCGCCGCGCTCCGCTCCCCAGCGAAGGGGGCGCGGGCTCCTCACTACAACCACCACACCCCCACCTATTTCTAGGTATTTCTAGCACGTGACCTACCAGCAGCACCACGCGGTTCTACGCGGGCACGACTCCGCACAGATCTACCGAGGGCAGGGGCGTGCGGCCGCTGGAGGCATCAGAAGCCAAGCGGAGCCGCCCCCCGCGCGCGGAGCCCCCGCGGCACCTTTCCTCGTACCTTCTGGTCTTCTTGGCCGTGCCCGTGGTGCCCCCGTCCTGCTGCTTGCGCTTCGCCCCCCGGCCCTTCCCGCTGCCGCCGGCCGCGATCCCCCCTGCGCAGAGACAGCGGCGCGTGAGGCGGCTGGTGAGCGGAGAGAGCCCGTGAGCACGGCATCTCCACAGCAGGAAGGGGCAGGAGCAGCCAAATCAAACCAGTTCATGAGCTCCGGTACCTTCCTGCACAGTGACACGGGAGACACTTTACTGGGAGTGGGCGGAGCAAAATCCAGACCTCGCATAGCTGCTACTCAACTTCTGAAACGTCTGGATTTAGAGCGGGAGCTAAGCGAGATTTATCAACAAAATGAGCTCAACTCAAGCTCTTAAGGTGAGAATTAAGAATCTTTTCTGTCATCAGATCTACAGACAGCAGCGTGGGGATCCACTTCAAGAGCACGACTGTTTGCTTCCATGGAGATTCCAGTCACAGTTCAAAATTTAATTTCTGCAAAAGCAGCAGAAAACCCAACCTACAGCACACACCCGCTGATCTGAAGCAAAGTCGCCATCCCAGTGACACGCTCTGCTGGAGAAACACTCTGACAGCAATAAGCCAGAAGCATATCACATTAATTTTCCCATCTATAAATGAAAACAATACACCTAAGTTGAGGAAAAATGAAAAGCAAGGGAGGTGTTTCTCTTCAGTATTACCAAAACCAGTGCTAGGACTGAGCTGTTCCGTATTACGGCACCCAATTTTTACTCATAAATGTAACTGGAGTGTAGGTAAAGTTACATGCCAAATGCAATCAGACTAGATCAGTGTAACATTTTAAACCATTAAACTGTATAGGCACTTAGTAATCACCATTACACTATTTCAGAAAAGATCACTGTTGATTTACAGAGATAACTACAGAATTTCTAAGCACTGCAGATAAACACCTTTACGACCTGCACACTGTTGGAACTAGAAACAGTCGGCTTTTAAAGGATCAGCGTTCCCTTATGGTGTAAGGCCACCGAAGGAATACCATATTCTGCACAAACATGACATGATCTCAGCCGCACTGAGTTTCAGCGCAGGTAAGTGTTTAAGCTCTCCAGTTTGTCATCACTTACTTGCCTAAAAAACCCCCAAAGTCACATCGCATCAGCTCGCAGACTCAGACCACTTATTTAGGTATTAAAACTGCAACAGCTTCAGGTCAAATCAAAGTGAAGCACGTACGTAAGTGAAAATAAAACTTTAAACCAGTCAAGTGGGGCAGAATATGATATTTAAAAGCTTCTAACTGCTAAAGATTAAGAAGTGGAATAGTTGTTTTGTACTGAAGTATTATTGCAATCACACCAGGGCACACTTTGGGGTTTTAATTAACTTTAGCTTCTAAGAGAACTGAGCAAGAAAGCTTTGCAAACAATAATACTTAAGTTTTAGAAGCTGAAAGGTAAATATTCACCTCCCAAAGAGGCTCCATCTGTAAGAACAGAAGTGGCACCACATATTTGTCAAATCTTCCAGAAATTAAACAAAAAACAACCAGTGCATAAAACGGAGACAAGGCAGCCCTGGGTAGCTACAGCCCTGTTCTAAGGAGCCCCCAACACCCCCTGCCAGGTACTACCTGAACGTGTTTAACAGCCGTGGAGCCTCACACACCACGAAATCTCATCGGCAGTTAACGTTACCACTCAGGTTACTACCAGTGGGAGACAGCAAAACCACTACCAGTAAGATTCCCCTCGGGAATCTCGGGGAGCTACGGGAAGTCGTCAGCGCAGCCGTCACCCACGAGCTGTGATTATAAAGTATAACAGATACTTTCCTCAACTTCTTTCAAATCTCAGAGTGAGGGAAACAGGGAATATGAATAATACAAGTAGGTAAATTAAAATCATTATGGAGGAAAACTGACAAGCTCAGCTTTCTTGCAAATATCCTGAGTTAGCTGGCTGTCCTGAAAAATCTGAACCTTCACAAGGAGTAAAATTAATCCATCTCTACAGAAAGGCACGGTGAGACTGGCTGAACGTGTTGTCAACACAATAAAACCTGTCCTGAGCTGAGCTTAACTGCAGCATCTCATCTGATGGAACCACACAGACTCCCAGCTACAGGGCTGGGAAAACACAGCCCAGTCTCAAATAGTCACAAGCCACCTGATGAAAGAACTTGCCATTTAAGTTCCCGCTGGTGGATACAGCATTGTTCTGTTTCTGGTTGTCATACGCAGGACCAATATTGGCAAGATCCTGAAAGAGATCAAAAGAATCTGCAGTATAGACTCGGTCAGACTCACCACTCGGAGCCTGAACTCGGCACCTGCGGGCGCCGGAGCCTCCAGCACCTCGCTCGGCCCAGCACAGGCTCTGGTGTGACCCAGCTCAGGTGACTGAGCAAAAGGCACCCGGAAAAAGGCCCCGCTCCCTCCTCTCAGCCCCCCGCAGCTCGCTTTACCTCCAGCTCTAATTACATACTTGGTCTAGAAGCCCAAACTTGGGGTAATCTTCTTCGGGGTCTTTACTCCCTGGGTCCGGATGCTCTTTCACCAAGAACACATCCCTTTCCTTGCACTGAGGCAGGGGAGGAGTTTAAGTTACAGAAGGTAAGATAGTGACAAGTTCATTAACAAGCGTTTAAATCATGGTACTTACTATTAGTAGGTGTATCAACTACATAAGAAACATAAGAATCTTCACCATTTGGCTCTAAGTCCAGACCTCAGCAAACACAAATGTACCGTTCGCAGAAAATCCTCCACAAATTCCACTCCAAATACTTACCATAGTTTTGACAATATTATTAGGCCAAGTCATTTTCCCAGGTCTCTGTCGTGTTGTCATACACTCCCAGTATTTATCAATAAACGGGATAATGTCCTAAAAAAATAAAATCAAACTGAGTCTCGACAGTGCGGCCCGAAAGCCTCGCTGCCAATATTTGTTTGAACTTGCCCTTCACTGAAATCTTAGCTTACGTAAACGCGTGAGGATTTCCACAACAGCCATACCTTATCTTTTGAGAACATAGTTTTCGGGTGCTCATCTTGTGTCCTCGACTGCCACGTTAAGTTGGCCAGAGCGCTAAGGCACATTTCCTTGAGATCTGAAAAACAAACACACGCCCACGGAGGCCGCTGTTACGGTACAGCACCACGCCGTCTCGGGCAACAGCAAAACCCTCACAAGTTCTGGCCAAACTCAGCAGCTCTCACCAAACAGAAGATTTTCATCCTCTTGATAAGTTATCCCAAACTAGCAAAAAGTTTTCAGAACAAGCTGAACATGCTTTTTGCCCATATGGGATTCTTTTGGTCATTTTTCAAGAGTTTCAGCGGAACCCTCCCACCGACTTCAGGTAAAACAAAGCCTCCACAATTATCTTGCACAAAACGTCAACAAACGTGCTGCCGCGCTTACTCGCTTGTTTTCTTAAGAAATACGTGTTCCCACTGTGATGGCAAACGTTGCAGTGGAAGCTGTAGTTGGTCATGAAAGGCAGACAGGATCTGGAAAAGAGCACGTCCATTTGTAAGTGCTGGTGCACACCTCACTACGTCAGGGTAAGAAATTAATTATTCTTTACTAGATTGGGTTAAGAAATTAATTATTCCAGGCTAAGAAACTAATTATTCTGTCTAAACATCTTCAAAGGTTCAATGGTATTTTCATCAAATTAGATTTACCCTGGGCAGCAAGAAAAGCCACAAAGCTCTTAAGAAAAATGTAAGCAAGCGTCATCATCTTGGTTTAGAGTCCTGAAATTCATCCAGCAAAATAAGAGACAATAACACAGAAGATCTGGACAAGGAGCTCCATCTGAGTCAATTATTTTAACGGGAAGTCAACAGTACTTTTTAGAGACAAAATATTACCAAAAACGTTCAGTTTTTAACAAGTCTAAGGTCAGTACCACATAGGTTCTGGAAAGAAAGCTGAATTTTCTTTTCACTTACAGGAAGATTTTTTGTTCACACCAATTGAAAGTGTCTGTTGAAGCCCCCTCTGCTTTTCAAATAACATTTACGGGCCCCTAAAGCACGAAGTCCAAGGGTGGCTCTGACAGTCCTGAGGTCGGGACAAAGATTATTTTTAAAGCCACAAGGTACAAACACAAACACTTTTTGCTGTGCTGGGTAAAGCTGCTGTTAGTCACAGAACTCGCTGGCTTCCTAGTGCCCAGGGACCTGGGCAGGGTCCTGGCCCTTGAGAATTTACACTCCAAATTCTTTTTTGCTAAGCAAAGTCTGAGGCCCAGCGTTAAGCAGAGCTTACGCACGTGGTGTCGATGCCGAAGGTGTCTGCCGTGAACCACTTGGTGCAAATCCCACACTGCAGCTCGATCTCCCCGAGCTGCCGCCCGTTTTCTTCGTCCACTGAGCCTGCCTGAGCGTCCAGGACTTCGGAGCTGTCCCCGGCAGCTTCCTACAACCAGAGCAGAGCAGCAAACTTGGGACTGGCTTAAAGACTGACTGAACCAGAGAGGAAAGAAGCTTTGGGCAGCAACCTGTTGAGAGAGGTGAATTTAGAGGGAATACATTTTTTTCTTTCCCCCCTAACACACAGCCATGCTGAGTGAGCTGGAACTATTCTGTAGATTCACTTAGAACTAGTCAGACAGGTGAGGATTTAATTTCCAATTTATTTCTTCAAGGAACTAAAACTAGAACTAGCAGGATGGAAAGTCCTCATCTGAGCCACAGGAACGTGTTCAGATTTTGGTTTCTGAATAACTAACTACCTTCTTACCGTCTAGATCTTTGTCTTACCCCTGACTTAGTAATCTTGGAAAACTGAGGATGCTTATTAGTCCTGACACGTCAGGCATGGCCAGACATCTGCTTGTTAAATAGAAACATTTTATCTCCTGAAAAAATTTCTCTATACTTGCCCATTTTCTAGGCTACGTACAACCTGTGACTGCCTTACGCCTTTGCATCTCCCCTGTCACCTGTGCATGGCTACCAGGTAAGAATCCTTTGGGAAAAGGTGCTGGTGGCGAGGGGAAAAAAATAAAAACAAACAAGAAAACAAACCAACGGCTGAAGGAAGAGGGCTACAGCGTGATGAAGAGGCGGCCCAAGGCCAAGCCTCAACCCCGGCCCGCAGGCACCCCCAGGAGGGAAGGCCGGCGGGCAGGGCCCCCCCAGGAGGCTGCAGCCTCCGCCGGCCCCAGCCCCGGCCACGTACCAGCGCGTCCTTCCCGTTGGCCGACTCCGTGTCCAGAGCGGCGGCGACATCGACCATGGCGGCATCTCCCCTGCGGAGCAGAAATGAGATCCAAAGGGCCCCGGCGGAACGGGGCTGCGGCACAGCCCGGGCCCGGCCTCCGGGGGCGACCGGGGGGGCGCCGGGGCCTCCCGGCAGCGCGGGCCGGGGACCCTGAGCGCGCCCGGTGTCCCCGGGGCAGAAGCGCCACCCAGAGCCCCGCGGCTTCCCGGGGGAGGGCGCGGGGGCCTCCCCTCGGCACCCCCGTGGCTTCCAGGGTAACGGCGGAGAGGCCCCCGCTGACCCGCACGGCCCCCGGGGTGCGCGGGGAGCCCGGCCCCGCGGGCAGGGAGGGGCCTACCCGGTCTCGGCGTCGGTAACGCCCGGCTCCGGCGGGGCCGGAGGCTCCGCGGCGGGAGGCTCCGGGGGGGGCTCCGCACCCTCGGGCGCGGGAGGAACGACCCCGGCCGCGGCCGCCGCCGGCGCTGCCGCCATTTTCCGCCGCGGCCGCCGCTCTCGCGAGAAGACGCCGCTCCCGCGAGACTCCCCCCCCCCCGCTTTAAGGGGCAACGGCCGCGGTGGGGCCCGGCGCGGGGCGGCGCCACCTGCCGGCGGGAAGGGCCCGGCCGTGACGTCACCCCGCCCGGCCGTGACGTCACCCCGGGACCGCCTGGCAGCAAGGCGCGAAGCTGACCTGGGGCGGGGGGAAGAGCCCCCGCGCCAGCACTTGTCCCCGCCGGGAGCAGGTGCCCCCCGTTCCTCTCTCTGGCCCCGGCCCCCCGCCGCACGGGCGGGCCCCGAGTGGAGGTTTCGCACGTTTCTCCCCCAGAAGAAGGGGCGTGGCCCCGCCAGCCGCCGCTCTGCCAACCCCTCCCCACCGGGGACCCCCCCTCTCGGCTCCTCGCACCTCCCCGGGGGCCGGGGGGGACGCGCAGCCCCGTGTCCCCACGGCCACTCCCGCTCCCGCCGCAGCCGCGAAGGTTCCTCAGGGCAGGGGGGTCGCCCGCCGCATCCCTCCGCCCGCCCCGGCGGCGCCCCCGGGCCCCCAGCGATGGGCTTTGGGCAAGGCGCACCCGGGGGTGGTGCCACCCCCCGCGCCGGCATCCCCCCCCCCAGCACCCGGCGGTACGAGCCCCCTCGTCCCGTGCCCTCGGTGCGGCGGGGCGGGCGGTGCTCAGCACCCTCCGCCCTGGTCCCGCTCCGGGCGGCGCTGGGAGAAGGGGAAACCGAGGTGGGGGCAGAGCCCCTGCGCAGACGGGGGTGGCGTCCACGGGAACCCCCGGTCCCGGCCCCTTCTGCAAGGAGCGGGACGGGGTGGGTGGGGAGGGGGCGCTGGGACCACCCATCCCCCAGGGCTCAGCGCAGGGGACAGCGGTGTCCCCGCACAGCCAGGGGGTGGCCGCCCCCCCCCGGCAGGGCAGGGCTGGCGGTGGGGACGAGCCCGGGGGGGGATGGATGGAGAGAGGGACGGGGAGAGGGAGGGATGGGCAGGGCTGGAGGCGGGGGGGGGAGATGGGGAGAAGGACGGAGGGAGAAAAGAAGGGGCAGGGGAGATGGAAATGGGGAGGGATGGTGGGGGGCAGCTGGGGGTGGAGGGGACGGGGGATGGAGATAGGGACGGAGGGAGGGAGGGGGCCGGGGCGCGGGGAGGGGGCTGCCGGGGCCGCCCGGGGCGGCGCTCGGGGCCGCGGTACAAATAGGGCGGCTGCGAGCGGCCCCTGCAGCCATGCGGGACCCGCTGCGCTCCGCGCCCGCGCTGGCGCTCTGCGCCCTCGCCCTGCTCCGCCTGGGCTGCGCACCCACCCGCGCACCCACCCGCGCACCGACCAGCGCACCCACCCGCGCCCCGCCGCGCTGCCCCCCGCTGATGCTGCAGCTGCTCCGCGCCCCTCCCGCCCCGCTCCGCGCCGCCGCCGCCGCCGCCCTCAGCCTCTCCCCGCACGGTGAGTGGGGCCGCGGCCCCGACCATCCCTGTCCCGGGACCCGCATCGTCCCCGGGACCCGCACCATTCCCGAGCATCCCGGGACCGACACTGTCCCCGGGACCCGCATCATTCCTGAGCATCCCGGGACCGGCACCGTCCCCGAGCATTCCTGTCCCGGGACCCGCATCGTCCCCGAGCATCCCTGTCCCGGGACCCGCACGGTTCCCAAACATCCCTCTCCCCGGGACCGGCACCTTCCCCGAGCTCCCCTGTCCCGGGACGGGCGGTACCCGGTGCTCTCGCCGGCTCTCGGGGTGCATGCGGGTGCTTTCCGCGCCGCTCGGGCCCCGGCGGCAGCGCGGGGGGGCACCGTCCCTGTCCCCGGCAGAACCGCGCTGGCCTCACCCCGCGCCGTCCTTCCAGGCTCCCTGCAGAACGGCTCCCGCTGGGCGCTCGCCTTCGACATGTCGTCCCTCTCCAGCAGCCAGGAGGTGAGTCTGGCCCAGCTCCGCGTCCTCTCCCCGGCCCGCGACGTCTCCCTGGACATCTACCACAGCCGGCGGCGGCGGTGCCGGGCCGGGGGGGCCTGCGCCCCCCAGCTCTTCCTGGGCACCGTGGCCGGCAGCGCCGCTTCCACCCAGGCCTCCTGGAAAGTCTTCGAGGTCACCAACCTGCTCCGGTCCTGGCTCCACCAAGCCGTGGCCCCTGGGCACCACGGTCCCACGGGAAGGGAGGCGACCGGATTGGCCGCCCCGGCCACCACCGCCATGCGCTTGCCCCCCTCGAGTGACGCTGGCCACAGCGAGCCAGCCCTGCCCCAGGACGTGACGGACAGAGTCCTGCTGCTCGTCTTCTCCAAGGACAAGTCTCCGGGAGGCCACAGCCTCATCAGGACAGCCGAGACCTCCAAGCACGTCATGCATGACAGCGGCTCCCAGGGCGCGGGGACCCGCCGGCACCGCAGGACCAGGAAGGAGAAGCAAAGGATCAAAGCGAGCGATGCCGCCGCGGCCGCCCCGGGGGAGGAGGGCAGGTCCTTGTGCAGGAGGGTGGACATGATGGTGGACTTCGAGCAGACGGGCTGGGGCAGCTGGATCGTCTACCCCAAAAAGTACAACGCCTACCGCTGCGAAGGGCTGTGCCCGTCGCCCGTGGACGAGACCTTCAAGCCCACCAACCACGCTTACATACAGGTAAGAGGGGGGGGCTGCTGCCCCGCGCCCCCCGGCCCGCGGCGGGGGCTGATGCTTTGCCCTTCCCGTGTCTCCCCGCAGAGTTTGCTGCAGCTCTACAAGCCCAACCAGGTGCCGTGCCCCGCCTGCTCCCCGGTCAGGATGAGTCCCCTCTCCATGCTCTACTACGAGAAAGGCGAAATCGTCGTCCGTCACCACGAGGACATGATCATCGAGGAGTGCGGCTGCAACTGAGGCCCGCTCGTCCCCGCCGGGAAGGGGCCTGCCTCTGCCCAGAAAGTGTCCCCGAGGACTGGCCGCCCAACCCGCGTCCAGCAACACGCAGACTGGGGCGTCTCTGAAGCCCACGAAGCTCTGGCTGTGCCAGGAGAGGAGTGGCGTGCCCGGGCGTTAGTCTGCGGCGCTGCACGGCCACGGCGCGTGGACGGATCCCGGCTCCGTGCGGGAGAGGCCGTCAGACGCCTCCGGCAGCGCCGGGGCAGCGGGTGCCCGACGGCTGCGTTTATCTGGGAGCCACGGTGCTGGCGTGTGCCGGGGCAGCCGGGGGCTGGTGCTGCACCACCGGGGCGCGGGGCTGGGGCCGCCGCAGCGTCGCTCCCCGCCACGACAGAGCCCGCGGCGACACGAACCGCCGGTAGCTCCGGGCTCTCGGCGGGACGCGGCAGCGCCGGTGTCCGGCCACACTGAGCGTCCGCACCGTCGGGATTTTCAATCTCCCCTGGGGTTTAGGCGTTTCTCTTAAGACTTCTATTATATTTCTATTAAAACTCTACCGGATTTGTATCACAATTAAGCCAACTTAATGCGTCAGCCTGATGTCCAGAGCCTGGAGCAGGCAGGGGTTTGTCACAGCCCGCTCCTGCCCTGCCCCGCGGGGCTGAGTGTGGCCCCGGGAGCCACAGACCCCGGAAAGACCGTCGGGGAGGCAGCGACCTCCATCACAGCCGCTCCTCGCCCGGGACCACACAGGCAGTGACGCAACAGATGGACCCGGGGCTCCCACATCCCTCTCCGAAGCACCGTGTGTTCGCCAGGAGCTGCAGAGGGTCTGCACGGGCAAACGAGATGCCCCTGGCAGCAAGGCAGCCCCGCGGTTGGTCTCGGGGGGGGTCTGAGTCCCCCCAAAACCCTCCTACCTGCCCTGAACAGGGCTCACACGCTGCTTTCCTCTGTAAAACCACGGCTTTGCTCAGACCTTTTCCACCACTCGCTGGATGGGGCGGTAATGAAAAGGTGATGGTTGTATAATTCTTTAATAAATTATATATATTAAAACTACCTGGTAGATTCTGCTGCTTTCCACAGCCCGTTTCTGCTGCTGAAAGGTCTGTCAGCACAGATTCCCCCCGTCTCTCTGTGCATCTGCTGCACCCAGAGGTTCTCCCTGCTCCGGGGTCGTCTCTGGCTGCAGCAGCTCCGTTACCACCCAGTGTTACCAGTGAAACCAGTAACACCCAGAGCGGGTGGGCTGCTACTGGAACTTGCCAGAGCAACGGGGTCCCCTCGGACGGTGCAAAAGATGCTCGACAGCTCCGTGAACAGGAAAGTTGGTGTGAGATAAGGAAGAAGCTGCCCCCACCCTGATGGGGGGTTGCTCAGGAGTGAGCGGGGAAGCACCTGCAGCCTTCCAGGAGGACTCAGGGGTTTTTCCACCTTTATTTACCCCGTGGAGGTGAGGGAAGGGCCCCGTGCTCCATTGGCGATGGATTTGACGCCCCTGCAGGCAGCTCTCCTTTGGGTCCCCCACCCAGGAGAGCTCCAGCCCCCAGCGCTGCCCGGGGTCTCAAGTGCCCCCGGCGGTGGCGTTGCCCCCCTGCTCGCCAGCCCGGGGGGGGGACGCTGGTCCCGGGGCGGCGAGGGGTCAAGCCCCAGGTCTGGCCGAGCTCAGCGGCCGTGGGTCTGGGGTCCCCCAGGCTCAGCTGCCCCCTCCCACGGCCGGAGGGGACGAGTGGGGCTGGCAGCGGGTGGCCCGGGGGGGCTGTGCCCGACGGGGCCATCCCCAGCCCTCCCCTCCTGGGACCAGCAGCTCCGAGTCCACATCCCCGGCCCAGCCTGATTATCCCCAATCCACATCCCAGCCGGCGGATAAACAAAGCGTGTCTGGTTCCCCCCGGCGCAGACCCCCCCGCGGCCGCTCGCAGATTCCGCCGGCGCTTCACCCCGGGCCCAGCCCGTCATTAGAGGCTCATTTGCAGGAGCTGTCAAGGGCGGCGCGGGGCTAAGCCCTGGCGGGAGGCAGCCGCGGATCTGCGGACCTGGGCTCTGCAGGAAATAAAATTCCATTTTTCTGCCTCTCCCTCCGCGGCTTTGCTACTCCCTCTCAAAAACTTGCCGCACCGGCCGGGAGGTTTCTCTGTCGCTCGGTCTCCAGCTCCTCGCCCCCCCTGGACCCCCCCTCGCCCTCCCCAGCCCCCCGCGTCCATCAGCCTTGCTGGAAGCTGTATCTTTGCCATCTCTGCCCCTCCATCAAGCCTGTTTGAAATCCGGCAGCGGGTTCAAAAGTTGTCGTGGGGCAGGGGGAGGCAGACAGCCGTTCCCTGGGAAGAGCGGGGTGGAAAAATAAAGGCTGAGATTCCAGGGCTGTAAGGAAAACATCAAAGTGTGGACGGTGACAATAAAGCTGCACCGCCGGGCTTCACACAAGGTATCTGCTAGCGAGCCTGGCTTTGCAAGGCTTGGGCTGGGAGCCGAGACCTAATCTCGGGGCAGAGTGCACCGCTGCCCGGCCCTTCTCCGGCCCCAATACACACCCGCTGCGTGGCAGAGGGAGCCCAGACACGGAGGATGATAAACCAGGGCCAGCCCCAGCCTTGCCCTGGGGGCCCTGCCAGGCCCTGGCAGCGCCAGGCCCCGCGCTCGGCACCTTCCAGCCACGGGCAGGGCCCGTCGGCATCCCGGGGCAGAAGCTGCCGGGGCAGGGACACGAGGTGGGACAGCGGGAAGGGGACACGGAGGCTTTCACCCCACTCCCGCTGCAGGGCAGGGGATGCTCCGGCAGCCAGACCTGGCTCTGGCACCCAGAGATGCTCCCGTGAGCCGCGCCGGGGCAGAACGCACCGGGTCTGGTACCAGATTCTCAGGGGAGTTTTGCTGCAGAGCAGAAGCTCCACCGCGGGTGCTCGGCCCGTGGAGCATCTCGTTGCCCTCCCGGAGGTGCCGGGGAGCTGGCAGGGTCTCTGCTTTTGGAAGGGGCTGGCTTGGCTTGAGCATCCTTACTCGCTGGCATGGGAAGGACGGAGCATCCCCAAGGCAGGGAAGGTTTTCCGGCAGGGAAAGTTCCCCGGGGTGTCCGGGGGGACAAGCAGCGACTGCTCAGGGAGCGCCGGGGCATGGGGCAGCCTCAGCCCGGCTGGGATGAGGATGAGGAGCTGCAACCCACTCTGCCTCCCAGCTTCCCTCGCCGTGCACGGGGCCAGGGCCTGGCGGCCCCCACGCTCCCCCCGGAGCAGGGTCTGCTGCCGCCGTGAGCGAGCTGCTGCCCGCGCCTCGGGCAGGGAGGGGACACCGGCACCCTTTGCTTTGGACACACGAGGAAAAAGTGAGCGAGAACAAACAGATCGAAGGGTTTATCAGCAGCCCAGGGTAATATTTGTACAAACAGTGGATTAAGGCACTGGCTGGGCCGGGCGAGTGTTGCTCGTCCCGTGACCAGGACACGGTGCAGGATGGAGCACGCTGGGCGCGCTGCTCTGCCCCGCTCCAGCCAAAAAGGGGCAGGGACAGAAAATGCAATGACAAAGGCAACACTTGTCCCTCGGACCTCCCTGGAGCATCCCAGCTGTGCGAGGCAGCCACCCACGGCTGCCTCCCCTCCCGCTGTGCGTGCCAGGCCGCTGCAGCAGCCTGGGCTCGCCTCGGGGCTCGGCCTGTGCAAAAGCAGCTCCTGGGCCTGTTGGTGCAGGGGCCGGGCGAGGAACAAACCCGCTCCAGCAGGGATCTGCCCGGGAAACACTGAGCTGCTCCTTGGGTGGCTTAGGCCAGCGTGGAGCGCTGGGAACACAGACGCAGGCAGGAGCCGGACCCAAAACCACCCGCTGGAGGATGCGGCAGCGGCCGGGGGCGCAAGGGAGGGAGGGGGACGGTGACGGAGGGGAGCAGGGGGTGCCCAGATGGCGCGGTCCCATGCCACGGGTGGAGGAGAAGTTCCAGGCAGGGGCACGGGAGCAGATGACACAAATGCCACCGGAGCGACTCGCTCTGCCCCCAGCGACTCGCCGATGACGGGCCCGTGGCCCCAGGGCCCCGCAGCGGGCAGCCAGCAGGAGCCCTGACCCGCACCTGGGCGGGTGCTTCGCAGGGTGCTCTCCCTCCCTCGGAATTATCGGCCATGAATTGCTTTCGGAGGCACCTGGCGCTTTGATGCTCCCCCCAGATCTACATAAGCACGCAGATACGGATGCAAAGCTACTGCGGGCACGGGCAAAATCCTTCACACTCACAGCACTTGTTACCCTCGAGGGGGGGCGGGGGGAGCAGGAGTTAAAAGCATTACTTGTGAGAACTGACACTCCAAAAAAGCCAGGCAGCCGCGTTTGTACCGCCACAAAAACCCGACACCACGAGGCTCTGACCACGTCTGGGCTGCTGCGGGTTGGAAACTCCCAACGAAAAACATCAGCGAGGCCGAAATCAGCTTCTTTCTCCCCAGAGAGAGAAACTCGGGCTGGCGCCTCCGCGGGGGCCGGGACAGCTCTGCCGCTGGGTCACCGGCACCGCGTCCCCCATCGAAAGCGCAGCAGGACGCTGCCCGAAGGGAGCGGGCGCAGAGCGAGCGCCGGTCTCGCGGCTGCTTGGCAAACAGCAGCCCTTGGCCGCTGGTCCACCGTCCCGTGCCAGCCCCGCGCCGTGGCTGGGGCCGCCCGAGCCAGGCCGGCTGGCTGCCAGGGTGAGCAGACACCTCTGCCCCGCTCAGAACCGCGGAGGCAGATAAAGCGGGTGTTAAATCGTGGAGGAGTAAGAGGGGTAAAACCCCGACCTGTTTCCAGCGGCCCTTTGCCAAGGGTTCCACCAGTACAACCCTTCCAGCTGCAAAGCCCCGCGCGAGCAGCAATTACAACCGTTTTGGTCAGAGCACGAAAACGAGCCTCAGCGCCGAGCGCCGAAAACCAAATCTGCGGCTGCCTCCCCCAGACTCGGACGCTGGAGGCCGCCGTGACGCTGCCACCAGGGCAAGAGGGCTCCGAGGCCACACGCACCCCAGGGTGCTGAGCAAGGCAGCGGCCCCGCGGTGCCATTTCCAGCTGAAAATATTAATTCAGCAAGGAAGGCGAGTCGGCCGGTGCGGTCACAGCGCATAGCCCAGCGGCCCTGGCAGCTCCTCTCTCAATGTACATCATAACAAAACCCGGCACTGACTGATAAAGCGACACCTGAGGGCAATAAATTTGAATCTGTTCCCATTAGGGTTTCAGAGAAACACTTGATCTTATCTTAAAGAAATGCAAGTTTATCTGCAGCAATTGCTTTGTCTCTCTTTCTTCTGTTACTCATTATGAAAGGCTTGCATATCATAATGTCACGATTGAGCTTAATTAGCAGATACTTAAATGCTATTGACCGAGACTGATCCGAACAGACACTCATTGTCTAAGGAACTCTGAGGCTCAGGCCGTGTCCTAATGTACCTTCTCCCTCTCCGCAGCAGCAGACGCTCCCAACACCTCCACCGAGCTGCACCCAGACGGGAAACGTCGACACTTGCTCTGGGGGCCCCAGCTGAACACTCCCACGGCAAAATCACTTCCTCAGATGAAGATTCCCCTCTCGAAACCACAGCGAACGGTTAAACCCTCTCTCTGCCAAAAGCCTTAACCCCTGCCCACCACGTCACGGCAGACGGACCAGCGTGAGGCTGCGGGGGGGTTCCAGCCGCCTCCCCCCGGAGCCGAGCCCTGTGCTCAGCGCGGAGAAAAGGAGCTCGAACACCTGCGCCACGACCCGGCGGAGGAACCCCCCGGAGAGCCGCGGCGGCGGGTTTCGCTATTTCTGGCAGCAGACCCAGAGCACACTGAAACCTCTGCGGCGACCAGGTGCTGCGCGAGGGACCCGCAGAGGTTCTGCCAGGAGCGCTCGCGGCACCTCGGGCGTTGGCTTTCAGGGGAGCCCAGCACACAGCGTTTATCCGAGGGCTACACACAACCACCAGAATGAATAAAGGACAGAAGACGTATTTATTGCATTAATCTCCAAACCAGGAGACTCAAAATGATTTTTATTTCTCCCTTGTATTGCATTTCCGTAACTTTTACAGTATTAAAATGATTAACAAAAGCGTAAAACTGGAAACAAAAACAATCATTGAGAGTGTCTCCTCCGGCGCTCCAAGGCCCATCGTCAGCAGGGGCTGCGCTGGTGTGTTGGCCCCCAGGCAGAGGCTGAGCCTCAGCCCTGGTGACAGGCCACGCTCTGCTCTCAGAGGGGAGTAAACGGCCTTTCCCAGGGGCAGGAAGGCACTCAAGGCATGGGCTACTTTTAAGCCTGGCTGGTGGGAATCCTCAAGACAAGGTCCTGGTTCTTCACTGGACAAGCACTCTCAGGGCACGTGCTTTAGATGTCCATGTCAAACTGCTCTTCCTCACCTGGTGGGAGGGACAAAAAACCCATAAATGAGTCCTTGGAGTTTCACATTAAATACCAAATATTTTATTGAAGAAACAACCGCCAGCTGTGCTGTGGAAATGTGGCAGTTCGGACTTAAAATCCGCATGCAGACATCAAGCTTGCTACAAAAACCATCTTGTACGAGCAAAACGTCAGCTCTGTCTGTAGAGAGGATCTCAGAGAAGAGCAGAGGCAGAGGAGACACCCTTTAAATAACGCATTTCTACCCCTGGATTCCCTTGTAGAAAGGAATGTAAAGAATAATGTTGACGACAACCACTGGTACAAACTTCTACACCAAAGCAGATCTCACAACTTCTTGTGCATCCGGCTGCCAGCACAGCTCAGCAGGGGCCAGCGAGAGCGGAGGATCCCTCCTCAGAGGGACAGGGCAGCACTGGAAGGGTCACAAGCAGCTGGTACCCAGCACGTGCCTGCACTGGTTTGCCAGAAGCCAGGGAGCCACTAAAGGTCACAACTGTGTAAAAAAGACATTAAGCAATATTGACCCTGGAAAGATTTTGCTTAGAGCGAGCGTGGAAGCCAACTAATGAGCACCCAGACCTTTATTTTTAGAAAGAAGATAAACAATCACACTTGGTGGTTTCAGGGTGCTTCAAGAAGCAATCTCACATAACTTTAAAAAAAAAAAACCCACACGCTGAGGAGCTCGTGCTGCTTCTACAGCGCCTTTAGTTCCGTGTTCGGGTGCACAGAGCAGAGTCTCCTCCTGTGGACCAACCTCCCTCCTGCTGCCTCCTGCACCCGCAGCCCCGCTGAGCCCACGGCGCCGGGTAACCGAGAGGCCCAGGGCAGGTTTTATATCCGGGCTACGTACGCTGAGCTCACTTGGGCACCAGAAGCCTCGGTGTCAAAAAAAGGCAGAAGGAGTTTACAACTCAGGCTGATATTAAAAACCCCAAGCAAACCCCACTCTGAGTTGTCATCTGATCTTTTTCAAAAACGCAGAGCAGCTGCAAAATGGTCCAGGGGAGAGAGAGAGAGAGAGAGAGGCAGCACCAGCTGCTCCCGCTCTCACCACGGGACTGTTAATCCAGTGGCAGTTTCCCAAACGCCGAATTAATGAGAATTAAAGGATTATAACAAATTACACCTAACTAACTGAAAAAAAGTCACATTACTGGGGACCGCACAATAACCATGAGAACCTAATGACCTCGTAACATCAGGCCCACTTTGATTTTGCAAGAAGTTATCAGGGTATTGACCAGAGCTTCTAGGGATCCCCTGGCTCCGTGCCGGGGGGAACTCTGGTGTTTCCAGGAACCAGCAGCACCCGTCAGGCAGTTTTCACGTGCACTCACCTGTGCTCACTTTCTCATCACAGTTTTGGACATGGTTGTTCTCAATCTTCGACTCCTCCACGTTAGGGCTGGTGACACCTGGAATGTCCGGAAGGTCAGAAGGTGGCGTTTTGGCAACCGGAGAATTGCGGCACTCCATCAAAAACTTACGATCGTAAATAATCCTGGTACCTGGCGGGAGACAAGAGCACTGTCAGCTTTCAGCAGCGCTGGGCACGAGCACAGCCGGGCCACTGCTCAGTGACGTGGGTGAAGCAACATGCGCCATACTGAAAGCGATACCCGTTATTTAGCGCTTACTCTGGTTGTTCCGTGCTACCTTCCAGGAAAGCCAGACACCAAGAACACCCTATTTGCCAAAAATGCACGAAGGTACCCAAGTAACAGCTACTGCCACCGCTCTGCTGCACAGAAACAAGACTCCAAAACCCAGACGGATGCCACATGCCATCGATCCGGCCCCTTCCGCCTAACTCAAGGTCACGGCAACACCCAAGGGAAACAGTAACATGAGTAGAATTTCTGCTCATAAACAAATAAACAGAACAGGCTTCTCTAAGTTGTCAGGGGCGGAGAACTGTGGGCAGACACACGCGCAGACATCAGGGAACGGGACGTGGCGGTGCCTTTGCGTGTCACCGAGCGTTGCCCGGCAGAAATTCCTGTGCAGGAGTTTGCTTTCGCACCCCAGGCGCTGGCTGTCCAGCACGGCTCCACACGCCTCCAAAAAGCGTTCCACACCCCCCAAACGGCCGGAGCACAGCCAGCTGCCAAGGCCCGTCAGGGTTACCCGGGGCACAGCCTCCACGCCCGGCCCCGCGTGGGGCAGGGCAGCTCCAGCGTGTTACAGCGAGTCTCCGGGAGCAGAGCCGGGCTCCGGGCATGGATTTCTAGGAATACCAGTGTACGGAACAGCCTGTTCCTTCTGACGGAATTGCACTGGAAGGAGCTCACAGACCACACACAGGAAAGCGATGCCTCCAGGCAGAGCGCAGCCTTAACCCGTCAAGTACTGGAAAACAACTTTTCCCTTCCCCCGGAGGGGGCTGCCAGCCCCCTCTCCGGATCAGGCCCCTTCCAGCGACAGGACAAGGCAGCGTCGCCCCGTGTGCTCCCTGAAAAGCTTTAACTGAAAGGACACACGTGTGGAAAACAATCCCCGCCAACATCTGTCCTGGAACACTGAACTGACTTTATTTTGAAGCATGGCTATAGAGTAACGTAACCGGGTACTGTGTTTCAAGAAAATCCTGCTAATGAGTTCCCAAAACGCTGACAACCGTTTCAGTTAAAGACGGTGAATGTGAATTCCTTCCCCAGCTCCGAGGGGAGACGCAAGCCAACACAGGAGCGTGCTCTAGCAGCGAGCTGGACTGGAGGCAGCGGCCAGGCTGGCAGTTCACACTGAATTCCCGGGAGGCTCAGAGAGGCGAGGACGGGGCTTCCCAGAAGCGCAGCTCACGTACCGAGTACCGGGAGCACGGTCCGGGCGGAGAGGAGCTTCCGCGCCTGGCTGCCGTCCCTCTGAGAGTCACATGCCCCGAGCTGAGGAAAGCAAACACCCTGCAGACAGGCGGAGCTGGACACCCCGCCTGGCTGTCAACAGGCAGCCCGAGGCCATAAATGGGCTCCTCCGAGTCAGGAGCAGCTCTGCTCCTTTGCGAGGGAGGTTAGGAGGGGTTTAGCAGGGAGGAGCACACCACTCCCCGAAAGCCCTGGTTATACCACGGCTCCAACACCCAAGCGCCTCGCTGGGCAGCCTGGGAAATCTGAGTGAGAATTTGGTTCACTGCGAGAATCTTCAGCAGGACGCAACACGAGGTTTGAAGAAGCGGCCAGTACAACATCCGGCTCCTTCCCCGCCCAGTGCCCCCACTGTCTCTCCGGTCCTGGGCACGGGCACGGCGCTGCTCCATGGGCCATCCCATCCCACCCCATCCCTGCCGAACGAGCCGGCGGCCGCGCGGCCAAGCCAGCTCCCCCTGCCACAGGCACGGCCAGCTCAGCACCGCTCACGGCAAGCGCTGCAGCTCGCCGCGCCGCTCAGCTCCTGACACCCCAGATTTACTTGAAGACCATGCCTGTGCCCTCGGCAAGCGGGCGGGGAGCCGGGACAGGCGGGAAGGGAACACGCCGAGCACAGGCTGTGCTTAAAGGACACACATCACCTCTTCCACACTCCCCCGTGCTCCTTCGTGCTGGTTTTGGTTTACCTCTGCTTTCGGAAAAGCAGCGCCGGCCTGTGCTGGCAGAGGACAGGGAATTTCCTCCCTTCCAGAGGGGATCATGGAGCCTACAGAGATCTGTGAAGGCAGCTGAAAAAGGAAAATCGAGTCCTTTCTTCCGACTGCTGGCGCCAAACCAAGGCCCAGACACCACAGCAGAACTCTGCTCGCTCCCACCGGTCCCAGGGCGGGCCCTGCCGCCCCCCGGCTTCGAGGGAGGAGGCCTCAGCGACACAGCGCGGGCACCCGCCCTCCTCCCAGGGCCCCGCTGGGCCAAACTGCATTTCAGGATGTCACCGCAGCACCTCTGGAGACTCAAAAGCGACCTGCCCCGAGAACTTCATCCCAGTGTGGTGCAGAGGAGGAAAAGCTTGTGGTTTTGACCACAGGCAGCAAAGCCAGGGTAAAGGTGGTAATGAAACACCTGACCTGCAAGCGCCCGAGGATGGAAAAGCAAGTGCTGCCCTGCTGCTCGCAGGCCGGTCAGCTTGGCTGTCGGGTGCCCAGCACCCAGCACACCACGGCCGGGGGGCAGCACCTCCCCAAAGGCCTTCAGCCACCCAGCCCCGCCGCTGGGGGTTCCCAGCTCTGGCACCGAGCCCTTTTTCCATCACCCACAGCCCCAGCGCTGCCGACAGCCAAAGGGATGACTTCAGGGATTACAGGCCTCAATTCTTCTCCAAAATTAGTCAGAGGTTTCGCACAACAAGCTTGATTTGCTTCTTTCTTCTGATTCTTCAGACGTAACCTATGGCTTTGCAGGAAATCTCAGACTGTTTTCAGTGGGCTACATAGGATGAATGTTTTCAAGAAAATGACCTAAAACGAGTGCTTCTGAAGCACAGGATTATTTATTTTGACAGCAGTCAGGGCTTCCATGCAAAGTATTCTGCCTGGGGGCGAGCAGAACACGAAGAGAGCACAGCCCAGGAAGCAGAGAGACTCTCCCAGTCGGAGCTGGCCTGGCCCCAGCACTCCTTCAGGTGACACCTTAGCACATTAATCTGGGGAATTTCACAGGAAATGTTAAATGTTTTCACGAGGGCTCTTCCAGACTCTACAGGACAAGGAATTCTTTGCAGCGGTGACCATGAAGGCGGACTAACAGCCCAAGGCCGACACCCCCCACCAAGTCCTTCAGGAGTTTTAAATCATCCCCCCTTGGAGCAGTTTTAAATCATCCCCCCTTGGAGGACACCAATTCAACTCCTGAAGGCGAAGAGCCAGCGCCCGTGGCCGGACCTCGGCAGCACACCTTGTCCTCAAACAGCCTGGGGACAGAAGTGCCGCGCAGTCACAAGAGCACTGTGGGTTTTGCCAGGTGTGCACACCCCGACAACAAACACCATTTGTGCTTCTCCTCCCCACTCTAGACATTCATTAACTCTCCAGAGAGAAACTGAGATGATAATCCTGGAAAGCTCATTACACTGCACAGCGCTGTTAATTAATTGTTAATTTCTATTCGGTTTCTCAGAGCACATGAATGCAGCTGAGAAAGTCATTCTCCCAGCTTCCACAGCACAATTACTGCAAGTGCCATTTAAGTACTTCAGTTATTTGCTGCTTTCAGAGAAGAGAGAACATATGGCAAAAATAACACAAGAACTTCAGTTCCCCAACTAAGCTTTTCTGCACAAACACAAAAAAACAAGTGAGTCAGCAATGCCGACTTCCCCCTTCTCTTTCAGTTTTAACCCCTGAAATACCGTGTTGTAGGGACCAGTAGGTCTGAGGGACAAAGAAAACACCATCCGCCACCTCCCATTTAGTTTGTTCTTTTGGCTGGACTTCAAGTACAGTTTCATCATTCCTGCTGCTCACACTGATCTTTTATGTAGCAGCGTGCAGGAAAAATTCTTAAAGGTATGGAAAAAATTATCTCAAAGCACCGATCAGCACGAGCACAGGCAGCTGCTGTAGCTGGAAATACACACAACTGACCTGGTGCCCGGTGTCATCATCTGGAACAGCAGCCGCTTGTCTCAAAAGCCAAACTACTCAAAATAAACCGACGCTCGAGCAAGCGGCGTGGATGCAAAACCTTTGAGATGGTCGAGCCCTGCACGCTGTGTCCCTGCGGTAGTACGCGGAGACACGTGAGGGTGGCTGAAATAAATGCCAAGCTTACAGGTTATGTACCTGCGTGTGCCCGTACTGCCCCTACTCCGAGCAGGGGGCGAGCACAGCTAACCCCCCCCGTCACGGCACCCCTCCTATCTGAAAATCAAACCCCTAAAAGAGGGACCGGTCTGCTCCTGGAGGTCACACACAGCGCAGCGACGGCAGCACAAGACTCGCAGCAAAGAAAGAGGGAACCAGCCCGCTGTCTTTTTGCGGTAGTGGAGCGCTGCACTTTCAGAAGTTAGAGCAACGTGGGACAAAAAAAGGGCCCGGGGTTTACTTACTGCCAGAGGAAACAGCAAATATCAGAGATTAGAATTAATAAGTAACCCAAACTGGAGGGTGGGTTTGCTCCCTGCAAGGCTGCCCAGGAGTGCAAACAGCAGCCTTGTTTTGCAGCGCAGGCACCCAGCAGATGCTGTTTCGCTGCCCCAGCGAGCTCCTGGGAAGGGGGGAGCCCCCCAGTTCCCTTCTTCTCCCCCCGAGCGCAGCAGGGGCCAAGCTCCCAGGGAAAAGCCTGGCTCTGCTAAGCCAGACCCTGGCCCCACCCCAGCCAACACATGGGGCTCCCAGGTCACCCCCTCACAACGAGAACCCCCAGCGCCAACTGAGCCCCGAGATGAGGATCCTCACACAGCTGCTGCCGCCCAAAGGGGGGTGTCCGTCCCGACCCCTCCCCCCGCGGAACGAGAGCCCCCCCACTACCCGTGCACCCCCCAGTCAAAGCAAGAGCCCCCCAGTCGAAGTGGCAGCCACTCCTCCTGCATCCCCAGCCCCTCTACCCCCCCCCCGCAGCCGCCGGGCAAAGCAAGGGCTCCCCCCCAGCTCCTCGCACACCCGCGGGCAAAAGGGGAGCCCCCCCCTCCCCCGCCTCGGTCAAAGGCAGAGCCCCCCGCCGCCGGAGCCCCCCCGCTCCCCACACGCCGCCAGCACAAGGGTCTCGCCCCGTAACCCCGCGCTGGGGTAAGAGCCCCCTCCCCCCAAACACCGCAAAACCGGGGCCTCCCCCCGCTCCAGCGCCCCCTCCCCGCCCCGGCAGGGAGAGGCCCGGCCCCGGCCCGCCGCTCACCGCCCGGCGTGGTCCCGAAGACGGTGCCCCCCGGCGTGGTGCTGTAGTCGCCGGGCGGCAGCGGGGCGCCGTCGGGCAGGGCGAGGCACTTGCCGGGGCCCGGGATGTCGCGACTCGGGGTCTGCCCCTGACAGCAGCGGCCCGACATGGCGCCGCGGCCGGGACCGGGGCGCTGCGGCTGCCGCCCTGCCCGCCCTGCCGCCACTTCCGGCCGAGGCCACGCCCCTTCCGCCGCGGGGCGCGACGGGAAGGCGAGTGACACGGGGCGGGGGCGGGGTTTAGCCCGAGAAGGGGCGGGGTCTGTGCAGGGGCGGGGTCTGTGCAGGGGCGGGGTCTGTGCAGGGGCGGGGCGCTCCCGGGCGCACGGCGGGTCCCTGTGCCCGCCGCTCCGCCCGTCCCGGGGTACCCCCCCCCCGCCCGTACCCCCCGCTCCTGGGGGGCGCGTTGCCCCCTGCCCCCCCGGGCCGTGCGCCCAGTGACCCCGCAGGGGGACGCTGACAGCGCCGTCTCCTGCCTCCTCCCGACGAGGGTCCCAGCCGCCCCCACCCCGCCTTAGCGACCCCCGCCCGCCCCGCGCAGCTGCGGTGGCCGCGGTGGGAGGTCCCGGGTGGTCCCGGTGTGAACCTGCGGGGACAGATGTCTGCCGGCCCGGGTGGCAGAGCCCCGTCCCAAATGGCTCCGCCACCTCCGGGGGGACAGGGAGCAAACGGCGGGGGGGCCACCCGGCATCTGCAGAAGTGTCCGGTACCCCCCACGCCGCCTTCCCGGGGGGTGCTGGGGCGCACCCTGAGCAGGACCGCTCCGGTTGGGCTGCCCGAGCCTCGGGGCAGTGGAAAAAAATAGTGGTTTTTTTTCTTAAAACTGTATTAGATAAAACATTTAAAGAGAAGCCGGAGCGCGTGGGGGGCAGCAGGGTGGGCTGGGTGAAACCTCGTCCCTGCGGAGCCACGGGCCAGCCCTGGGGTGCGGGGGGTCCCCGGGGGCTCTGAGCCCTTTCTCCAGGGCAGCGTTTGCGTGGCCAGAGCAGTGGACTCCTGCCAGGCTGGGGTATTGGGGGGGGCTCTGGGCTCTGCTCCCCAAGAGCCCCCAAGACCCGAAAGAGGCTGCAGTGGGGTCCCCCAAGAAAACCCCCAGGAACCCAGGCAGGCTGCGGTGTGCCCAAGGCCCCCCAAGACCCTGAACAGGTTGTGATGGCCCCTCCAGGACCCTCTGGGACCTTGTCAGTCTGCAGTGCCCCCCAAGAACCCCCAGGACCCTGCTCAGGCTGTGGTGCCCCCCCAAGAATCCCTGAGATGCCAGACAGGCTGCAGCACCCCCAAGAACCCCCAGGACCTTGGTCAGGCTGTGATGCCCCCCAGAGACCCCCAGGACCTCAGACAGGATCTGGTGCCCCCCCCAAGAACCCCCAGGACCCGGGCCAGCCCTCGCCCTGTGCCAGCTGCAGAATCGATTACCGGGCGCTGGGGCAGGAAAAAAACAAATCCGGCCGTGCCGAATGACATCAGCAGTGACCCCCAACCCAGCGAGGCGTCCCGCCGCCGAACAACAAGGTCCACTGCTGTTTCCTCCTCCTCCTCCCAGAGAATGGACCATCACGGGGTCAAGGAGCCGGGGGGAGGTCAGGGTTTAGGGGCACATCCTGCCCGGGGCAGAGCAGGGGGCCACGAGCCACCACTGTCGTGGCCTTTGCCCTTGGTGCCTGGGGGACCCCCGGGCCAGGGGGTGGGCAAGGGCTGGCTGCGACAGCAAACGTGGAGGGAAATCCTCCAAGATGTCCAAAATCCCACACAATGCCCGTTCTGGAGATGCCCCCTCCTGCCCCGGACCCTTCCTGTCCTGCGGCTTCTCCGCACAGCGAGGCCCCATCGCCGGGGCTGGGGGTGCCCAGGGGACCCCGAAAGGCCGCGGCAGAGCCGAGCGGTGCGAGGTGGCCTGTCCCTGTCCCGGGTTGAGGACGCGGGTGCTCGGGTCCTGCCGCCTTTTTTGAGCTCTGCGGAGCCCCAGCCCGGGGGGGGGACGCCCCGCTCTCCGGGCTGGCAGCGGCGGCTTTCCTGGCCCCTGATGATACAATCTGCCCCGAAACCAGCTGGCACCGAGCGACCCGGGCCGGGACGCACAGCCCCGAGCCCGAACAATAGCCCTTCCTCCTCATCTGTCTCTGCCCCCCATTTCCCACACAGGCTGGAGATTAAAAAAAAAAAAAAAGGCAAGAAGAAAGAAAGGGGAAACCACCTGGACCCAGGGCCAAGGAACAACCAGCCCCGGGCAATAAGCCAGTGATGCCTCCGGGGGGGCAGGACCCCCGCGCCGCCTGCCGCTGGGATGTCCGTGCATGGGGACGGCACCGACACCCACCGAGAAAAGGGGTGGTGGGGGACGCGGGGACCCCGGCCCCGCCGCGGTGTCACCGTCCCGCTGCCCGGCAGCTCGTGGGGGACCGGGGGTGCCCCCGGCCGCCGGCTCCCTCTGCCCTGGAGCTGCCCGCTCGGTGCTGGCAGCAGGGACGGGGCATCAGGCCCCGGCGTTCGCTCGCCCCCGCCGCCAGCACCCGCGGGTCACGGTCCCCTTCCCGGGGCAGCCAAGCGGGCGGGAAAGCCCTTCCTCATCCTCACGGGGTACAGGGTTATGGCCTTATTGCCCTCGAATCTGGAGCAAAAGCGCTTCTCATGGGCGTCCACCTCCTCGCCCGCTCACCGGCGATTCCCGTGACCTGGGTTAAATCACTTTTAGCCGCGCAGGGGAGGCGTTTTGTACAACACTGGATCCCCTGGAAGGCTCCCGGGGGGGGAAATCTGTCTTGTAAAGTCATGAAAAACTCAAGTTTGCATTGCAGGCACGAGGGCTGGGGGTTCCGCGGGGAGCAGCCCCTTCCCGGGGGCAGCAGCCCCTTCCCGGGGGCAGCAGCCCCTTCCCGGGGGCAGCAGCCCCTTCCCGGGGGGGAGCAGCCCCTTCCCGGGGGGAGCAGCCCCTTCCCGGGGGCAGCAGCCCCTTCCCGGGGGGGAGCAGCCCCTTCCCGGGGGGAGCAGCCCCCGGGGCCGGGCAGCGAGGGGCAGTTCCTGCCCATCCCCGGCTGTCACCGCCGGCACTTCCACCAATACTAACCCGGCTGCTGATCGCAGGAGGGTTTGCTGCAGACAGGAAAAAAATAAACGGAGGGGAGGATAAACTTCTGCGTGGTGGGCAGCGGGGACGGGCGGCTTTCATCTCACCCCATCCATCATCTCCCCCCCCGCGCGGGAGGGCTCGTCTCCAGCCCAACGCCACATCCCCAACTCCCCCAGCTCCCCCAGCTCCCCCAGCTGCCCCAGCTCATCTCCCCCAGCTCCCCCAGCTGCCCCAACTGCCCCAGCTCCCCCAGCTCCCCCAGCTGCCCCAGCTCATCTCCCCCAGCTCCCCCGTCTCCCCCCGCTCCAGCCCCACAGGGTGGGACAGGGTGATGGTGGGTCCCCGGGTGCTGCTGCCCACTGCAGTGCCCCCCCCCCCCCCCCGGCGAGGATGTCCCCCCGTGCTGTGGCATTTCCACCCCATCCGTGTTTACATTCCCCTCCGATCGCCTGCGGAGATAACGACAAACCCACATCCACTTTGCCCGCCCAAGGGCTGTTTGTGCAGATAAAAGTTGCCCCCGTAAACAAGCCCATCCTGGCCGTGGGAAGCGCAACCCCCGCCCTGCCCGCAGCCCTCGGGCAGGAAAACCCTCGCCAGGGCAGGACCCGGGTGTCCCCTGTGTCCCCCGTGTCCCCGTCCCCTGGGCGCGGGGCTGGGCTGGCGCTTGCTGGGGGTGCTCAGCACCCCAAAACGCACCCCTGGGCTGCGCCGTCTGGGTCACGCCCTTGCAGAGGAGGTTGGGGGGGCCGGGGTGTCCCCCGCCGTCTCACACCAGCCCCGCAGCAAACTCTGTCCCCCCACTGCGCTGGGGGCTGGGGCTCTCCGGCTGCGGGCGGGGGCAAAGCCGGGCTGGGGGAAAAAACAGAGCAGGGAGAGCAAATGGCACCACGTCAGGCTCCCGGGAGCGGGGATGCATCCCGGGATCCGGAGGGAAGCCTTTGCCCCTCGGCTGCTGCAGGCACCGGCATCCCCGTGCCACGCGCTGCCCCGCTCCAGCCCGCGCCGTAGATGGGGCTGGAAGCTGGTTTGGGATGGGGAATATTCCTGAGCAATCCGCCTGCCCTCCCCTCCGGATCCCGGGCTCTCACCTGGGGCAGACACAGGCAAGAGGCAGCGTGGCTGGGCCGGCTGCGGGGAGGACGCAGCTCCCTGTGCAGCCACCCCAGCGCCGGGGTCCCAGCACCTGGCGTCCCCTCGCTGCTCTCGCTTCGGGTCACTTCTGGGAGCCAAAAAGGGAAAAAAAAAAATTTAATTGGACCTTTCCTGACCTCGGAGGGGCTCAGCAGCTCCTGCTGGCAGGCTCCCTGCTCTTACACCACCCTGCCCTGCCTGGGGGAGCCACCGCTGCCCTTTGCAAACACAGAAATCCCTGAGCAGGGAAAGGTTTTCACTCCCTGCCCGCGCTGAGAGTGACCGGCCCTCGGTGGCCACGGTGGCCCCCCTGTGAGCAGGGATGCTCGGGCAGGTCTGCGGCAGGAGGTGAGGCTGAGCTGCCAGTGTGGGGTTTGTCTTCAGGGTTTGGAAACTGGCTTAGCTTCTGCCTCCTCCTCCTCCTCCTCCCTCTGGCTCCCACCGCATCCCCCAGTTCCTTTGCTTCACCTCCTCGGTCGTATTCTCATCCCTCCGCATCTGAGGCTCGGGGGAGTCACCCAACCACCGGCTGCCCACCGTGTGTACTGCACAAGCGTAAAACCTGAGCTCTGCGTGTGAGCTGTGAGCCGATGGAACCACTCGGCCGCGCGACACAGCGGGAGAAACAGCCCGGCCGAAGGTGCTGAGGGTGCTGGAGCTGGGCTGGGAGCGAGCTGCGCCGTGAAAGACGGCTCTGGGCAGCGATGAGGGTGCCTGGAGTGTGGAATCGTGCTCAGCTCCAGGCCCGGGGGAGGGAAGTTCACCTGCCAGGGCAAAGGGGCCCGGAGCCCCTCGCAGCCCCCGGGGTCCCCATCCTGGTGGGCTGGGCGAGGGGACGGGGCGCCAGGGCGGGTGCTTCTCCCGGTGCCCAGACACGAGCTCCGGGCCGCAGCCTGCAGGGAGGAACCTTTTCCCCATTTTCTTCCCTCAAAAAGGTTTCTGAGAAATGCCAGGGAGGCAGAGGAATGCGCGGGTTAAAAATAGCCACCATGGCACGGGAGCCACCACCCCGGCCACGGCCGGAGGGGAAGCGCCCGACCTCCTCCTCCTCCTTGTTGTTGTTGTTGTTGTTGTTGTTGCACCCCGCAAACATCTCGGGCTGGGAGCAAACAACCCCGGGGGGTGCGCACGCGGGCGCGATGGGTGCAGGGTCAGGCCCAGGAGGGCACCGGGGCGCTGGGAGCAGGGAAGGGGCGGGGGGGGCCGCGGGCAGCGCCAGGGCTCTGGCACCGAGGTGGCCCGTGGCGGTTTGGCTGGTGGCCCATGGCCATGGCCGCGCTGGCAGGTGGCCCCGCTCAGGGTTACTGTCCCCAGAGCGGGGCCGGACCCCGGCCAGGGGCAGAGGCGAGGAAGACCACGGTCCGGATGCTCCTCTCTTCCTCGGAAACCTCGGCCCGCCAGCACAGCTACCCTCAGATGGTGTTTTTGTTGCTGACATTTTTTCATGACAGTTTCCACACTTTTTGTGAAATCCGTACTGACGTTATTGCAAACTTCTCCCTCCTTCCCCCCCGCCCTGTTTTTCTTTAGCAATAGCTGCAGGAAAACCAGAAACAATGGAGAAGGAGTTGTGAAAACGTCTGTAAAACCTTTGCAGATCCCGGCGGCACCTCAGGGACTCTCACTTCTCCGGGTACCTGCGGCTGGAGGGAGATGGGAAATGTCAGAAACAAAACCCCGAGGCGAGGTGTGCTGGAAATGTCAGAAATGGGGAATAACCGTCCGCAGGCTTTGCTCTTGCTGCTGCCGCAGGCTTTCCCCGCAGCAACATGGGAAAGAAAACAGCTTTGTTATGATTCTTTTTTTTTTTTTTAAATTGTAAACATAATCGCCCAGGGATTTGGGGGGCAGGAGAAGGACCCGAGATTGCTTTAGCGCAGCCTTTGACACTGGCTGGGTTTCAGGATCTCGATGCCCCTTTCCCTAATTCTCACAAGCCTCGGGCAGAGCCGCAGCCCCGGGACGGCCTCGGCGCTGCCTGCTCCGGGCAGGGCAGGATCGGTCCCCAGCGAGATCCCTGCCTCCACCTCCCTCCGGGGGGAAGCGATGCTGCTCACCGCTGCGGCGGGTAACAAGCTGCACCCCCTGTGCCAGGTTTCCACCCCTCCAGCCCCATCTGTCCCCCCAAATCCACCCCGGGGTGCCCCAGGCCAGGAGAAGGGATCCCACCAGCCCTGCCCGGCCCCATCCTTCGCCCCGGAGGGCACCACGGCTCCGTCTGCCAAAGCCATGAGTCCATAGGGCAAAACACTGTGGGAACGGGCTAATAAACAGGGAATCGAGTGACCTCAGTCCTGCCTGCGCAGGCAGCCGGCAGCGGGCTCTGACCCTCCCGGTACCCGGGGTACACTCTGCCTCTCTCATCGCTATCGATGCGTTTGCTCCCAGGAGCTTCGCTCGGAAAACAGGATGTGAGCGTGTGAGGTGGCCGCTCGCCCTCCCAAAGACGTGGGAGCTGGGACCCGGCCGGGATGCTCCTGTCCCCTCCCGGGATGCTCCCGTCCCTTCCCGGTGGGAAGCAGCACTTGCCCCGAGCCGGGACGGCAGCGCCGGGGTGCTCCGGGGTGAGCCCCTGCGCTCTGCCGTGTGCTGCCGGGGAGGCAAAGGAGCTACAGGATGTGCCACGGGCTATAAGCTACACCCGAGCAAAGCACAAACCCGGTTTAAAACCCCTAAAGGTGATGTAGATGTTTCCCTTTGCGGGTGCGGTGGGGTGCTGAGCTTGTCTTGACTAACCCAAACTCTTAAACCAGCAGCTTGCACGAGAGCCCGTGAAACAGCACATTTTTATTATTTTTTATTGTTCTGCCTGTGCCTGAGCCCCAGCTGCCACGCTGCCACGGCTCCCAGAGCTGGGCTCGCGCTTACCAGGGGGGAGTTTATCTAGAACCGAGAGTTTATGTCCAGCTTCCTCCGGCCTCGCTGGGACAGGCAGTACCCAGCGGGTTAAAGCTTCATCACAGCGTGTTTATGTGCTGACAAGGAAACATGGTGACAGATAATCCCAAACAACTTCAAAGCAAGATTAGTGAATCTGATATGGAAACTATTCCTAAAGTCTCAGCTCGCAGAGCCCCAGACTAATTGCCGCTGCGGACATTAAAGGTGGAGCAGGAGCTTTGCCAAGAGCCCAGCGCCCGGCCTGGCCCCGCGCCCTCCCCGCCAGCCCCGGGCTCCCTCCCCACACTGCACCAAGGGGATTTGGGGTAAAATGATGCTCCTCGAGCAGCTCTTGCTTAGGCGGAGGGTAGAGCATCACACGGTCCTCAGCGACCTCCTGCGCTGTCCCCAGGAGCCCCCAGGCCCTGAGCGGGTGGGGGTGCGGGGGGCTGTGGGGTGCTGGGCTCCTGCAGGGCCGGCTCTCAGGGGTGCTGGTCCTGCCAGCAGCGCCGCAGCTGCTGCCCTGAACCTGCCTGGGAGCTTCCCCCGGGCGCTGGCACCAGTAAATCATGTCTCGAAGTTCTTGAGGGCTTCGGTGGTCGCTGAGGCTGCTCTGGCTAAAGCGGGGCCGCTGAGCCGGGAGGGAAGGTGCTGCCGCGTTCCCCGAGTGTGTGCGGTTTCCTGGGGAGTTTTGGGGAGTCTGGGGGGGAACGAGCGCTGGTGAGGCTGTAGGGGTGCGGGGCCCACCCCGCAGGAGCCGGGGCTGCGGCGCTGAACCTCTCCAGCTGCCCTCGCCCTTTGCTCTGGGCCGGGGACTTGTGCCAGCGCAGCTCTGGCTCGGAATTCCACGGAGGGGCAAGGCTTTGCAACACAAGCCTGGCTCAGGAGGGCTCTGGCACCGTCTCTTACTGGTGCAAAGCTGAAGCGCATCTCTCGGGGTGCAGTGGTGCCTCCCCCCGGCTCCGCTCCCTGCACCCACACCGGGGGAGGGTTGGGGGTGAACGGGCAAAACCCCTCAAACGCTCCGTTGGCCGTTTCGGTGCCACCATCTGCTGCCCTGGGTTTGATTTCTGACCCTCCGCTGCGCTGGGGCGGCTGCGGGAGGCAAAGGGAGAGTGGTGAGACCCCGGCGAGAGGGGGACGCCCCCGTCCCTGCCGTCGGTGTGCCCACAGTGCCGGCGGCCAGCAGCAGCTCCTGCCGCGTGCTGGGTTTTATCACCGGTTCCGTAAGGGCGAGCGTGCAAGCAGCGTGCCAGGGGAGGGGGAGCCGGAGTCCCCGGCTATAAAAAGCTTTTGTTTTATCCTTGAGTGGCATCAGCCCGGCTCAGCCTCGGCAGAGTCTGAATGTGCTGGGAGGCAAAGCTGGCGCTTGCCCGTTGCTGCCCGCTCTCTCCTCTCCTCCCGTGGAGGCTCAGCCCCTCCTCGGTGCCTGCCCACCCCCCCAGGGCCCCGCCGCCTTTGGTGAGCTCACAGGCACAATTATGAATTGAACACGGGGGGCAGAGGGTTACAACTGTGCTTCATACCGGAGGCGGCAGGTGACGGGAGCCTGGGCAGGGATGCGGTAGCTGGTGCCCTCCCTGCGCAGGCTCACGCATCGCCTGCCCGGGCTGGGGTTGGGCAGACGGGAAGGATCCATCCTGCCCCGAGCAGCCTTGTCCTGGTGCACACCCGCTCCCCGGGCTCGGGCGAGCTCTGGCTCCCGTCGGCAAGGGAGGGGGCAGCGCCGCGGGTCCGGCTCCCCCGGACCGACACCGGCACGTCCCCCCCGGCTGCGCTGCCCTTGCCCTGAGCCAGACCTGGCGCCCGCCGAGCTCCCGGGGCCGGCCCAAGCTCCCCTCTCTCTGCTGACCCCCAGGCACGGGTTCCTCTGCTCACCCACACCTCCGTGAGCCGGACCAGTAGAACTGGAACCGAACGTGTGAACCCCCAACACTTAAGCGGGGTCGTTGTGTGCATGGGCCTGGTGGGGGTGGGTAAGGCTGGGGGACAGGGGTTCAGCCCTACAGGGACCTCACATCCACTCACACAGGAATGCCAGCGTGTCAAAACTGTGTTTAAGATCAGGGAGGGAGATTTACACCTTGCGCAGGCTCGGGATGCCAGCGCCAGCCAAAGCAGGTTGTCCGGGCGCTGCACAGGGGTTAGGCCTGTGCACCAGTCTAGAGAGGTGCACTAGTCTCTGAATCACCCTGAGTTATTTCCCCGGGAATCTACAGAGGGTGATTTTTTTTCAGCCACACTGAAAAGGCGACGACTTTCCTGCCCACATCTTGTCTGTGCCGTGCAGGGCACGAATCGCTCTGAAAAGGACGAGTCCAGGGCTCGGCCCCCGGCAGAATCGCTGCCAGGGCTGGGAGCTGAGGGGGGTTGCAGCAAGCCCTGGTCTGGCTGCTCGGAAAAACCAAAACAGTCTTGTAAAGATCAGGCTTGTAAAAACGGGGCTCTGTCTCGCTAGCTCATGAATGGGAAGAAATGCCAACTGGATAATTTTTTACACATATTTTTTTCCACTTTGTCAACATTCCCCCATCTGGCTGAAACTTCAAAATGCCATATTTGGAGAGCGCCCCTCTTAGAAGTTCCAGTATTTGTATAAATAGCTGATAGTGAAAAAATTACCCGCTCTGGAGTCTGCCCAGGGGCCCTCAGGAGGAGTGGAGCTGGGGGCAGCGGTGGGGCAGCCCAGTGCCTCCCAGTCTGAGGTGGTTCCCCACTGCCATGTGTGAGCGGAGGAAGGGGGGGGTGTCTCCAGAGCCCCAGCACCCACCCAAATGCATCAGCAAAGGTCCGTCCGTTCTCCTCCATCAGCTGGGAAGGAGGTTTGGGCAGTAAACGTGGAAGTGAAATGGTGACTGTGAGGTGCCCTGAATGTTGGGGGGACGGGGGTGTCGCTGTCCTCACCAGGGACAGCCTGACCTGGCCAGGGAGAGCCTGAGCGTGGCGAGGGGCGTACGGAGAGGGCGCGTGGTGAGGGACACGTGGAGAGGGCGACGTAGCACGGCCCTGGGGTGACGGTGAGGGGTTTGGAGCAGGGGGTGCAGGGCGAGATGCTGAAGTGCAGGGAGAAGGACCAGAGCAGGCGGTGAGGGGTGCACAGAGGGAATGGGGGGCACAGAGGGAACGAGGGGTGCACCCAGAAGGACCAGGGCACGTGGCGAGGGGCTGGTGTGCGCATGGCACGGTGCGGGTGTGGGGAGAACAAGGACAGATGGTGGGGGACCGGGATGCACAGAGAGGGGTGCAGGGGGCGCGGTGAGGGGTCGGGGTGCACGGAGAGGGGCTGGGGAGCAGTGTAAGGGGCTGGAGGGCACGGAGAGGGGTGCAGGGGCACGGGGAGGGTCTCCTGGGGAGGGGCGGGGAGGCAGGGGAAGGGTGCCGGCAGGGGCAGGGCGCAGGGCGAGGGGCCGGGGTGCACCGCGGGGATGCCGGCGGGGAGCGGGGCGGGCCGGGGGGTGCCCGGCCGGGGCGGGGGGGCGGTGCCGCAGCCCGCTCTTCTTTCATTGATGTCCGGAGCGGGGCAGCCCGGGGCCGCCCCCCCGCCTTTAAAGGCTCCTCCTCCCCGCCGCGGCCCCGCCGGTGCGCCCCGGGGGCTGCTTCGGGCTCCGCGGGGAGGCGGCGGGGCTGCGCCCGTCGGGGGTGCGGGACCCGCGGCCCCCCCCAGCCCGGCGGAGATGGGTCCCCTGCCCGCGGGCAACGGCAGCGCCTGGGGGGCGGCAGCCGCGGGCAACGGCGGCAACTGCAGCGGGGCCACCAGCCTGAGCCGGCAGTGGGTGGTGGGGGCCGCCCTGAGCCTCACCGTGCTGGTCATCGTGGCCGGCAACTTGCTGGTGATCGTGGCCATCGCCAAGACGCCGCGGCTGCAGACCATGACCAACGTGTTCATCACCTCGCTGGCTTGCGCCGACCTCATCATGGGCTTGCTGGTGGTGCCGCCGGGGGCCACCATCCTGCTGAGCGGCCACTGGCCCTACGGCACGGTGGTGTGCGAGCTGTGGACCTCGCTGGACGTGCTGTGCGTCACGGCCAGCATCGAGACGCTCTGCGCCATCGCCGTGGACCGCTACCTCGCCATCACCTCGCCGCTGCAGTACGAGGCGCTGGTGACCAAGGGCAGGGCGCGGGCCGTGGTCTGCCTGGTGTGGGCCATCTCCGCCTTCATCTCCTTCCTGCCCATCATGAACCACTGGTGGCGGGACGGGGCGGACGAGCAGGCGCTGCGCTGCTACGACGACCCGCGCTGCTGTGACTTTGTCACCAACGTGACCTACGCCATCATCTCCTCCACCATCTCCTTCTACGTGCCCCTGCTCGTCATGATCTTCGTCTACGTCCGCGTCTTCGCCGTGGCCACGCGGCACGTCCAGGTCATCGGCAAGGACAAGGTGAGGTTCCTGCAGGAGCCCCCCAGCTCCAGGAGCAGCCGGCGGAGGCGGCCGTCCCGTCTGCTGGCTATCAAGGAGCACAAGGCGCTCAAGACCCTGGGCATCATCATGGGCACCTTCACGCTCTGCTGGTTGCCCTTCTTCGTGGCCAACATCATCAAGGTCTTCTGCCGGCCGCTGGTGCCGGATCAGCTCTTCCTCTTCCTCAACTGGCTGGGCTACGTCAACTCAGCCTTCAACCCCATCATCTACTGCCGCAGCCCCGACTTCAGGAGCGCCTTCCGCAAGCTGCTGTGCTGCCCGCGCCGCGCCGACCGCCGGCTCCACGCCGTCTCGCAGGACCTGCAGCGCTGCCCCTGTGCCTTCAGCCCCCGGGGGGGCCCCGCGGAGAACGGCAAGGCGGCGGCCCCCGGGCGCCCCGGGGAGGACGGCGAGGCCGGGGGCAGCGGCAGCAGCAGCCGGGTGGAGGAGACCAGCCTGTCCTGGGGCAGTGGCCACCGGCAGCGGCCCCTGGGCGAGTCCCAGCTGCAGGGCACCCAGACCACACTGTGCTCCCAGCTTGACGAGTAGGTATTTGGGGGGGGGCCCGGGGGACCAGCCCTTTGGGGTGCGGCCAGGGGGGGCTGTCGGTGGCGGGGCCGCGGTCTGACGGTGCAGTGTGGAGCTGGGGGGCAGGCGGACCCCGGGGCGCGTGGGAGAGGTGCTGGGGTGTGGGGCTGGGAACCCCTGCCCTCTGCCTTTGGGTTCCCCTAAAACCCCGACCCCTCTGCTGGGCTGCAAAACCGGGGTCGCACCTTCTCCCTTCCTGGGGGGGCCCCCAGCGCGGCAGGACGGGGTCTGGTGATCCTGGGTAAAAAAACCCGCTGGTGGTGAGAAGGGAAGGGCAGGAGCTGAACAAGAACGTGTCCCAAAGCCGGGAGTGCCGCCTCCTCCCACCCCCCCGCGCTTTCTGCTGTTAAAGAGGGGAATCGCGGGCAGCCCCTCCGCAGCGAGGCCGCCAGCCTGGGCTCTGCCGGTCTCTGCCCCCCGACGGAGCGTAAATCTGGGACGGGAATTGATTCTGTCGCCCTCCGTCCCTCGCTGCCCTCAGCCCCACGGCCGGGAGACGGGCGGCCCCGTGCCAGGGCGGGGGGCTGGCAGGGGATGCCAGTGCTGTGGCTCTGCCCTGCCAGCCCCCCGCCTGCACCCTCATACGGATTTACACCTCCCTCTGCAGATTACAGGGCGGGGCTTTTTTCCCCCTGAGTTTTTTATTAGTCTGACAAAATTTGAATTATTCTGGTTACTGTGGATTTTAACCGACTTTCTCTGGTCCGAAACCCCTCCTGAGGCCTGAGGGCAGGAGCGGCTCCTGCCAGCCGGCACAGGCAGAGCTGCAGCCGGCAGAGACGTGCAGACAGAAAGTGTTTCGTGAAGTTGCGTGTCCCGAGGAAGGATTCATCCACCCTGGGAACACAGGAGAGTAAATCGTGGGAAAGGTCTGGGCTCGTCACGCACTGTGCTCTCCCGTTCAAGGTTTGCCAGCAGAGAGATGCCAGCGGGTCCGTCCGTCTGAGCGGGAGCAGCGAGAGCCGGGCAGACGGTGAGCGTGTGTCCCCCCGGGGGGGGCTGCGCCGGGGCCGGGGCCGTCAGCCCTCGCCGCGTCTCCTCCGCCCGCTTTGGCCGGTGCCTGCCCCGGGGAGCGCGGCCTCTGGCCTGGCGCCAGCCCGGGGCTCCTGACGCCTCCCTGCCCGCCCCGGGACGCTTTCGCCCCCGTTGGGGCGGCTGCCGCTGCTCCAGACCTTCCGCGTGGCCCCGTCCCGGATCCCCCAATTATCCAATTTACTGTGCACGCTGCTCCCCTTCCTTTTCCCCCTTTTTTTTTTTTTCCCCCCGGGGTGGTGGCGTCCGGTCCCTGTCCCCGGGGCTGTGTGGCTGTGAGGGTTGAGCCCGGTGGGTGATGCCGCGTCACCTCCCACCCTCTCCTTGCAGGGCCGGGTGTTGTGAAGGGGACAGAGGAGCGGCGCTGCGGGTGACGGCGCTGGAAGGCCCCCCCGGTGCAGGCACCAGCCCGGAGAGGAGAGGGGGTCCCCTCGGGAGCGCTCGCAGGGCCCGAGGAGCCGGCTCCCCTGTGCCGTTGGTGCTGGAGAGCTGGAGCCCGCCGGGAAAAAGCTCTGGCCAAGAGGCAGAGCATCCTCAGGGGCGTGCTCGCAGTGGGGACGGGGGGCGACGCTCTCCCACCCGGGGGGTGTTTCTGGGCATGGCTGGCAGCAGGCCGTGGTGGCTGGCGGCTCTGCTCTCTTGGAGGATGAAGGACCTCATCGCCCCGGGCTCGCGGGGCTCGGGGCAGCCCGTCGGGAAGGGGAGAAGAACCTCCCGCAGGCACCAGCCGCAGTCCCGGGGCTGGGGGGTCCCGGGAGCCGCAGCAACGCCTTCAGCGAAGGGGAAGCGCAGGGGAGCGAGGGGAGCTCTGAGCACGCGGGACCAGGCAAAAAAAAGCGAATTATGCTCTTAAATCTCCTCCTTCTCTCCCTCGCCGCTCGGGGCAGAGCACTGGGGCAGATGCCCGTGTCTCTGTGCCGCTCGGGGGTGGGAGGGGTGGATGAGGCCGGAGGAGCAGCCGCAGCAGCGGGGTCGGGCGGGGAGAGCGCTGTCACAGGGCGGTTTCCATCCCTGCGGGATCGCCCGGGCCCGTGGGGCGCGGGGGCCAGGGCAGGGGGTTTAAGCTCTTGTTTTAAAGCCCTTGGTGCTGCCAGTGTGGCGGGAGGCGGCAGGGCCGGTGCCACCCCCAGGTGCAGCCGTGGGTGCTGAGCCCGCGCCACGCGGCCACGCAGCGACCTCGGGGATAACGGTGGCTGTAGATACGTCACGGTGACTGTAAAGTTTCTGTCCTGTTTTGTCTCCCCCCACCCTCTGTGTGAAATAAACCTTCAAATCTCTGCGGTGCCTCCGAGTCTGTGCCAAGCAGAGGGACGCTGCCTCCACCTGCCCGGGGCTGGGGGGCGCATCCCCCTCCCGGGGCTGTGGCTGGCAGGGCCCGGCTGGGTGGGCAGGAAGGGAAAAGCCGGGCTCTGGGCGTGCCAGGCTGCCAGCCCCGCGCCCTGCTGCATCTCCCCGGGCTCCCTGGCAGGCAGGGCTGTCCCTCCCCAGGGCTGAGCACAGCAGCTTTGTGCCCCCCCGGGGGTTTGCCAGCGTGGGAAAGCACCCGAAAGCGGGCACCGCCATCCCATCACACTCCAGGGGGTTTATTCCCACGTGAACATTTGCTTGGGAGAGGCAGAGCGCCCCGTGTCAGGATGATGCTCAAGGCTTTGGGGCACCCCACGTACCCACAGCCCCCCGAGCTGCCCCGGCCGCCATGGTGCTCCCCGGGAGCTCGTGCAGAGGTGCCCAGTGCCCCCTCCCAGTGCCCCCTCCCGGGGCCGGAGAAGTCCCAGCACCCACACGGAGCCTGCAGGGTCTGGGTGCAGCCCCAGGGACCAGGGTGCTGGGGGTGTCCCCTGCTGGGGTCCTCCCTTGGTACGTTTTGCTTTTAACAGCCAGCAGGTGTGAAATCCCTAAAAAAAGGGAAAAGTGAAGCTCTGGCTGTTTCTGTTTTGGAGCTTCAGACCTCGTTTTGGTGGTTTTTGGGGGGCTGGTGGCTGATCCCTGCAGCTGACCCTGAGCACAAGCAGGTCCTGTGCGTCCCCCAGCCCCCCCCCCCGGCCTCATCCTCCTCAGGGTGCCCTCGGTGACCCGCCGCCGAGCCGAGACCCAGCCCAGGAGTTGTTCATTAGCCCCCCAAAAGCCCTGGTGTTAATGAGCAATTTCCCGACGCCCAGGCAGGGGGTGAAGGGGGGGCTGTCCCAGGGCATGGGGGGCCCTGGGTCTCTCCCGCATGTCCTCGTCTCCAGTCCAGCTGCTGGGCCAGCTTGTCTAGAGGGGCTTTTGCCAGGAAGGGTTGGACCAGATGATCCCTGAGGTCCCTCCCAACCCGGGATTGTGATAAAGTTTGCTCAGGTGGAGCTGCTTCTGCCTTCAGGCTTAAATGTTTGCTGCGGGCCCTCCTGGGGGGTGATGGTGGGTGCATTGGTGCCACCTGCCCCCCCCAAGCACCTGCGCTGGGTTCCCAAGCTGCACCCCCCGGCGGGGTCCCCTTGGCTTTATCAGCAGCCGGTGCTGGGGGCTGGTGCCTGTTGCTGTCTGGGGGGGGGTTTGTGTTCCCTGGGGTTGCTCTGAGGGGTGGGGGGCAGCTCCCCCGATACCCTAGTCCTCAGGCTGGGTTGTGCCGCTGGATTAAGCTGGTCCCTGGGGCTCGTGTGGTGTTGGGGGGCCCCCGAGTGCTCTCTCTGTGCGACGCTCCTTGGAGGCGTTTGCCACGGCGGCGCTGCGCTGGGAGGGTGCAGCGACTGCCCCGAGCCGCCTCTGCTGCGGGGACGCTGCTCCCCTCGGAGCTGGTTTGGCCTGTAAAGGCATTTAAGTGGCTTTTCCTTTCCCTGGGGACTGCCCGAGCAGCTGAGCGGTTTTATTCTCCGCTCAGCAGTGCTGTCCTGCCGGGGGAGGCTGCGCCTGCTGCTGTCACCGCCGGCAGAAAGCGAGCGCGCGGGTGTGAGCTGCCTGCGCGCTGCCTCCCGGCTCTGGGGGACCCAGGGTTTGCTCCCACGGCTCCAAAGTCACGTTTCTTCCCTGTGTTTCTGCTCCAGAGCAGCTGAATGCTGTTCTCTCTGGTGTTTGCTCCCCAGGAGCTGGTTTCTGCTGCCGGCGTTGGACCCGCTGCGGAGGATGAGCAGCTCCTCCTGGTTGCTGTCGGAGGAGAGGCCTGTGGCTGCGCTGTGGGGTACGGAGCTGCACCCCCCGGGCCGCTTGGGTGGGACCTGCGGGTTGGGGGCACAGTGGGTGTGCACGGGGGGTGTTTCCCCCTTTCCTGTGGTGTGGGCGCCCAGGGAAGCCTCCCTGTTGCTTTCGGCTCGCCCGAGGCTTGGCCGGGGGGGCACAAATGCAGAGTCCGGCCGTGTCCCCGCAGGCTGCCAGCTGACCACGGGCGCCCGCAGCTGCGTGGTGAAGGAGGACGATGACTTCTTGGAGCACTTGGTCCTGCTGAGAACGGTGAGACCCGGGCTCGCCGGAGAGCCTGTGCCCCAGCAGCGGGGCCGGCTGACGGCCGGGCTCCTTGCCGCGGGTCTGTGCTTGCCTCCGCAGATCTGCCTGGGGGCCGACGCCAGGGACGAGCTGCACGTGGTGGCCGTGGATTCGAAGAACACCTACGGAGAGCACAAGCCGGTGCCCATCGCGGCGCTGCGCAGCTCGGTGCTGCCCACGGTGAGGGCGGCCGTGGGGCGGGAGCTTCGCCCCGGCCCGGGGTCGGGGGTCGCTGAGCTCTGACTCTTTGCAGATCAGCCTCAAAGGTCTGGAGCTGGTCCCTCCCGTCACCTTCGTGCTCCAGTGTGGAGCGGGGCCAGTCTACCTCAGCGGGCAGCACGTCACCTGTGAGTGGCACCGAGCTGTGGGGCCGGGGCGGTGGGGGCTGGGGGCTCCGCTGGGGGCGCTCCGGGGTCCCACCGTGGCTTTAGCGGCGGCTCGTGCCCTCACCAGGGCAGTTTTGCCCCAGGGAGGGGGGATTGCTGGGCTGTGGGGGGATCGGTGCTTGTCTGCGTTCGTGGGCTCGGTGCCAGCTCTGCCGCTGCAGGGAGGGACGTGCCTGTATTCCCGGGGGGGGGGATCGCTGGCCCTGCTTGTGGCTGGGGGGTTTTGCCTCCCTCGGTGGGGCAGGGTCACCCCCTCCCGCTGCAGCTCTGCACCTTCTCTCCCCAGTGGAAGATGATGCCGCGTCCCAGCCCCACAAGGAAGAGCTCTGGGAGGAAGACGCGGGCGATGAGGATGACTGCGGGGCAGTGTAGGGTGGCCGCTGCTCTGAGAAGGCTCCGTGGGGCTGGTGTGGGGCGTGACAGTGGGGACACCCCGTGCTGGAGCTGCAGGTGCCTTGTGCCAAACGGGACAGATCCCTGCAGGGGGACACAAACTCTCTGGGCTTTTGAATATCATCCCGTGTCTCCCCTCCTTGTTGTCCCCCCGCCCTGTCCCACCATGCTCGGAGAAATTTTTCTTCTTCTTTTTACTGCAACAACACTGGGGAAGTGCGAATACCCCTGGGCTGTGTTCTGGTGCTCCGGCACCGGCCTCTCCCTGCCCACTGCCCCCAGCCGCTCTCTGCCTCCTCTCAGGAAAACATATTCCATGTGTGTAACCACCGTGATGCTGCGGGTCACGGCTCCAAGCCACGGCTCTGGGGGCCTGGGGGTCCCAGCAGCAGCCCCTGGGGAGCTGCAGGCTGCTGCCAGGGCAGGAGGCTGGGGGTCTCCCAGCCCCGTTGTGTCTGGAGGAGGAGGAAGCTGCCCCGTGCTCTGCCTCGGGGCTCGTGTGTCCACACAAGCTCAGTGGCCTCTCTGGGGGAGGACACGATGCTCTGAGGCCGAGGTGCTCGTGACCCCCCCCCCCGGCTCAGCCCTGGCACCAATTATCCTGCGAGCTCCCTTCTAACAGCCCTTTTGTTCCGGCTCTGTCTCCTGTTTGGATCAACAGGGCAGAGCTGCGTTGCTGCCTTCACGGCAGCCCGGGGAAACGCGGCCAAAAGCCTCCCAGAACAAGCAGCCACTGCGATAATACAATTACAATTCCTAATTGAGAAAATTGCCCAAATCCATTATAGGCAGGATGTTACCTGGCAGCAAGGTTGACTTTGAGGGGAGCCCTCAGTCTGCAGGTGGGGGGGCTGGGGAGGGAGTACGGGGGCTTTTTCTTTTTTTATATTCCCCACTTAAAATGGAAAAAGCCGCAGAGCCGAGCTGGTCGGCGGGTGGGGGGACGGGTGGTGTCATCAGGCTGTAATGGCTGGGGAGAGGCCGGGGGGGAGCAGCTGCCAGCCCTGACGGGCTGCAGCGTGTTGGCCACTGGCACGGGCTCTGCCCGGCCCCGGGGCCACGTGGGACAGGATCCCAGGGACAGGATCCCAGGGACAGGATCACACGCGGCCTTCGCCCCGGGCAGAGCCTTCTCGGGCATCACCTCCTGCAAGGCAAGTGTGCGCCCCGACCCCCTCCCCGCGCGGGGCTTTGGGCCGTGCCCTGGGACGGGGAGCAGGAAGGTGCCGCTGTGCGCAGCCCCGAGCTCGGGGGGTGAAAGGGGGGGAGAGCAAAACCTTAACGAGCAACGAACTCATCCAGCCTCGCTCCCAGCACACAACACTCCGTGCTACTCCCGGAGAGGGGATCAGAGCCAGGGCTGGGGCGTTTCTCATGGAAATGGTGACTCCAGCCGCTTTTCCCCGGGATCGGCTCTGGGACCTGTCGGTGTGACAGCGTGTGGCCCGAGGGGTGAGCCCCGCTGCCAGGGCTGCTCCGCGTCTCGTGGGGGCCAGAGCGTCCCGCGGCCCCTCTCGGGGGGTTCTAGGGGTGCTGGGTGCAGATGGATTCCTTGCTCCCCTTTCCTCGGGCGCTGTGCAGTGGGAAGCTCGCTGCTCGGCGTCAGCCAGCAGCTGCATCAGGACGTTTCGCTGGGCGCAGATTAAGCCCGAGAGAAACCCAGGAATGGAAGAAATGTAAAGCAGATTAAGGTCAGAACCAGAGGATTTGCACAGTGGCCTCTGACACCCAGAGCGTGTCGGGAGAGCTCCCGGCACCGACGTGCACAAGCAGCAGCCGTGGTGCTGGCTGACCTGCGGGCGCTTCCCCGAGAGCGGTGGGAGCCCGGGACACGGCCCCCCCGGCCCTCCCAGAGCGAGGACTGACTCCCCGGTGGGTGCGTGGGGACAGAGCTGTCCCCCCATGCCAGCCACAAGCCTGGTCTGCAGGACAGCGTGCCCAGCCCCTGCCGCAAATGCCGCGGGGACCCCCCAGAGCCACAGCTGGGGGCTGGAGTCAGCTGGGGGGGAGATGCTCTGTCCCCGCTCCTGCAGCCCCTGGCAGCAGTGAGCTCACCCCGTCCTGCAGCATCTGGAGGGCTTTGGCATAACCATGGCAACTGCCAGGTAATTAATAGCCGAGTCTCGATGTCATGGAGACAAAACAGGCCCAGACAAGCCCTCGGTCACGCTGCATGTGGCTGGTGCTGTGTCCACCCACCCAGCACCGAAACGGGCTCTGTTCCCCCCCGCCAGGGTCGTCCCCTCGTCACTCTCTGCCAGGGGTGCAGGAAATGCTCCTGTTGAAGCTAAAAGTTGCTTCAGAGCTTTTTCCCAGGCTAACTGGTTCCCCAGGAGTTTGTGGGGCTGATGGGCAGGATGGTCCTGGGCTCAGCCCCGGGCGCTCGCAGCACCGCAGCCCGCCGGGGCCAGGAGCCGTTCTGGGGCGGCTTTGCCGGGTGCCTGGGATGGGATAGCGGGTGCACGACCTCCACATGTTCCCCGTCACACCCCACAGCCCAGGGGGGCGGCGTGAGACCCCCCGAGAGCCGGGGCTCAGCCGGGTTTTGTCTCTGCAGAACCGTTCGGGGCTGGACCCTGCGCCGCCACCGGGCACAGGTCGCAGCCTCTCCCGCCTTTTTGCACGAGCAAATTCCAGTGAACGACCGCAGGACAGCCCTTTGATTTTCTGCGTGAGCGGCCAATTATCTGATGCGTGAGCACCCCATCAGCTCACCCGCGAGCACCCAAGTAATTGCGTGAGGGGTTAAACGGTGCAAACCTGGGTGCACGCCTGAGCGCCCCGTTAACGCCCTTGGGTGCCCGGCTACCCCCAGTGTGACCCCCCCCTTATCTCAGGGGTCTGGTGCAGGGCAGAGAGGGCAGGAGGAGGCCTGAGCCTGGGGGTGTAGGAGACATTTCCCCAAATAGCTTTTAATTACCTAAATTTTCTGTGGTCTCAATAGTCACGGCAAGGATGAGGAGCTTGTGTTAACTGCAATAAACTAAATTAAGTAAAACTTCCCCCAGTTGAAATTATTTTGCCCCGATCCCCCTCCTCACCGGGATGGCTGCTGAGGGGGGCACTGGGGGGGGGGTCTGCTCCCCTCTGCAGCCCCAGGGCAGCCCCCGAGCAGGACCCTGCCCAGCTTGCGGGGGGGCAGCTGCCTTGGAACGCTGCTGGGCTGAGCACAACTTAACTCTGTGCCGCCGGCGCCGGGTTTGGACACGGGGCCCTGGGTCTGGGGACCCGCGGCTGGGGCTCAGGAGGAGGCTTCTGCACATGGTACTTTATTTACGGGAGGGGTTTTTTACCTGATGATGCTCAGCCTGTAAAATCCCTCCCCGAGCAGAACCAAGAGCGGCGGGGGGGCGGCTTCACGGCTTTGGATCCAGCTGTAAGCGTTCGGTAAGAGGCACTTTGTGCCCAAACGCCTCTCCTGCCTCCGCACGCGCCCTTCGAGGTCAGGCGCCTCACAAAGGCGCGGGGTGAAGCGGGCACGGCGGGTGGAAGTTGATCTAAAAACCCCCCCTTAATGCAAATTGGGGCTGTGGAGCTCTTGGGGGGCTGCTGAGACGCGACACGAAACTCCGCGGCCGGGTGCGGCTCCGCGCTGGGCTCCCCTGGGGACTCCCAAAACCCGCCCGGTGCGTCTCGGTCTGAGCGGGTCAGGTACGTGAAGGCTTGAGGGTGAAATAACGTCTGGTGCGGAGAGCAATAAACAGGGCGGGAGGTCCTGTGCTGGGCGAGAGCGAGGGATAGCGTGGGAAATAGCCCAGGGAATTAAAGTTGGGCCGCGGCGGGTGGTGAGACGATGCAGCGGGCGGGGGGCAGGTGGGGATGCGGGAGGGGGCTGCCCCGGGCAGGGGCCCGCGGGGGTCCGGCAGCGCGCTCTGTGCCGGGGATGGGGAAGGTGCTGCCTCTTCCAGGACTGATCTGGTTTTTGCCCCCGAATTTCCTCCTCGCCCCCCGTCCCGTTCCCTTCGCAGTCGATTCCGTGACAACCCGGCGGCGCTTTCGGTGGGACCGTGCCGGGGTCTCCGGAAAGGTCTCGGCTGAGCCCCCCGACCCGCAGCGGCGGTGGCGGCGCCCGGGCTGGCTGCTGCCGGACTCGGCGTCCGAGGGGAGCCTGGCTCATCTCGTGAGGGGGTGGATGAGCGGGGTGCAGGCGCACGAGGCTTTGAGTCAGCGCAAAAGTAGCAGAGCGTCTTTATTCGTTTATCCATTAACGTCGTTTGTTATTTCCAGAAACATTAGGAGCTATTTTCTGGCTCCGCTGCCGCTTCCCTTTTCCTCCTGCCAGCAGCTTTCCCTCCGCGCCGGCTGGGCTGGGGCAGAGGCAGGATTGCTGCGAACGCTTCGTTAGAGGGGTGTCAGGGAGACCAGATCTCGGTAAGTGCTTTTCCCGAGCCCGCGCACAGCCCCGCTGCTTTCCCCCTTCTCCTCTTCCCCCTGAGCTGTAACTGCTGTTGCGCTTGGGGCTGTCTCTCCCTCCCCGTGCAGGGCTGCTCGCCGGCATCGCCCCTTTTCTGAGCCGGATTTTCCATTTCCCTCCCCGGGAGCCCCCAGGACGAAGCCGCCGTCCTGAGGAGCCTCCCCGGGTGCAGGGTGGGGGGCAGCCGCAGCAGAGCCGTGATGAGGAGCAGGATGCACCCCGTGGGCCCCTAAAACAGCTGCTGGATTTTGGGGTGCTGAGGCTGGTCGAGTCAGGGGTTTTCCCTCCTGCCTGCAGGCAGAGGGGCTGAGCCGCAGCCATGGAGGGGGACGGGGACGAGGCCAACGCCACCGTCTACAAGCTCGCCCTGCAGAACCGCCCCAACGCCAGCGCGCAGTTCACCGGGGTGCAGCTCATCCAGTCCTTCAAACCCCTCATCATCCCCTGCTACGCCCTGGTCGTCCTCGTCGGCATCTTCGGCAACTACCTGCTCCTCTACGTCATCTGTAAGACGAAGAAGATGCACAACGTCACCAACTTCTTCATCGGCAACCTGGCTTTCTCCGACATGCTGATGTGTGCCACGTGCGTGCCCTTCACCCTGGCCTACGCCTTCAACCCCCAGGGCTGGGTTTTCGGGAAGTTTTTGTGCTATTTTGTGTTTCTGATGCAGCCCATGACGGTTTACGTCTCCGTCTTCACACTCACGGCTATCGCGGTTGACAGGTAAGCGGTGGCGGGGCGGGAGGTTTGAGGGTCTGGGTCTCTCCCCCCTCGTCCTCTCGAGCTCTGCTCAGGGTGTTAAGTGCCAAAACACTCAAAATGGGAAACGGGAAAATCCAAGGGATCTTGGCAGTCTCTCTGCAACCTTCTCTTTAGCGTCAGGGCCCAGTCTCGGGGGGAGGAAGCGTAGCGGGGTGCTCGGCCGGCGGCCGGTTGGCATCGGGAAATGATCTTGTGCAGTTTCACGCCTGCCTGTGCAAAGCCGCCTCTACGGAAACGGGTCCGTGCTCCCGGCAGGGACGGCTCTCGCGCAAGGGCTCCTTGGACTTTCCACCCGATTCTTCATCCTTTGCTGGATAAACGTGCAGCCCAGTCACGCCGCGTTCTGGCCCCCGCGTGGAGAGTGCTTGGGCCTCCCTGAGTGCACCTGGGCAGGGTCTGATGGGGGGGTGTTATAAAAACCGTGTTTCCATAGAGACCTCCTCTTGTAAATGATGCTCCAAACCCTGCCGGGATGGGTGCGATGCCGGCAGCACGGAGAGATCCTCTCATGCTGGTTTGCCTCTGCCCCTGGGGGAGAGCAGGGCTGGACCATCATGGGAAGGGAAAAAGAAAAAAAAAAAATAAAAAGGGGAAAATTTGAGCTGAGAAAAGCCTGGACTGCCGGCAGAGCTGTGCTGCCCTCGTCGGGGGCTCGAAACATCCCCAAGAGTGCTGGAGTTCTTTTGCTCTTCAACAAAGCGCCTTTTATTTTTTGGGGGTGAAAACGATTTGCTTGTTTCTCCTGCTCAGGAGGCAGCCACCGGGTTACAGTGTCCTCAGCACGTTCCCAAAACGTCATCGGGATTTGTCGCAAAGGGATGATTTTAGCCCCAGTCCTCCAGTTCCAACGCGGGCGGGCGCAGCGGGGCTTTGCTGGTGTTATAATCAGACAAAGCCAATTTTTATAAAAATATATAATTTTATTTGGGTTCAATCAATTGAGGGTGGGAAGCAATAGGCAAAGCAGCGCTGGGTGCATGGAGAGCCGCAGCTCTGCCACACGCACCCCGAATTTCAAAAACCCCGCGTTCTTATACTCTTGTGTCATCGTCTTTAACCAGTCTTTCTCGTCAGATGATTGTCCTGCTCTTTTTCGTTGGGTCATTTGGGTTGCTGGGGTGCGTGTCCTCCTCCTGTTGGGTCTTCTGAAAGTTTCGAAACCTTGGTCTCTTGGCGCGCTTTTCTCCTATTGGATTTTTTTTTTTAAAGCCTCATGATCTCATCCTTTTGGCGGGCTTTTTTTTTTTTTTTTCTCTCAAACAGAAATTACTTATCAGTTCTTGGTGGAGTTTTTTTTTTTTAAGGCATAGTTACATTGTTCCCATCTAATGTTAGGTGGGGTTTGGGAGACACGGTTCCATTGTTCCAATCTGAATGGCCCATTTTACATTTAATTGTCTAACATTTACAGGTCGTTCAAGTGTACCGTACCGCCTTGCCCCGCCCAGCAGATTAGGTACAGTAGTTTTATTACAACACCCACCCTGCTTAATTTAGCAAATTAGTTACAATAAATTATTACAATCCCCCCTTTTTTTTTTTTTTTTTTTTTTTTTTATACCCTAATTTGCTGGTTAAGCTTTAAAATAGCTTCTCTAGTAGCCTCTAAAAGGGCCGTATCTTCTGGTTCAGTCTCTAGTCGGTGTTCTTCTTGTTGGGCTAAACCAGTGTATTGTTGCCTTAACATCATGAGCTGGACAGCTTCAATCCTGTTCTTAACAAGGTTAATTAATTTGTTCAAGATACAAAGTCCAAAAGTGAGAATTAATAACAAATAATCAGGGATCCAGTTAAGGTTGTTTTTATCTCCTAAAGGACTGAAAACTTCATTCAAAATTATCATTTATCTGTATATTGCAATACCAGGATCCCATATCATTTTTCCATACACAGGTTCGATTATAAAAGCTATTTCTGTATAATTTAGCATGTTCAGTTTTATTTTTATCTGACCAAAATCCCTTGAATCCGTTGCTATGTCCCTGTTCATTAAGCCATAACCATATATAAATACCTCTGTCTTTGTTGATCAATTTATGTGTAAGTGTCCACTGGCACTTACTCTCCCCTACATCAGTTCCTCCTTTCTGAGTTTGGTTCACACAAAATCTGCCCTGATTTGGAAACTGGATTGGCCATGCTCCGTTTTCTTCCCAGACAGTGTTGTTAATATCACTGTAATTACTCACAGTCTGCGATGGAGTAAGGGGTACAGAGACCCACGGCCAGCTGGACAGTCCTACAGGTCCTCCACAGACCCAGCAGTGGCTTCGATTGAAAGTTCTGCTCATTGTCTTGGCTAATAAAACAAACTCATTATCTTCAAGGGGACCATATGGAGTACTTCGATTTTCTGTATCCATTACAGGGCTGATACATATAATTAGGAGAAAAAGGAAACCCCTATAGTGAGGTCCGGTATGGCACATTTTTCTGTTTGTCCCTAGACCCACCGGGTTGCTGCCAACGGCCGGGTGTTTTTCTTCTCAACAGCAAAAATGGAGGCCAACCCGGTCTTGCCCTCACTTCGAATTTATTTTTAGTCTTCTCCTTTTTGTAACTCTTATTCAATTTCTTATTCAACTGTATACAACGGCTTATACACTTATTTATAAAGCAGACACCACAACTTATTATAACAAACATTCAGGATTTTACAAAACTTCATAAGAAATACCTTAAATGTTCTGGTTACCCACATAGAGTCCTTTAATTATTCAGTTGGCCTTAATCGGTCCATCCCTTTGTTGATTCCGCTGCATTCGAAGCTTTAGGTCTCCCGGCGTTGATTCAATCTTCCACTGAGGCTTTTCTGTAACCGGTCCTTTCACCCTGAAACTCGAGTCCACCCTCTCTCAGCAGTTCTTACAGCAGTTTTTGTGGTTAACAGTACTCGGAATGGTCCTTCTTATCCATGAGATAAGCTTTCCTCCTTCCAGGTTTTAATCATTACTTCACCTCCAGGTTGTATTTTGTGTACTGCAAATCCTAAAGGAGGTGTCTGGGCTAATATGATCCGAATTAAATGCTCTTAGAATTCCAAATCGTGGCAGAATTTGTTCCAGTACTATTTTGGTTACTGACTGAGCAGTTGCTCTGGTGGTAGGGAAGGCTTCTACCCAGTGAGTTAATTGATCTACCATTACCAGCAAATATTTATATCTCCCAACTTTTGGTGTTTCTGTGAGATCTATCTGGACCCTCTCAAAAGGTTGATAAGCTGTTTTCCTTCCACCAGCTGCGGTCTGTCTCATAGTTCTTTTATTAATCCTTTAACATGTTAAACAACCGTATGTAGTTTGGTTTGCAATTTCATATATTCCAATGCAGCCAAAATATCTCAAGAAATGATCACTCAAAGCCCTAGTGCCCCAAGGACTTCATTTTCTACAATTCGTAATTTAGATTTTGAAACCTTTAATTTATTTATTTTTTTTTTTACAAAGTTCAGCAGTTCTATAGTCCCCATCCTGACATCATTCTCAGTTTGTCCAGCTATTAATAAATAATCTACATATTGTAAAAGCTTTATTTTTGAGGATGGCTTGAACGTCTGCAGTACTTTTTTTTTTTTTTTAATGCCTGCCCAAAAAGGTTAGGCGATTCTGTAAACCCTTGGGGAAGCCCTGTCCCTCTGAGTTGTTGTTTTCCATTATTAGATGGATCTTCCCATTCAAATGCAAAATAGTCTCTGCTCCCCTTGTCCAGGGGGGGGTAGGATCAAAATGCATCCTTTAAGTCAATTACACTGTACCAAATATAGTTAGGGGTAGTTGGTTCAACAGCATCGAGGGGTTTGCTACCACAGGGAAACGAGCCACAGTTTGCTGATTTACAGCCCTGAAATCTTGCACCCATCTGTAAGATCTATCTGATTTAAAAACCGGTAAAACAGATATATTATATGGAGACATACAAGGTTCCAATGTGCCTTTACTTAATAATTCGTCTGTAATTGGTTTCAGCCCCTCTCGACCCTTTAGGGGAATGGGGTATTGTTTTATCTGAATTGGTGTCTCCGGATCAATTATATCAATTTTAATAGGCTTTATTTTAAGCTTTCCAATCTCTCCTTTTGTATACCAGACTTTAGGATTTATCTGTTGCTCGTCTTTTCCCATTAATGTATATTTTTTAAAAATTTTTCTTGTACTATTATTTTTTTAATTTCAGCTTCTGGTAGCAATAATAAATCCCCTCGGAATATTTTTTACAGTTGATTTTTTTTTTTTCCGCACCCCTATTTGCTGAAAATCCAAACTCTTCTCTCTGGGGCTTCATTTTATTTTTATCAAGCACTCCTTTGACGCCTTTGTCCCCAGAAAACAGAGCTCCCGACTCCGTTATTCTTCTTTAAACATCCTTTTATCCTGCTCCTGTTTTCTACAGTTCTGCTGTAAATGTCCCTTCTTTCCACAATAATAGCATGCTAATTCGTTTCCTCTAATTACTGCCCCTTGCTTTTCACCACCCAAAGCTGCAGGTAAAGCCATTAGAATGAGATCTCAGAGGTTTCTCTGACTGCTGCAAATATTTTCGCCTTTGCTTTCTGCTTTTACACTTTCTGTGTTTCTTTTAATAGTTCCTGCAGACTCCGGTCTTGCAAATTGTATACTTTTTCTAAATTTTTCCTGATGGCACCTCACGAATTGGCTACGAATTGAGTGGGTTGGGGGGTGTGTGTGTGGTTTTTTTTTTTTTTTTTTTTTTTTTTTTTAATGAAGCCTCTCCCAAGGGGCGTGTCGGCTCTACCCCCGAATACATTTGTAAATTCCTTCTTAATCTTTCCAGCCAATCAGTGGGTGATTCATCTCTCCCTTGATGTTCGCTAAAGACTATATTAATGTTTTGCCCCCGAGGAACTGCTTCTCTAATGCCGGCCACTGTTCAATTTCTGAGGTCCCTCATATTCTGCCGGCCCTGTTCTTGGTGACCCCAGTGAGGGCGGACACTGGGCCAGTTCTGACCCGCCGGCGGCCCCGCTTGGTTTTGCAGTTCCCACAAACACATTCCGGCTGGTCTAATCATTTGCCTTTCCTTGGTTGTAAATAAAATGCTCTAAAATGGACTGTACTTCTTCCCAGGTGTAAGTATTGGGACCTAAAAATTGATCTAACCTCTCAGCTACTCCGAGAGGATCATCTAATAGTCCTTTTTTTTTTTTTTTTTTTTTTTTAATTTCGTCCATCGGAGGTGTTTAACGGGACTGCCACAAATCCGATGCCTCCTTGGTTGCCTCCGAGGGGCACCTCCCGTGAGGGATAAAGACGCTCCCTCAGTTACGGCAGTTTTACCTCCTGTACCTGCAGCCGGAGGCAGAAGGGAACCGCCGGGGGTGTTAAAGCCGCCGGGGCTGTTAAATTGAAGTATGGGGGCGGCAAGTTATCTAGTGGTTCCCATTCATCATCTTTCTCTGTCCCTTTCTTGTTCTTGTCCCCTTTTGCTACAGATTTCTCATTCTTTTTTTAGTGTAAATATTGAAACTGGATAGGGACGTGAAGCCCTGATCCACAATTTTGCGTAATCACTTTCTTCTTGACTAAAAGGTCTTTTTGAGTGAACATATGTACATAAAGCCTGGCAAATCCAGTCTTCAAAAGATCCAAAAGTAGGCCAGAAGACATGTGGTTTTAAAGGTTTCTTTGGCCATTCAACCATACAATATTGGACTAATTTTAATTTACTTTTTCCTTTTCTAGGACCATCTTCATTCCAATTTCTAATCATTATGCCTAATGGGCTATCTGGTGGTATATCTGGTAATTTATTCATTTTTTTCTGGTCCCGGTTTTTTGATTCTCTTTGACCCATCTAGGGGTTTTACTGTGGCAGTTTCTCTCACCCTTGTAGGGGGTTAGATCCAGGGAGCTGAATATCTTACCCACCCACGTACCTCCTGGGAATTTTATACGGCAATTCCTCTCGCCTGGGAGTTTTCTATGGCAGTTCCTTTTGCCTTGGGAATTTTCTACGGCAATTCCTCTCGCCTTGGGAATTTTCTACGGCAATTCCTCTCGCCCTTGGTTACCTGTGAGAGTGTCCTGCGGGGGGGCTGAACCCTTTACCCACCCGCGTACCCCTAGAACCCGTGCTCCCACCCACGAGTCCTATAGGATCCGCTTCGGTCCTTCACCGGCCAAATCCCTCGCGGGAGTTTGGAACCGCGGTTAGAAGACCTCCACACTCGATTCGGAACTCAAATCCTGGCTCCAAAACTACTTTTGTTTCCAAAATGAGGTTCCGTCTCAATCACACTCTCACACACAAGCAACCGAATCCCACCCAACCGAACGGTGTGCCTTATCCTCACGACTCCATCGTCTGCGTTCGGATCTTCGCGCACCAGAATTCCGGGTATTAATACTGCGGTCTTTCCTTTGGAGCTCCGATTCTTTTGACTATTGCTTCTCTTTTTGTTCGTTGATCTCTGGAGACTGACCCAGACTGCTACTTTCGAGCCACAATCTGTGGGGCGCCCCTCGAGAAGCCACAGTCCAGGAAAGCACACTGAGATCACGTCGGGGTCACCAAATTGTTATAATCAGACAAAGCCAATTTTTATAAAAATATATAATTTTATTTGGGTTCAATCAATTGAGGGTGGGAAGCAATAGGCAAAGCAGCGCTGGGTGCATGGAGAGCCGCAGCTCTGCCACACGCACCCCGAATTTCAAAAACCCCGCGTTCTTATACTCGTGTGTCATCGTCTTTAACCAGCCTTTCTCATCAGATGATTGTCCTGCTCTTTTTCACTGGGTCATTTGGGTTGCTGGGGTGCGTGTCCTCCTCCTGTTGGGTCTTCTGAAAGTTTCGAAACCTTGGTCTCTTGGCGCGCTTTTCTCCTATTGGATTTTTTTTTTTTTTTTAAAGCCTCATGATCTCATCCTTTTGGCGGGCTTTTTTTTTTTTTTTCTCTCAAACAGAAATTACTTATCAGTTCTTGGTGGAGTTTTTTTTAAGGCATAGTTACATTGTTCCCATCTAATGTTAGGTGGGGTTTGGGAGACACGGTTCCATTGTTCCAATCTGAATGGCCCATTTTACATTTAATTGTCTAACATTTACAGGTCGTTCAAGTGTACCGTACCGCCTTGCCCAGCCCAGCAGATTAGTTGCAGTAGTTTTATTACAACACCCACCCTGCTTAACTTAGCAAATTAGTTACAATAAATTATTACACTGGTCTGGGACTCCAGCGCGAGGAGCCGCCGGGGCGCGGGGCTGGGCCGGGGCGGGGGGCAGAGCTCCGTCCGTCCGCGAGAGCCGCGGAAAATCAAACGGTGGCCTCGGGAGACACCTCGGTGGGAGCTTTCTGGGGCCAAGCCTTGGTCGTAAGGTGAGGGGGCGCGGAGAGGAGAGGAAGGTGCTCGGGGGGAGGAAGTAAAAGAGGAATTTTCGGCTTTTTGCTGCCGCTCGCCGAGGGCTGCTGCGGTCCTCGAGGCAGGGCCGGGCCTGGCTGCCCCCCAGGCTCCTGTGACCCTTCCACAGCGCCTGTGGCAGAGCCAGGGGACGCCGTCACCCCCCCCCGTCCCCAGCCCTGTCCCAGCAGCCGCTCGGGGCCGTGTCCCTGCTCCCAGAGGCGCCTCCCCCCACCACTGAGGGGCTGCTCTGGGGCCGGGTTCCCCCGTTTCTCTCCCCGCAGGTACTACGCCACCGTGCACCCCCTGAAGAAGCGCATCTCGGTCACCAGCTGCATCTCCGTGGTGGGGGGCATCTGGCTGCTCTCCTGCGGGCTGGTGGCCCCCGCCGTCGCCCACACGTACCACGTGGAGTTCCGGCAGGAGGGCTTCGCCATCTGCGAGGAGTTCTGGATGGAGAAGGAGACGCAGCGCCTGGCCTACGCCTACGGCACCCTGATCGTCACCTACATCCTGCCCCTCTCCGCCGTCTCCCTCTCCTACATCTGCATCTCGGTGAAGCTGAGGAACCGGGTGCTGCCCGGCCACCCCACGCGGAGCCAGGCCGCCTTCGACCGCCTGAGGAAGAGGAAGATCTTCCGCCTCATCGTGCTGGTGGTGGCGGCCTTCGGGGTCTGCTGGCTGCCCATCCACGTCTTCAACGTCATCCGGGACATCGACATCGACCTCATCGACAAGCGCCACTTCCTCCTCATCCAGCTGCTCTGCCACTGGTTCGCCATGAGCTCCTCCTGCTGCAACCCCTTCCTCTACGCGTGGCTGCACGACCGCTTCCGCGGGGAGCTCCGCAGGATCCTCGCCTGCCAGCGGCACATCGGCCCCGCCAAGGGCTGCGGGGCGGCCGGGGCCGCGCTCTGAGCCCCCCGCTTTGCCCCCGGGCTTTGCCCTTCCCGGCGCGGGGCTGCGGCGCCTCGCGGGGTCGTTATTTTAAATTAACGCAGGGAAGGGGCCCGCGGGAGCGCGGGGAAGGCGCCAGAAGCGTTTTGCCGGAGCGACAGCCGTGAGCAGCTGCCGCTTCCATTAAACGCATCGCACGGCTCGTTAAATCCGTTCCCGCGTTTGGGAAAGGGCGTTTCTCCCGTGTTCAGAGAAGCGTCGGCGCTTCCGCGGGCGGGGCCAGGCCTGCCGCCCCCCGCACGGCCCCCGTGTCACCCGACAGCTCCCGTGCCCCTGGACACGCACCCCCCTGTGACACCAACACACACGCGCCCACCACACCCCCCCTGTACCTACACCCGTGTGGGCCACACACCCTTGTACACCCTGTCCACGCTTGTACATACACTTGTGCATGCTGCACACACCTGTTCCTACACCTGTCCACCCCTGCACACGCCTGTGCACACTCATCATACACCTGCACAGGCCGTGCACTCTGGTGCACCCCTGTACAGACCTGTACACCCCTTCACATACACCTGCACACACCTGTACATGCCACGCCCCCTCTGCATACCTGTACACCCCTGCGCGTGCCACACGCTCTGGTACACCCCTGTACCTACACCTGTACACGCCGCACACCCCTACACATACCCCTGTACACCCCTGCACACACTTGTGCATACACCTGTACACCCCTGCAAACACGTACACCCCTGTCCCCACACCCGTACATGCCACACACTCTGGTACACTCCTGTACGCACTTGTACATACACCTGTGCACACTTGTACACCCCTGTACATACACCTGCACCCACCTGTACATACACTTGTACACACACCTACACACCTCCCTGCACACCCCCCTGCACACACACATGTGTACAAACACTTGTACACATCCCTGTACACACACTTGCATAGGCACTGGCACACACACCTGTACATACCCCTGTACACACACCCCTGCACACACACGTGTACACACACTCGTACACATCCCTGTACACACACACATGCACACACAACTGTACATACACTTGTACACATCCCTGTACACCCCCCCTGCACACACCCGTGCACAGCCCCCCCTGCACACAGACAGACACACACCCCCCTGTACACACACACACACTCCCCTGTACACAGACACCCCCCCAAACCTGTACACACACACCCCCTGCACACACACATGTGTACATACACTTGTACACATCCCTGTACACCCCCCCTGCACACACACCCCTGCACACAGACACACACACCTGTACACACACACCCGTGTACACACACCTGCACACACACTTGTACACATCCCTGTACAACCGTGTACACACACCCCTGCACACACACGTGTACACACACTCGTACACACCCCCGTACACCCGTGTACACACACACCTTTACACACACCTGCACACACACTTGTACACATCCCCGTACACCCGTGTACACACACCCCTGCACACACACGTGTACACACACTCGTACACACCCCCGTACACCCGTGTACACACACCCCTGCACACACACGTGTACACACACTCGTACACATCCCTGTACACACACACCTGTACACCCCCCACCTGCACACACCTCCAGGCCCCGCCCCTCCCGCAGGCCCCGCCCCTGCTCTCGCGAGAGGGGCGGGGCGGGAGCGCACCGGGGCCGCACCGGGCACCGCCGCCCCGCTCCGCTCCGCTCCGCTCCTCTCCCGCTCCCGCCGCCATGTCCGCCGCGGCCCCGGCCTGGGCGCCCACCCACGTCCAGGTGACGGTGCTGCGGGCGCGGGGGCTGCGGGCCAAGGCGGCGGCGGGCGGCGGCGGCAGCGATGCCTACACCGTGATGGCGCTGGGCCGCGACAAGTTCTCCACGTCGGTGGCGGAGCGGTGCCAGGGGCAGCCGGTCTGGCGGGAGGAGGCCACCTTCGAGCTGCCGCCGCCGCCGCGGGCCGCCGCCCTCCGCCTCACCGTGCTGCACCGCGCCCTCGTCGGCCTCGACAAGTTCCTGGGCCGCGCCGAGGTGGATCTGGCGGCGCTGAGGGCCGAGGGCGGCCGGCGGGACTCCAGGTGGGCCCGGGGCGGCGGGACCGCGGGGCGGGGGGGGCTCCGGGCCCTGGGGGGGCTGGAGAGAGGGATGGGGAGACCAGGGAGAGGGGTTTGGGGGCTCTGTGCCGTGGGGGGGCCGGGAAGAGGGATGGGGAGACAAGAGAGAGGGGCTGGGGGGGCTCTGTGCCCCACGGGGGCCGGGGATAGAGACTGGGGGGGCCCTGTGCGCTCCCCGGGGCCCGAGGAGAGGGACTGGGGGGCCCTGTGTGCCCCATGGGGCCTGGGGAGAGGGATGGGGGGACCCCCGTTCCCCGTGGGATGTCCCTGTGCCCCACGGGTGTGTGTGGATCTGCGGGGACCCCTGTGCCCCACGGGGACCCCCTGACGCCCTGGGAGGGCCCATGGGGTGACCCCTCGGGGCAGGGGCCCACAGCTCGGGGGGCCTGGCACCCGCGGCTGCCGTCCGGTGGCTTTTCTGGCAGCTCTGCCTCGCGCTTGGCCTGGGGTTTGAACCCTGGGAGCGCCGGCAGCGGCCGCTGGGAACGGGCAGAGTGACCCCGGGAACTTCACGTCTTTGAAACGCTTTCGCCTGGCAGGCGGCAGCCAGCTCTTGATGGTTTTTTAATAAATAGTTAGAGCGCGCGTGAGAGTCGGTAACCCACGGGCTGACACCGACCGGGGAGATGTTTCCTTCAGCGCCCAGCGCCAGCTCCGTGTCATGCCTGCTCCTTTGAACGCAGACACGGGCGGCTGTGCCCAAGTCCCCGGGGCGGTTACTGGGAGGGTTTTACTGGGAGTCAGCAGCCTTGTAATGGGGCTTGTGGTGGCGGGTGAGTCACCTTCCTCTTGCTCACCCGAGCAGATCCAGGTATGAACACCGGCTCGGCCGACGCCGAGATCTGCGTCGTGTTTCCTGACGGCTGGCAGAGCCGTCGGGGTTTATGAAGCCTTAATTACAGCGCGGCCTTCGTTAAGGTTGTGTCAGGCACGGATGTGTTTACAGTGCGGAGGGGTCAGGGAGTCAGCCCTGCGAGGCCAGCGTCCTGGCTCATCCCAGGCTCCTCCTTTCTTTGTGCCTGGGCCAAAGGAAAATTGAGGGGGGTGAAAAAAGATAACTTTGATGCTCCTGGGAAAACTTTTGATCTTTCCAGCTGTTGGTGTCGCGTCCCCCCCAGCCCTGGTTTCCTGTTTGGAGCCGTTTCTTTTGTCATCGCGTAGCTGCCGTGGTGTACAGCCAGCTGGTTTTATTCGGAAAATAAACGTGCGTTGATTGGCAGGTGCACGCTAACGTAACAAATTAATGAGATTCTATATTTTGGAGGTTTGGCGGGGAGGCTGTGGGTACGTTATTTGCTTTCAGCCGCTCCGAGGCGGACGTGGCGCCGCGATCCTCCAAGCGACGGCCCCGTGTCGGGGCTAAGCCGCCTTTCGCTGAACACGTAGTTTGTATTTTGGGTGCTGTCAGAGCAGGGCCTGCTCTTTCCCCGGGGCAGAGAGCGTGCAGAATGGATTGTGGCGCCGTACGAACGCAGGATGCTCCCAGAAATCACGCGCTTCAGAACAAAAGTGCCCCGTGCTGGCTTGGCGCTGCGGGACTGCGGCCGCGGGGACCTGACGAAGCCAAACACCTTATAAAATCCCTTCCCTGGTGCTGGCGTCGGGTCTGAGCATCGGCTGTGGCGTGGTGCCTGAGCGTCCCTTACCCTCTTGTGTGTTTCTCAGCAGCACATTTTGGAATTCTTCTCCCCCAGTTAACGCTCGTTAGTTTTGAATTGTCTCTGAAGCAGCTTCCCTGTTCCCACTCTCTGTCGGCGCCTTCAGAGGACGGGGCTGCAAATTTGATGGAGAGGCAGGTCATGCTCTGTTCGCTTCCCTTATTTCCCGTGCGGCAGCCGGCGAGGAGGGAGACGCTGGTGTTTTCTGGGCGGCTTTTCCTACCGGTTCTGCGGAGTCGGGAGCTCTGTGGCTCCGGCAATAGACAGAAAATCTTGGTGGCGCAGCGCCGATAATTTTCTTTGCCAGCCCTGCTGTGGTTTGAGTGTCACCGAGTGGTTAATCGGGCCCGTGTGATGATGGAGGGGTGGGTTTGCAGTTTAGGATACCCCGAGCGCGTGTTTAACGGGCAGCGCTCGATGTTGTGGAGCTGCCTTTCAGAAAAGGGGGAAGGTTGTGTCCGTGTGGAATGTCCCTCCTGGTGCACTCCAGTCCCCAGCTGGCAGAGGCGAGTGGAAATCCCCAGCCCGTCTGTGAGGCTTGGTCTGCCTCTCCTCGGGTTGATTAGGGGTTTCTTAGCTTAAGAGGCATTAAGATAGCGACTGAAAAGAGGCTGGAATGAAAGGTATGAGGGCGTGGGACGTGTGTGCAAGCTCCCTGGTACCAGGTCAGCTCTCTTTCGAACCCACTTCAAAGTCCAAGCCTCTGCGGGTTTCGGGAAGCCAGATAAAAGCACAGAAGAGGGCAGCCGAGCTGAAATACAGGAATTCCATGTTGTGTTTCTTTTCTTCTTTTTTTTAACCCTTCCTGGTCTGGGTTTTAAAACAAATTTTGCTAATTTTCTATTTGCGATAAGAAATGTTTTCCTTGGTGCCTGAGGCCATATGATTATGACATAGTTGTAAGATTAAAGGCTTTTCTTTTTTTTCCTAACACTGTAGTCTTACTTGATTTTTAAAACATAAACACCCTCTGTTCTAAATTACCCGGGCCTCTCAAAAACTGGTTTCTAAAAGGAATCTTGGTGTTTCTGCAGGTGGTACAAGCTTCGCTCCAAACCAGGGAAGAAGGAAAAGGAGAGAGGGGAGATCGAAGTGGATATCCAGTTCATGAGGAGCAACATGACAGCCAGTATGTTTGATCTGTCCATGAAAGACAAGTCTCGCTCTCCCTTCGGCAAGCTCAAGGACAAGCTCAAGGGGAAGAGGAGCAGCGGCCTTTCCGACACGGCCTCAGCGATCGTTCCCAGCACCACTCACTCCCCTGCTGACAGCGAAGATGAATCAGTCGAGAAGGAAAAGAAGAAATCGAAGTTCAAAACCCTGTTTTCCAAACCTGGCCTGCAGAAGACCTCCCTCTCCCAGTCCATGTCAGTCCTGCCGACGCAGCAGCCTGTCACCGAGAGGGTTCGGCTCCGGCCCAGCGACTTCCAGTCGCGGTGGGACGACGAGGAGTCCGAGACCTCTCCGACGTCCGACAGTGAGTATCGGCGCTCGCTGCGCTGGAGAAGCACAAAGCCTTTCTGCAGAGGTTTGCCTGCACTTGTCAGAGCACCAGCTAAATTCTCCTCGCGGAACAAACCTGCAGAAAGTCACTTGTGTGCGCGGCGGGCGGTAGGCGCAGCCAAGCTGACCCGGGGGGACGCGGTGCTGGCTGGGCGGCCCACGGGACGTGCTCTGTGGTGGTTTTAGGTCACTGAACGGCGCGTGAGACCTGTCTGCGGAGGGCTGGCGGGGTCGGGGACCCAGCAGGTTTGGAAGCGGCTGGTGGAGTCACGCTGGGGATTGTTGCCGCAGTCTGTTAGTGATGGTGAAGTGCTGGGGTCAGCAGTGAGTGTCAGAGGAAAGGAGGTTCTCACATCTTGAATTTCTCCCCGTTTATTTCTTCCAGAAGCCTTTGGAAATGCCCTGGAAGAGAAGTCGTCTCCTCCTGTATTTAAATCTCGTAAAACAGCTACTTTGGACAGCAGGCAACTCAACCAAGTAGCCACTAACCACACCAAGAGAGAAGGGCTCTCTCTGTTCAGTGGCCTTAAATCCAAAAGCGATCCCGTGTCCAAGTCTAGTCTGTGTATCAATGGCAGTCACGTTTATATGGAAGAGAGCACGACGAAGGACAACACTCCAGCCTCTTCCCCCTCTCCTCACAACTTCAGGAGGAAGCAGCTCTTTGCTTCGGAAGAGAACCTGTCTTCCAGACCTGCTAAAGGACCTGAAGAGACGGGAAGAACATCTCCTAGTCACGCCTTCTCTGGGTCTGCATCCTTGGAGACCTTCAAATCTATGACATTGCCGTCATACAGATTGCTTGGCAGCGAAGAATACCTGGAAACCAGCGTTCCTCCGAGTGTCGAGGTTATTAAAGAGACCAAAAAAACGGACCACAGAAAGTCTGCCTTGCTCTCCCTGGTCACTGGGAAGAAGGAGGCGGTGAAGACCAGTGATGCTGAGAATCTTCCTGGCAGGACCCTGCAGGATGAGGAGAACAAAGTTCCAGAAGCAAAGAGTGAACAAGAGGCCAAACATCCTGAAATTCCAGCAGATTTAAGCAGAGGGAACCCTTCAGAAGGCAGTCACCGTGCAGAAGAGATCTTTGCAAATAAGCAGCCGCTCAACCCTTTCGAGGAAGAACGGAAACCTGAGAGAGCTCCCGCGCCGGCCAAGACCAAAGCTGTCAAGCCCAGGTGAGTGGCGTTTGCTTCCGAGGCTGCTCCAAATCGTGATGAGCCGCGGGGGCCGCAGGCTTTACCCGGGCTGCTTCCACCCCAGAGCGTCCTGCCTGCCCCGTGGCTTGAACCTGCCCTTTGGGCGCTTTGATAACAAATAACCGCTCCAAGTTCTTTCTCCTTATGAGAGAGATCCATGGAGGGGTAAGTGCTCCGTGTAAGTGATGCCGAAATAGTGGTTCTCTGAGCGCAAGCGTCTTTGCAGGTACCGTAGGGGTGACTTTTCTTGCTGGATCTTTTGCAGAAACTAACGTTCTTCTGAGCCGTGTGGCCCGAACTACCCAGGGGCTGACATACCAGTTCTAACGTCTCTACTTTTCTCTTCTGTGTTTGGCTGTGGTCTTCAAAAATGTTAATCTTGGAGCCCTTCTGCTTTTGCTGTTGTTCACAGCAACGTGAAGGGTGTTTGTGTGAATTGGTACACGAGGCTTTTTCGGAAATTCTGCTCCTTTATCCTTCATTTTTATATATACATATATATATATATACACACACACGTGTGGTTTTTATATATATATATGGGTGTGTCCTACTAATAAGGCTACATTTGGTGTCTCTTTCTAACTCTTTATTTTCAGTTCTTCTCGTGTTTAAACCTCCTGCATATGAAGTGTCATACTAATTGCTTGGGGTGCAAAAGATGAGACAGTGCTACTGCAGTAACTCTGCGAACCCTACAGCAGAAGTGCTCCGACATAAACCGAGCGCTTGGCAGAGACGCCTTTAAGTGTGCAAAGTCTGTCTGATAGGCTCTGGGGTCCCTTGCAAGTGTAACTCATCTCCAGCGTTAGGAGTTGATGGAGTCTGGTGCTAAAGCTTGTCTGTTCCTGCCTCGTGTTGCATCCACAAGTGACATGCGAGTTTTTTGTCCCTTTTTGCAGACTGGGCGTGTCTTCAGAGGAGGAAACCAAAGCCACGCTTCCTACTCTTGCACCTGATTCCCTTCCTGCTTTTCTTTCTGTACACCGGATCAGTAGTGACAATAATCCTTTTATTTCTAAAACGGGACAGAAAGTCCAAGTGCCAGACTCTGAGAACATTACTAGTTCTGCATCTCTTCCTTCTCCTCCTTTTGCTGCAGGGCTGCTGAATGGCAAGAACCCCTTTACTGCCGAGTGGGACCGGGCATCCGCAGCCCTGGATCCCGAACAAATCGCCCATTTCCCTCCATCCCATCATCTTGCAGCCTCTGTTCCCAAAGCGCCTCTTCCTGGGCAGGTCTCTGGTAGTGGGAATAATCCTTTTGCTTCTGAGTGGGGGGAGAGCTCTTGGGGCCGCAGTCCCGAAAGCTCAGATGCGGGACCTTCCCGGGGTCCCTCTCGCCTACCTGCTCCTTCCCTCCCCTCTGATTGTCATTTTAATGACAATAATCCCTTTGTGTCCAAGCTTGGGTGGGGAGCAGAAGCGCCAGGTTTCGAAGCTGTCGCCAGCTCTTCCCCTTTCTGCTCTCCTCGTGATGAAGACTGTTCCTCAGCACAGCACCCTGCTGAGCTGGAGCGCTCTGGTCGCGGTGCTTCAGGGAGCTCTTCAGACGTGGCTTTAACTGGTAATGGCAAAGCTGGATCAGAGCCTCTCGCACCTGGCAGCCCTGCTCTGGCTCCAGAGAAGCAGCACGATTCTCCCCAGCTTCAGGTTGGGAGTTCTTCGAGGAGCGGGAAGCTAGAGAACAGGAAATCCCTGTCCCTTCTCCCCGATGGGTCGGGGGGTGTCCCAGCAGGCGGTGAGGGTGTGGGTGGGCAGGACGGTGAGAGGCAGCGCTCTGATTTCCGTGAAATGTTACTTACGGGTTCAGGTGCAGCAGGAGAGCGAGCAGGGTTGGCTCGTGGGCTGGAAGCGGGGCAGTGCCCACGGTCAGAGCTCTCTGCTGACAGCACAGGTCCCACCCGAACCGGCGAGGCCGCTGCTGGGGGTGGAAATACTGAGCCCGGCACAAAGGACGAGGGCTTCGTGTCTCTCTCCGAGGGTAGGGGTGGCCTCTCGCCAGAGCCGGGAGCTGAAGAGGCGCCTTCCCCCGGGAGTGAGCTGAAAGAGAAGCAGGAGATCTTTGGTGAAAAGAGATGGCAAGAGTGTGTGCCCGTGTTAGAGCCCCGAGCAGCTCCGCTTGATAAAAATGACTCATTTTCTCAAGGAGGAGCTGCCAGACCGACCTGGGGAGCTGCCCCTCGGGAAGCCGGTGGGGGGGGGCCTGGCGCTGGGGCCCCGGAGCCAGCGCCTCGGCTGTCCGTAACTCCCAGCAAGTGCTCAGCAGTTTCTGCAGCTGGTGAGTTAAGTGGTGACGTGCGTTCCTCGGGCGACAGCGCAAGATCTGCGCCTGGGCTCCCGTTACCTCGTGATAAAGGCTCAGACGATGCTCACGGGTGCCTCCCCCAAAGTGGCTCATTAGAGACTCTCACTCCCTCAGTGGTGCTCAGAGATGACAGCACTAACAGGCGTTTAAAAAACAAAGGGGACGACGATTTATTTGACTGTCTTACAAATCTAAAGTCTGCCATTCCCTTTACTGGAGACCGTGGCTCCAAACTGGCCGGTCTTCCAGTTATTCTGGAGGGAGGCTCTGATGACGAGCTGCTGGGTGACTGTCAGGAGAACTGTGGTGTCACTGCAGGTGATAAAAACGTTTCAGAGACTGGAAAGCAGTCCCTAGGTTTAATGCCTTTGCATGAAGAGCTGCAAGAGTGCTCTGCTGGCGCCCGAGTGACCCCGGCTGCTTGGGGAGGAGGAGGAGGAGGAGGAGGGAGTGCTCCTGGTGCTGGCGGGCCCCCTGTGCTGCCTGCCCAGGCGGGTGGTCACACGGCCAGTCACCAGGTAGCTGACTCGGGCTCGGGTGTCAGGTCTCATTCCAGGGGGTGTAGTGGTTGTTTTGAGAAACAAGAACTGAAAATGAGTGCAGGCGATGAGGAGCGTGCAGCGTGTGACTTCTTTGAGCCTTCTGCTTCCTCTTCCTCCCTGTCAAGTCCTTGCCAGCCCTACTCTTCCTCTCATTTCCCTCTCTCTGACACCCCAAGTCGTAGAGCAGAGTCTCCGAAAAAGCCAACAGCCGAGGGCTTCGCAGATAAAGCAGGAAATTCTGGCAAGAAGAAGCTTCTTCAGGCACGGGTTTCACCCTCTGAAACATACCCTAACCAAACTCAGCAGAGTGGTGAAACCGTGTCTCCTAAGCACAGGTGAGAACATGGGAAGAACACGGAAGTGTCTCAGTGCTGGCGTGAGCCCTGCGTGTCCTTCCCCTGAGGGCAGAGCTGTCTCCAGCTGCGGGGATTTACTGGGCTCTGCAGTGACCTGGCATCGTCCAGCTGTGACCTCCTCTGGCCCGTGGTCTGTCAGCGTCACTGGCGCCAGAGAAATCGGTGTAATTAGGGATGCCCAGAGCTCCAGGGGACCTGCCATTCATCACATTCTCTTCGGGAAAATGTCAGGGACACTTGGTCACGGTTTAAGAAACAGGGTCACTGCACTGAATGGGGAATGGGCTGCAGTTCAGCCCTTGTCAGCAGCAGAACGGTCCCGGGAAGGCTGCTAAACCGGGGTGCTTGCTCTCCTGCCCGAAGGGGCTCCTGAGCCGCGCAGCGAGGCGCAGCTAAAGCCCCCAGAGCTCTGCAGCTCCTGCGGTGCTGCGGGACGCGAGGCACAGCGCTGCCGACCCGCCAGCCCCGGCCCTTCGTCCGCAGCACCCCGGGGTCTGGTGCGCTTCTGGGCCGGCATTTGCCGAGGTACGAGTAAAATGTTCTTCCTGTACTAAAATTGGCACTCAGTCCTGCTCGAGCCAATGAAGAGGGCGCCTTTTGGCAGCTTACAGCTGAAGTTCAGACTGGAAAAGGCATCACACGTGCTTGTCCCGGGATGGTGGATGCATTTGTGTGTTGCAAGAACCACAGATGTGTTCTCGTTAGGACGGTCAGGCTCAAACACTAGTGTGTGAGCTCCGAGGAACTGCTGCCGTGTCCTGCCTTCTCGTGTAGACAGACCTGCCTTTTCTTTGCGAGGAACCGTTCGGGATGGGTTTCCCTTGTCACTGCTGCTTTATCTCCTTAAATCAATAGGGACGGTAGGAAGAATACTGGGGTATACTTAAAAAAAAAAAAGCCTCTAGGTGAGACACAAATGCTTTGTCTTCCTGAAGCTGAATCTCTTAGCTCTCTGGAGATAAGGGCAGGAGTTTTCCCCAATTTCTTGCGATATTTGCTTTTAGTCTGAAGATCTGCGTAGTGCTGGTGTTACGTGTACTGCCTCAATAACATGAGCCTGTTTTAACGTTACAGACTCCATCCTGTGAAGCCAATGAATGCCACAGCAAACAAGTCTCAGAGTAAAAACCTGAATGTCATCAGCACGATGAATGAAAAGCTGCTCGAGGTGAACATGAAGGTATGGAGGACAGTGGCACGTTAAACCAGAAGTTAAGCATTAAACTGAACAGAATTTGTGTATTCAGGATAATTTGCATAGGCTCACGTCTCGTATATCCTGAGCAGAAAGGAACTGTGGTTATTAGACCGTGAGGAGCATGAACTTCCCTTTTGTCAGTTCCCAAAGGTGGAGACAGTCTTTAAATATTTTTTTTTTTTTCTTGCAAACTGATCAATAATAGAATTGGTGCCTCTTGTTGGTGCAGGGAGCTGCCTGACTTGGATCTGCACAGAGGATTGGACAAATTGGTCACTGTTGTCAGACGTGATTAGTCCCCAAAGCTCATTTTCAGCCCGAAATAAGTATGTGGCTCTTAAAGCTGAGAAGGTGGGGAGAGCAACCTTGGGGTGGCTGTTGCCTTGAAACGTGCTGCGTTAATACCCTGTGCAGAGTGAGAGAGCAGGCGCCTGCCACTGAGGCACGGCTGCTTCCTGACAGCGTAGCTCTGCAGCTTGTGTTGTCACGTGGATTTAAAGGAGCTTTTTGCATAATTTTGGTCTCAAAAGAGACCCCCAGGCTTGAGGTGTAGCTTAAAAGCCACATTGATCAGAATGGCTAGAAGCATCTCTGGGTCAGCAGGGAAGAACCCTGCGCACCGTTATTGTCCCTAAGGGGTTTTTGGGGAAAACGAAAAGCTACTGAGGAAATAACTGTGGTGCCTCCTTCTGGCGGCTAGTGGGAAGGAAGAAAATGCGAGTGAGATGAATCAAACTGACGAGCTGCTATTCTGAACGAGTTGAAAACTTGTAATTAGTATTCCGTTCTGCGTAAGACGTGGTGCCCGGTGCAGCCACGCGAGCCTCCTGTACACGTGCTCTCCGGGAAAGAAAAGCCTGGGCTGGGGTTCTGGTTTCCCGTCCCAGGAGGTGGCGGGAGGAACTGGCAGAAGCTGCTGAGTGCCCGTCAGATTTGCTTAAAAGTTAAAAGCAAACTTTTCAGAGAAGCTGCGCTGTGTTCTCACAGCGATAACTACAGTAAGAAGGAAATGCCAAAGGCCTCAGAGGTTTATTGCTGCTTAACCTGAATTTGGTGTGTTTTAAACAACATCTGTCCCGGTGCTCGTCTGCAAACGATGGCAGGTGGTGGCGCAGGGCTGTAAGCTCCGTGTGTCTTCCCCTGGGGTCGGCAGGACGTTCTTTCAAAGTAAATTGGAGAAGAGTTGAATTTCAGAACTGACACTGTGCAAAGATTTTATGCTAAAACCAGTGGCCTGGTCACCATCCCCCTCGCTCTGAGCCTGCCTCCTATTCTGGTGCGACTGCCTAAGCTCTGTAAATCGTGTCTCTGTGCCATAAGGAGCACGCGCTGACTCTGAGGCAGTTGCTGTTTTTTCCTCCAGATACCTTTGAAAAGCTGTTCCGCGGTCTGGAAGTGCACGAGGAGGTAGTGTTTTGTATGGATTTTCCCAGGCTGGGTTTGCTAACGGCCCAAGGGGCTCTGTCGCAGAAGGCGTGCCTGGCCTGCCAGCCTCGCCCTGCCGTCAGAGCCTTGGCTGTTGTGCAGCTTGGCTCTGGGCAGCTGGCTCTTCCTGATCCTGGTTGATGTCCCTGAAAGATGGTTTGGATGGAACTTATTTATTAAAAGTTACAAAGCACGGTAATACTTCTGAAGAGCAGCTGTGGTTCTGCAAACCAGTGTAACGTTGTTCATTGGTGCTTTAAATCCCCCAAGCCAGCTCCCAGCTCCCGTTCTGTGGCTGTTTGGAAATGCCTGTATGTCTGTAATGACCCTGCCTTTCCTCCCTCTCTCAGAAATACAACCCTTCAGATCCTGCCTACGCTTACGCTCAGCTAACGCACGATGAGCTGATCCAGCTGGTCTTGAAACAGAAGGATACAATTACCAAGAAAGATCTCCAGGTACGCGAGCTTGAAGATTACATCGACAACTTGCTTGTCAGAGTCATGGAAGAAACCCCCAACATCCTTCGTGTTTCAACGTCTGGAAACAAAAAAGCTGGAAAGATGTGAGAAAGCTTGAAGCGAGGGCTGAATCCCCGCCAGCGGAGTTTGATCAGTCAGCAGCCGATGTGAAGTGGGTGGTACCGGCTGTGCTGCCCACAGACAGTGACCTCTTTCCTCTTTCTGCCTTGAGCAACTCTCAGTTTGATCGGTAGTGACAGCAGGTCTTGTATGTGGAGTCCAGAAGTGGAGTCAACTTACCGTATTTATTTTTTTGGTTTCTTCCCATTCTCTGGGAAGATTCTTTCAGGCATCTAATCCAAAGACTGATGGTGGTAGGAAGGATGAAGGGTTTTTGATGTGTTTTGCTTGCCAGCAAGGCGCTGATGATCCTTTATGAAGCTGTTTTTTAAAATGGTTTTCTTTTGTAGCAGCTTTGATAGATCAATTACTCTTCTTTCCATATCTTAGGCTGTAGTGCAATATGAAATCTTATACCTGTGCTTGAGAATTTGATTGTTTTTTTTTAAAAAATTAATAACTACACTGGAGAAGTCCAAAGATGTGTGCTTCAGACCAGGGCTGTGTGGGCTGGATTTTCAAAGTGATTAATGCCCTGAAAGTTGAATGCAAGTTAAACCTTAGACTGGAGAGGACGAAGCAAAGCTTAGCTGATCTCATAAAGTACATATTGCTTCAGAGCAGTTCTCCAAGGGGAAGGTTTACAGGCTTTTTTGTTATCGGGAACGCCGAGGTGTCGTGGTACGTTTGGCTACCATGGGAATGGGAGCAATGAGCTGGGGCCGAAGGTGCATTTTAAATCGGAGGCTGTTCTCTTACAGGCTTCAAATTCCTGACTCAAAGGTCGCTCAAACGAGAGAGACAAAGGTACACCTGGCTCCTGTAGTCTTAACTCGGTGTGGATTTCACAGTACACGTGCGTGGCCCGTGGCCCTTGCTGTAAGGGAGTTCTGTGGCGATTTTCCCTCTACACCACTGCAGTTTATTAAATTTAAATATCTTGGGTTTTGGAGCTGGGGCTTACCCTGGAACGACCTCCAAAGGTGATCAGCCTTACAACACTTCCTTCTGGGCATTCCTGACACAGGCAGGAGAGGAACCAAGCCGCCCTCCCCTGTCACGGCACTGGTGCTCGGGTCTGGTTTGGTTTTCTTTGTGACTTGCTGCTCCGAGCGGAATGAAAATTCCACAGAGCTGAGAGTGCTGCTTTTGCTAAACAGCCAGTGCCTCTGATTGCCTCTGAAGTCAGAAGGGTCTCTTGGGTCATTCCTGGCTTAGCTCCAAAGGGGTGAGTTTCTAACTCAGTTTTTCTACAGCAAAGCACTTTATCGAGGGACTAGACCAGCTGATTGACTATCAACCTCTTTGTAGGCTGCTTACTATTTTCTTATAGTAACTGTTTTCATATAGTTTCATATATAACACTGAAAACTGCTGGAGACTTCTCAGATACTGTATTTTTGTAGTGAAAAGTAGTTTAATATATTTGCCTAGAGATGTATACATTCACTGGAAAATTCAAAAAAATGCTGTTAATTAGCTTTTTATTACTGTAAACTGACTAACTTCCAAAGCCTGGAGCTTTTCTGACAGAGCTGGCCTTCACAGGAAGCTTGAGCTGAAACAAGCCTTAAGCATTAAGAGTCTCCTAAGACTTCAGGTACTTTTGTCTAGTTTTATTTTTATTTGAGCGGATGTCTTCAGTGAAGGGGTTATTTCTTTTCTGCTGTACCCTCTTCTGTGAATGACGGGTCTGAAACGCAGGTCTTAGTGGCATCTTCCAGCTCTTGGCTGGTGTTTTTAATTTGGACTGGTACTGGTTGGCCTTGCTGACAACTGCTGCTGCTTCTTGTGCCTTGAAATAGTGGGGAAGATGAAGGATTAATTTGTTCCCTCCTTGTGCCTCAGTGGATCTCTGGAAAGAAACAGTTGCCTATACCTCACTAACAAACTTGTCTTCTAGACTTTATTCCACAGCTCTCTGATGTTCTAGGTCAGAGAGTTGGAAAAACCAGTTGTGCCTTTGAACGGCGGCTGAATGGTTCAAAAAAAAGTGGTTTTATCGGTGGTCGTAACTGGGCACGTGGGAAGCAAGGCCGGACTCTTGCTTTTTGCTCATTTTAAAGCAATATGGGTGCTGCTGAAGGCACCGTGGTGCTGCCTGCAATGCTTTGGAGCGTGGATTCTCTGAAGTCTGGGGAATGTGCATTCCTGGTGGCAAGAACGCTACAGACGCAGAAAGGAAGCGTGGTATGGGCTCTGAAGTGTTCTCCTCGGAGGTGAAGCCTTAAAACTTGTAATATCCTCCCCTGGCAACTTTTTTGCCAGCTGCAGCCGTGTCCGTTGAGGTGGACCCCGGGTCGTGTCTGGCTTTTGCCCCGGGGTGGTTCTGTGGTGGCTGCAGGCATGGAGCCTGCCGTGGGGTCACGCTTCGACGTCCACGGATCGCACGCAGAGCTTGTACCTCGGTCTGGTAGGGGCAACACTAGTTAAAGCCTTTCTTTGGTGTAAGGGGACGGCATTTTACGTCCGTGCTTCACCTTGACTCTAAGGGCCTTAAGAATCAAATGTATTGTTTTATTATTGAAGGATCGGAATGTATTTTTCCTTGTTCGTGGTGTCTGCTTTCAGCCTGGGTACCTGTTTGTTTTTAAATGCCTCTTGGTTTCATGGAACACTAAAATAAATATACCTTAAATCCAGTGTTCTGATCGCATTGTCTTTTTTCCTGAGAGAGTGGTTTCAAAAGGGCCTCACATCCCCTCCGCGTGACCAGCTCTGCTGCCCAAAACTCCTCATCCTCAAGGTATTTTTGGGCGGGTTCCATCCCAGCGAGCTGCCTGTGCAGGAAGTTCACGGTAAACACCTCGCGGGGTGGGGAAACCTGATGGACGAGCTCATCCGCATCACGAGAAGCGAGAGTTTCTGTGAAGCAAGAAAAAAATGTGTGAAAGGTTCTCGGCCAGGAGCCAGTTCAGTGACCCCAGTCCCAGCGCTGGTGGTGATGGCTCGGAGATGGCGGGCAGGGGATGAAAAGCGGCAGTCAGCCTCCTGCTGTCTCGGGGCCGTTCAGCCCCAGCCCTGCCCGCGCCATCCTCCTCCTCCTCCTCCTCGGCGCGGGGGGGCCGCCCGCAGCGCCCCGGCACCCGAGAGCTCCACCGGCGCCCCCGAGCTGGGCCTGACGCGTCCCCCGAGAGGCCGGGTTTTACAGTCCGGCGCTTCCCCGCCGAGCGAGGCGCGCGGTGTCCGCTCCGCCCCTCTCCCGGCTCCTCCGCGGCTGCCCGGGACCCGCCGCCGCCTCCTGCCCGGGGTCGGTGCGTCGGCCCGGGCGGAACTCGCGGCGCCCGGAACGCGGCGGGCGGGGGAGGGGCCTCGGCCGGGCGGGCGGCGGTACGGACCGCGGGCGGGCGCCGCTATTGGTGGGCGGTGCCGGGTGGCCCCGCCCCCGCGTCCGTCCCCTCAGCGCTCCGCTCCCGCCCGCCCTCCCGTGATGGCGGCGCGGGGCAGCTGCCCGGCCTGCGGCTCCGCGGCGCTGGTGGAGGACTCGCACTACGCGCAGCAGCAGCTGGTCTGCGCCGCCTGCGGCTGCGTCCTCGCCGAGGGGCTCCTCACCACCACCTACGCCGAGGAGGAGCATCTCCGAGGTGCGGCCGCGCCCGCCGTCACCGCGGTTCTGAGCCCGGCGGGGTCACCGGCGCGGCGCGGGGAGCGTCCCGGCAGCGTTTGCAGTCGGCCTGGGGCAAAAGTGCCGGTGAAAAGCTCGATTTGACCCTTCCGAGTCGGTCTGAGCAGCCAAGCGCTCCCCACGCGGCCATTTTAGTCAGCCCGGGGGTTGTGTCCTCCCACACCGGGCCCTGCTTAGAGCCGCCGCTCTCGCCCTCCCTCCCGAAGCGAAAAACCAGCCCTGCCCTGCCGGGTTTGCGCCTTGGAGCCGGTGCTGAGCTCCTCGGTGGCATTTAAGTCTCTTGAAAGCGCTGTGGAGGAGCTCCGAGGCCATTTGCTGGTTCTGGGATGGCTTGAAGGGATCCTGCTCCTCACTAGTACTTACCCTGTGCTGCCCCCTCTAGCTTAGTGCCCTCACAGGCCTGTCGATTCTGATAATGGGCATCTGCTTGCCCGGACTCTGCGTGACACCGTCCCCCGGGGTGACTGCGAGACTGTCTGCCCTAACACTCCCTGTTTTTCAGAGGTGGCCTATTCCCAGAGCACTGGCCAGAAAGAGCAGCTGAGCCGCTGCCTGCAGCGAGGTAAGAGCGTGCTGTTCGCTTCCCTTCACACACAGATTCTCTCTTGCTGCTCTAGTTTGTTGAACATGTTTCTAATGCTCTCTAAAGCAGTAAAAGCCTTCAGAGCTGCAGTAAAGCATGAAGGTGGCCGCTGGTTCTGTGTCCAGCCAGTGCCTGCCTTCACCAAACCGCCACACTAAGGGGTTTGGGCGATATTTTCACGCTGGGCTGCTCTCCTGCCTTTGCCTGGGGCTGGGCGAATGCTGCCTGTGCCGTTATATCGTGTTTTGGAAGCTGCTTGAGCTGATCTTTAAGACCAGTGTCTTCTCACAGGGATCAGGCGGGTCCAGGATCTCTGTAAAGTCCTCCAGCTCCCGACGGTGTTTGAGGAAACGGCGGTGTCGTACGTCCAGAGAGCTCTGCAGCACCCCTCCTTCCACCTGGTCAGTCTGGAGAAGAAGGAGCTCCTGGGGGGCTGCTGCGTCTTCGTGACTTGTCGACAGCACAACTGGCCCCTGACGATGGGGACGATCTGCTCCCTCCTTTACGCGAAGCAGGAGCTGTTTGCCAGCGTCTACCTGAGCCTGCAGAAAGAGCTCGAGCTCTCTGTGCCGGCCCTGAGCCTGGCGGATCTGGTGAAGACTCACCTGAACAGGTAACGGGGCCCCTTTCAGCCGTTTCGGAGTCTGTGTTTGACACCAGAGGGTGGAAAAGCTTCTGAAACGCAGCCGTGGCCAGGGCAGAAGTCCGTGAGCGCAGACGGAGTGACCTGTGCTGCTGCCTGGGCACGTTGTTGCTGAGTGCTCTAAGGCAAAACCAGATCATCTGGAAAAGTATTCACAGCCCCCTGTGCCGAGGGGGGGGGCATAGCTTTTGGGCTGGCTGGCAGTGCGGGTGCAGCAGCATCTAAAATTCATGAGTGGGAGTGCACTCTGTTGTCCCTGGAAGGACAAACTCCACCGGGTTCTCTCTCCAGCCGGTGGTCGTAGCGTGGCAGAGCCGCCCAGAGGGGGGTGTCAGCAGGGCTGGTGTGGGCTGGGGGGAGCAGCCCGCTGATTTTACCGACTGTGGTGGCTTTTGTGCCTCCTGCAGCCTGGGCTGTGGTTCTTCTCTTCCTGCCCCTTTCTCCTCCGTTTGGAGCACGGGCAGCGCAACGCGTAGCGAGGTAGCACGAGCCCTTCGCAGGGTGGGGGGTGTTTGTCCTAAAGGACCTCACAGCCCAGCCCCCCCGCCCGGCTGCATTCCCCAGGCGCTGACGACGCCCTTTGCTCTTCCAGTTTTCGGCTGTTCCAGCACGCGGCTGACATCCCGGCCCCTTTTGTGGAGAACAAGGAGAAGGTGGTGGCCCGAACGATGCAGATCGTGGAGCTGGCCAGCGAGACGTGGCTGGTGACCGGCCGGCACCCTGTCCCCATCGTCACGGCCGCGGCGTTCCTGTCGTGGCAGTCGCTGCAGCCGGCCGCCCGCCTCGCCTGCACCCTGGCACGCTTCTGCAAGCTGGCGGGCGTGGACCTGCCGCCGCCGGCGCACCTGAGGCTGAAGGAGCTCCTCGAGATCCTCCTGAGAATGGCCTCCCAGCTCGCCTGGCTGCGGGTGTTTAACCTGGACAAGAAAACTGTGGTCAAGCACATCGGGGACCTGCTGCAACACCGAATTTTCCTGCTGAAAAGCGCCTTCTGCCCGGAGGATGAGGAGGAGCAGCAGTGTGCGGCGGCCCCGGGTGAGGCCTCCCCCGGGTCAGCGGGGGGGGCAGTGCAGGGCGGGGGCTGTCCCTCGGCGGGGAAGCGCCGGCCCTTGCTGCCGCCCTGCCTCGTCAATCCGAGGAAGAGGCTGCGCACGGCAGCGCCGAGCGCTTCGGACTCTGCCGTCACCGGCGAGGAGCCCATCTCCGACGGCGAGATCGAGCAGTACCTGCGCGGCCCGGAGGAGATCCGGGCCTTCAGGAAGGCCCAGGCCTGGCTGTGAGGATGGTCCATCCCAGCGTGGGCCCGGGGCTGCAGGGGCTGCGGCACCAGAAGTGTGAAACCTGCTGGTGACGGAGCCGTCGCACGACGAGGGAGCGGGGTGGTGGGGAGGGCGCGGGCTCTGTCCTCTTCCGTGTTCTGGACCAAAATGGGGCTTTTTCTGGAGTGACTGCTTTGGGTTGTGTTACATTTCTGTTAGAAATAAACAGGAGTGCAGGTGCCAGGGCGGGTTTCGGGGTTCTCTCTCTCTGCAGCCTCTGGTTAAAGGTTTTGGTGTGTCCCAGCCCTGCGGGGCGGCGTCGGTGAGGCCTTACAGCGGGGTGAGGCCCGGGGCAGGCCTCCAGCACCTTCACCGACGCTGCTTTTCCGGGTCTCACCTTCTTGTGCTTCGCCTCCTTCGGCAGAATGGGTTTGTGAGGGTCACGGAGGCACCTGAAGTGGCTGGGACAGAACGACCCCGTCCTTGGTGAAATAAGGGAGGTGAAAGCGCTGGCGATCTGTGTACAGTGCTGCTGCTCCATCAACACTGCCCGCTCCCTGCCTGGCCACCTGTTGTATTTGAACACAAATTCTGCGAGAAATACCAGTAGATCTTGGCAGATTGGCAAATCTTTAATATATTAAACAAAACATATCTGCTAGAAAACATTCTATTTATATAAAAATGCAAAAAGACCCCTTTAAAGACATTTCTTTGGCATACTTTCCCCTCCCTCCCCCACGTATATTGCAAGAAGCTCTCTGTTGATATGTCATTTGCTTGTAATGTAAACAGACAAAAAAAAAAAGTGTAATTAATAATACAAAGCTTTTTCTATAATACTGTCACAGTGCAGCAAGCATATATAACAACTCAGCATCAGCACGACCGTGTAGGCTGCGGTCTCGGCAATAAGGATCTAAACTGTGTTAAATACCGGGGGCAGCGAAAGGTGGTTGAAGCCGGTGGTTGGGCAGAGAGGGGGAGGCAGGCGGGGAGCGGCAGGGTGGGCTGGGGGCTCCCCGAGGGTTGCTGGAGGAGAGAGAAATCCACCACGAAGTGCTTTTTCCTCCACGGCCTTGTGGCTCCCCGGCCCCTGCCTGCCCCTCGTGGCCCCTCGGGAGGTAGCTAACTAATTAAACTCATTTGCACGCAGGAGAAAACTGGGGCGGGGGGGAGGCTGAAGGGCAGAGGAGGCACCAGGCTCCCATCCCGCCGCCTCTGTGTCACTCGGGGCCGACCGCCGGACACGGGGTGACATACAGCCCCCGGCTGCGGGGTACCCCACCTCCCCGTGGGCTAAGAAACCTCCCCGAGCCTGCTGCTGCCTGCAGCGGGGCTCAGAGGCTAGGAAAAAAAAAAGGGGGGACTTGTTTATAAATGGGGAAAAAATAAGTGCTTATCCAAGTTCCTGCCCTTTGGATGCATCAACGGGAACTGCCCGAGGAAGGGCCCGAATTAACTGGCGGCATTCTCCCGTTTTCTCAGGGACGGCCCCAGCTCCCCGGCGCTTTCCTCCCATCTTAGAGGAGGCCGGTGGCCGGGGGCGTTTCTCTGCCTTCCCAAGAGCCAGCCCAAGTATTTCCTGAGCACGCGGCCCCGGTTAAGGACGAGGCCCTGCGCTGGGTCTCTGCCCTTTGGTTCTTTGGTGCTTTGGGAGAGGGTCAGTCTCAGCTCCGGCAGCGCCGCGGCTCTGCCAGCCCCCCCGTGGCGTAGCCTGTGCCTCCGAGGGCTCGGGAGCCTTTTCTGGGCGTGATTTCCGCGCCTGGCACCGCAGCAGCACAGACGCGCCTCGGCGCCTCGGCTCCGCTCACCTTGTGCTTGCTTTGCAATATGGCTTTTACCTTGGCAGCCGCGTAACCCACAGGGCTAAACGCCGGCGTCTTAACGCACGCGGATAGAAACTTTTGCGTGTAAAAATTTTTCAGCCGGAGAAGCTGCTCTCTGACTGGCTCCGAAGCCGCCTGGGGATGGCACAGGCGTCGGCGTGGCGATGCCCGTACGTGAAGGGCACTTGGTGTGGTCCCCTCGGAGGGACTATTGCAGTCACGGCACCGGTGGGCCAGGGCCGGAGAACACTGGTCGGTAACGAGGCACTCGCATCACTTACTGATCTGTCTATACATATATACATTCAATAATATAGCTTTGAAAAATAGACATTTGTTTCCTCTGTATAATATAAAATAGCATTTAGGCTCAGTCTGAAGTGACATGCAGGAGCGATTAACGTAAGGTTGCAATTCAGGCTGCTGAAGAGCAAGGATTGCCTTTCGCCTTGAGACCCCGGCGCCGCCGCGGGAAGCTTTGAGCCTCCTCTGGGGGAGCGGGTGGGCCCGGGCTGAGCCGGAGCCCCCGGCCGTGCCGCCCGTCCCCGCTAGTGCACGTGGCGATTCCCGCAGCGCCGCCTCCTCGCAGACGCTCCCGGAGGAAAACGCGGCGGCGCTGCGGCCGTCCGGTCCTTCCCCACCTTTACACGGTGGTTTCGCTCTTCCAGAGGCCGGTCTTCATCCCGGCCACGCTGTCGGCGCTGGCCAGGTTGATGTCGTACTTGCTGCCCTTGAGGCCGCCGTTGTGGCTGGCCACGTTGAGGGGGTAGGACCGGCGCTTCGCCTCCTTCTCGGCGGCGCCGGCTTGCCGCAGGTTGTCCCTGCTGGCGCTCCTCCGGCGAGCCTCGGCGAAATCGGGCGCCCGCCGGCCGCCGTCGCTGCCCTCGGAGTGGCTGGGCGCCGTCTCCCCGTCGTGGGGGCCCCGCGGCGCCGCGCGGCCGCTGCTGACGGGGCTGTTCCTGCCGCTGGGGTAGCTCTCGGAGTGGCTGTTGTGGAGGCTCCCGCTCTCGCTGGAGGGATGCTCCGAGGAGGGGCCCCGCAGCATTTTCAAGCGATGGTGCTTCCCGTCCCGGCACTGCTTAGTTCTGCCGCGGTGGTTCCTGCGGCCGTGGAGGTTGCTGGCGTGTCTGCCGGCACCGCCGGGCTTGCTGTCGCCGGGGTCCGGCTCCAGGCAAGCGGCCGGGCGAGCGTCCGCCTGGCTCTGGGCTACCTGCAGGTTGGTGAGCTTGCAGCGGCCCCCGGCCGAGCCGGCGCTGCTGGGCGAGGAGGAGGAGGAGGCGCCAGAGTGAGCCGCCTCCGGGTCGCAGCCGATGAAGACCTGCGAGCCGTCCTCGGGCACCAGCCCGGGGTGGACGTACGCCTGCATGGGCAGCGCGTTCCTGTAGGAAGGGCAGCACGAGAACCAGGAGTTGAGGACGTCGCGGCGCCGGAGGCAGTGGTGGGTGAAGATGAAGAGTCCCAGCACCACGGCGGTGATGCCGTAGAGGCAGCTGAAGACGATGTTCAGGTACCAGCGCTGGGACACGGCCATGGCGCCGAACGTCCACAGGGCGACGTACAAGGCGTGGGTGGTCACCAGCGCCCAGAACTGCACCTGCAGCGAGTGGACACCGTCGGCCTCGGGGCAGGGCGGCCCCGAGTTCAGCGTGACCGAGATGGACCCCGAGTCCGTCAGGAGGTCACTGGTACCCCCCAGCCGCGGCGGCGGCGGCGGCTCCGGCGGCTCCGGGACGTCTTTCCGGCGTGATGGTCGGCACTGGAGGCTCAGCCCGGCGCAGAGGAAGTAAATCCAGGTGACGAGCAAGATGAAAGCCACGGGGACGTAAAAAGCTCCCAGGCTGGGCCGCCACACCAGCCAGCAGCTGCACGGGAGGGAAGGGCCTTTGATGAGTACCTGGGTGCCCGCGCAGCCGGCAGCCACGTGCGCTGCACTGCTGGGGCTCCGCGGAGGCCTGCTGGCTGCCGGTTCTCCCTGTGGATTGCTCTTGGGGAAAAAAAAATCTCACCGGCCTTTCCCCAAGCTTGCCCGAATTCCTGGTGCTACCAGATGCCCTGCCCCGGCGGAGCGAGGCCGCCCGTTTGGGGAGGGAGGCACGGTCAGGCAGGGACACTTACTAGGGGTTGTTGTCGTGGTAGTTGTGGATGTTGACGGCTGCCGTGATCCCGCAGATGATGAGGGGGATCCCGCCGGCGATCAGGTAGAACCTGCACGGGGCGGGGGAACACACGGTGTCACCGCACACCCAGAGGAGCCCCCGGGAGCGCACGGCAGGGCTGCGGGCAGCGCGGGCAGCACGGACGAGCCCTGCCCCAGCCTCTGCATGTGGGGCTGGGGAAGCTCCCGCGGGTCCCTGCTCCCCCGCGGGGCCGCGGCGAGGGTCAGGGGTGTCGGTACCGTAGCATGGGTCTGGGGGCCAGCTGGGACGCGTCCCCGTCCGGCTGCCGCGGCGCCTTCCAGGTCAGCTCCTTGTAGAGCACCCTGGCTTTGACCGCCATCCACAGCAGCGTGGAGAGCGAGGAGTAGTGCAGGATGATGCCGACCTGCGGGCGAGAGCGGCGGCTGGGAGGGGGGAGGCCGCAGACACCCGGCCGGGCGCGTCCTCGCGAATGGCAGAGCGGCCCCGGGCAGCGGCCGCCCCCGTCCCCGGTACCCACCGCCTGGCAGACGATCAGGTACCCGGTGAGGGTGATGCCTCCCGCGAAGACGGCGGCCGTCATGGCGATGTGGAAGCAGAGGTTAAGCAGCATGTGCCAGCCCTTCCGCGGGATGAGGATGGTGCTGGAAGAGGCACAACGGGCGCCCGTCAGCTCCTGCCCGGCACAAATCCTGCCCCGGGGGGGGGCTCCGACACAGCCCGTCCCTGCCCAGGCGAGGGAGCGTGGCCGGTAAGGGCGTGCGCGGGGGCAAAGCCGTCCCCAGGCCCCTCCGGCCGCCTCCCCCCGAGGCCAGCCCGCGCCGGCGCCGAGCCGCGCGCTCACCCGTGGTTGACGATGTAGGTGATGATGGTGGTGAAGAGGCAGAGCAGCAGCACGGCCGTGCAGGTGTACATGGCGGGGTGCAGCACCTCCGCCGCGCCTCGCGCCTCGCTGGGGAACCCGCTCAGCTCCTGCGCGGCGCGGCACAGCCTGTCAGAGCTGCCCCAGCCCACCGCCGCCCCGCGGCCCCCCGGCTCCGCGCCCTTCCCGGGCAGGGCTCCCGGCCCCGTTGCTCGCCCCCCACCTACCATGAGCACAGCCACGTTGCTGAGGTGCCGGCAGTGCAGGGAGGTGACGTTGGGCTCGCGGGCGGCCAGCTGGCAGCCCTCGGCGCTCCATCCCCCCATGCCCCCCAGCACCTCGAAGTTCCAGTACGCGGCCACGGGGTCCGCGCCCTCCCCGGGGTGCCGCAGCGACACAGCGACCGGCTCCGACAAGTTCCCCACCCCGCAGCCGTCTGCAACAACAGAGAAACCTGGTCAGGAGGACATGACACCCCTCACCTGCACCCCCAAAGGAGGTTGCCACCTGCCCACGAGGGGCCCAGGGATGGCAGGAGCCCCCGGGCACACCCCAGGGCGCCCCATGGAGCTCCATCCCCCAAGAAAAGCCCCACGTAGGGCCCCCCAAGCCCCCCGCCAACAGCAGCCCTTACAGGTCCCCGCGTAGATGACTGGGGTGGCCACGCTGCGGCGCTTGCCGTCGTCGGCCAGGCGGGAGGAGTTGCCCGTGCTGCAGAAGAGCTTGCCGTTGCGGAAGACCAGGAGCTGGAGCTTGCAGTCGGCCAGCGGCGTGGCCGGGGCAGGGCTGGCGAAGAGGCTGGGCGGCAGCTGGATGGAGGCCAGGGCGATGCTGTTCTGCGGGCGCACGGTCACTGGTGAGCAGGGATCACCCCCCCGTCCCCCCCTGCTCCCCGGCTTACCCGTACCTTGATGTGGAAGCTGGTCAGGGAGACGTTGGGGCGTCCCGTGGTGCAGCGCAGCCTCAGCTGCTGGTCGGGCACAGGCTCGGCCCCCCGCTCGGCCGGGGGGGGACGCCCGGCCGGACCCCCCTCCCGCCGCTGGAAAGCCACGCAGCTCAGCCCCACGTAGCTCTCGGGCTTCACCACGTACGCCTCGAAGGCGATGTTGCGGGAGTTCTGCCAGGCACAGTGCCGCGGGGCGGCATCAGCCCTGGCACGGCCAGAGACCCCCCAGCATGAGCAGAGACCCCCCCCAGCATGGGCTGTAACCCTTGGCATGGCCAGAGACCCCCCAGCATGGCCACAGACCTCCCAGCATGGCCAGGGACCCCCCACCATGGGCAGTGAGCCCCCCCGGCATGGCCACAGAGACCCCCAGCATAGCCAAAGACCCCCAGCAAGGAAGAGACACCCAAGGCACAGCCAGAGCCACCCCAGCACGAGCAGAGACCCCCGGCATGGCCAGAGAGACCTCCAGCACAGGCAGAGACTCCACACCAGCAGCCCAACCACCTCCTCCTCCCTCTTCAGCCCACCCCCCCGTGTCCAGGCAGCCCCCCCTCGCCCCCCACTCACCACCGCCATGTGCTGGGAGTTGCTGCCGAGCGTGTGGGCAGCGATCTTCTCGAGGGAGCGGACGATGCTGGTGCAAGCCTTCTCCTCCTTCTGCGACATCCACAGGATGTGGTCGTCCACCAGCATGATGTTGCTGGCCATCTCCACGATCACGTCCGTCAGCTGCGAGGGCAGCAAGCGGCTCCGCAAAGAGCTACCGCTGTCCCCAGTGGCAAACACCCCAATTCATGCTTTTCCACCCCAAAAATACCCGGCGGGGCTAGGGCAAGCAGGGGGCCGGAGCGGCGCTCGTTACCTGCTTGATCTGGTCCACGTAGCCGATAAACTTCTCTATCATCTGGGCCACGTAGAGGACATCAACCATGTCCGAGAAGTTGGCCGCCTCGGCCGTGTAGACGCGGAGCTGGTGAGCCAGGGTCAGGGCGTTGGAGGCGTTGATGGGCATCTGCAGAGCGGCACGGCCACGGCGGGGTGACGGTCACCAGCTGCGACAGCCCCCCGGCACGGCCGAGCCCCCCCCGCTCCCTGGCTCACCAACACGAAGGTGTAGAGGACGCGGGTGATGTCGTTGGTGTAGAGGCAGTGGGAGTAGTCGCCCTCCTCCCAGCGCCCGGCGCGGTCGCAGCGCCGCCACGCCTGCTTCTCCGCCGCCGAGCCGCTGCCGGCCGGCCCCGCGGCGAAGGGGTACTGCAGGCAGGGCTGGTAGGCCGTGATGCCGGCCAGGGTGCGGGGCCACCTGCGGGCACAGCCACGGGGTGACCGCGGGGCACCCACCGCTGGCACCCCCCGGCCCGCTCCCCCAGCCCAGCCCCACGCCACGGCCCCCAAATCCCCCCCTTGGCGCCGGGGGGTGTGTGTGTGAGGGTGATGCTGCCCCCCGCCCCGTCCTGCATCCCGCTCAGCACAGCGCTGAGGGAAGCAGCAGGCGGGGGGCAATGCTAATTTAAGCCACATTGACTGTCCCAGTAATTTATATTCCGTAAGAGCCTCGCCGGGGTTACGGCGGGCGCCCGGAGCCTTTCGTCTCGTGCCAGAGAAATTCCAACACCTCCGCCGCTGGAGCCGGGCTGCGCCGCCGGCACGGGAAGCCCTTCAAAGGCGCTGGCGCTCCCCGCAGCCGCTAATCGCTACCAGACGCCCGGTCACCTGTGGGGACCCCCCGCCCCGGCACGCACCGCTCGCACCCTACGTGCCACGCGCACCGCCGGCCCCCACCTGAAGTCCCCGCGGTTGTTGGTGACCCGCTCGGCGGGGCAGTAGGACGCGGAGGTCTCCAGCACCACGATCTCCACCTTCTTGCTGACGTTGCCCTGGGAGGTGGAGACGGCGCATTCCCACTCGCCGTTGGCGGAGACGTGGATGTTGGAGAGGATGAGCTCGCTGCGGGCAGAGGGGACGGGCTGGCACGGCGGGTCTGCCCCACTGAGAACGCGGGGCAGCGGTTTCCCGAGCTTGGGGACGTGGAGGGACACACCACGAAGCAGAGGAGGCGCTTGGCATCCCACCCACAGCACCTGGTACCCACAGAACAGCAGGCCCTGCGGCCACAAGTGTCCGTCCCCATCCCCATCCCAGCTCTGTCCCTGTCCCCATCTCCACCCCAGCCCCATCCCCATCCCATCTCCATCCCTGTCCCCATCCCACATCCCCAGCTCATCTCCATCCCCATCCCCACTTCCACCTCCACCGCCGTTCCCATCCCCGTCCCCCTCCCTGACCTGGTGATGAAGGTGCAGTCATGGATGAGGCTCTCCTCCACGATGACGCCCGTCCGCTCGTCCTCCTCCACGGGCTCGCGGTTGTGGAACCACCGGATCTGGGTGCTGTTGTCCAGGTAAGTGGCGGTGCACTGGAAGGGCAGCCGGTCGCCCTGGAAAACCACCTGGCGCAGCGACGGGATGAGGTGGTGGGTGTGCAGCTCCGGGGCGCCCGCTGCGGGGGACACAGCCGGCGGGGTGAGCCCGCGCCCCCGCCCGCCGCCGCCGCCCCCGCCCCGGCCCCGGCTCACCGCAGCGGAGCTGCCCGTCCCGCACGCTGCGCAGGGGCACGGCCTGGAGGTGCCGGGGGTAGACGCACGCCGTCCGCTCCGAGATCTGCGCCGAGCGGTTGCGGGCCCAGGGCAGCACCCAGCGCAGGTTGCAGTCACACGTCAGGTACTCGGTGGCAAAGTCCCTGCAAGGGCCGGCGTCACGGGGCGCCCGAGGCACGCCCCAGCCCCGGGGCTCTCTGGCAGGGACCCCCCCTCCTGATGCCGAAATCCTGGGGCACAAACTCACACGACTTTCAGGGAGGGGAGCTCGTCAAAGACGCCGGGTGGGAGGCTGGAGAAAATGTTGCCTGACATGTTCCTGTGGGACAGGAGGGAAGGGCAGTGTGGACGGGACCGGACACCTCCCAGGCCCCGCACACCCCGCGGCAAGGGTGGGCACAGGGCGTGAGCCCCCGCGCCAGCCGCAGGCAAAGGGTAAGGACCAGCCTTGGGCCACGGCGCAGGGACGGCCCAGGGGGGCTGGCCCGGGGGTCCCCAGGGTGATGCTTACAGCCTGAGGAGGTTGGGGAGCCCCTGGAAGACGCTGGCGCTCAGGCAGCCGATGCGGTTGTTGGAGAGGTCCCTGCGGGGCAAGTGGAGGGGCCGTCAGGGCTGGGGGTGCCCCACTGGCCCCGGGGGGCTGTCGGGGGGGCTGCGCTGGCACTTACAGACGCTTCAGCTCGGGGAGGCCGAGGAAGGCGCCCGGCTGGACCGTGCTGATCAGGTTGTTCTTCAGGTCCCTGCGGGGAGACAGACACAGACCTCAGGAGCCCCAGTGGGGTGGGGGCACGAGCGCACCCCGATCCACCCCCCCCAGCCCCCATCTCCCAGGCGCAGGTTCCCCAGCAGCCCCAAGCGCTGCAGAACCCCCCGCAAGAGCCTCATTAGCCGCTTTCCATCCCATTTCCCTCTCGGCTCTCCGAAGGGCGCCGGGGAGGCGAGAGGCCCCTCCACAGGCCGGCGGTGGCCGCCGTCGCCTCCTGCGCAGCCCCGTCCCGGCGCGTTATCTCCGGCGGGCGGGGTAAGACCACGCCGCAATGGCCAGCGCTGAAAGGGCTTTGCGGCCCTCGGGAAGCTCGTTTGGGTGATTAGCCTGATTGCAGGCGCGTATCTCATCGGAGGCTCGCCGGGCGTGCGCTGGCGCGGGGCGTTGGCTGGTGGCTTCGGTTGCTCCGTCCACAGCCCCGGGGACCGGTGAGGTGGCTCCTGCCGAGCACCGGCACTGGCCGGGAGAGGAAACGGGATCCACCTGGCAGCGCCGCGGTTGTTTGTAGCGATCTCCGGGGTGCTGGGGTCACCCGCTGCTCCGTGCGGGGCCCCTGGGAGGGGGCAGTGGGGCAAAGCCTTGGGGCAGAGCCGGGGGCGCAGGTGGGCACGGGGGGTCCCACCGGCGAGACACGAGGAGCCGCTGCCGTGAACACGCAGAGGTGTTTTGTCTCCGGAGGAACAGTCACCCCGCTGGGGTCCCCGGGGAGCCCCAAACGGGCCGGGCGGGGCGCGGGGGTGCACGGCCCTGGGGTGCAAACCCGCGGAAGGGAAATGGTGAGGCCTTCCCGGCCGGCATCACCCCCGCCCTGCTCGGCCGACGCGACAGCTCTGCCCACGCCTGGCAGCTCCGACGGAGCGGGAGTGCGGGCAGGAGTGCGGGCAGGGTGCGGGCAGGGGTGCGGGCAGGAGTGCGGGCAGGAGTGCGGGCAGGGTGCGGGCAGGAGTGCGGGCAGGGGTGCGGGCAGGAGTGCGGGCAGGAGTGCGGGCAGGGTGCGGGCAGGAGTGCGGGCAGGGTGCGGGCAGGAGTGCGGGCAGGGGTGCGGGCAGGAGTGCGGGCAGGAGTGCGGGCAGGGTGCGGGCAGGAGTGCGGGCAGGGGTGCGGGCAGGTGAGTGCTGGTGCTGAAGGAACAGCTCCGCTCACCTGCACCGCCAGCAGCCGCTGCACCAACACCCGCCCCGCAGACACCCGCCCCGCAGACACCCGCCCCGCAAACACCCGCCCCGCAAACACCCGCCCCGCAGACACCCGCCCCGCAGACACCCGCCCCGCAAACACCCGCCCCGCAGACACCCGCCCCGCAGACACCCGTCCATACGCACCAAGAGGGACCACCGGTGCCAGCCCCTCTCCCCGCCGGGGAGCAGCCCAGGTCCCCAGGGACCCCCAGACCCCCCTCCCCGCACCCACCACCAGCAGGGCCCGCAGCGGTCGGGGACGCAGCGGCCAAAACCCGTCCCCCGCCAAAACTTCGCACCCCGGGCTCTGGTCTGGGGGTTGGGGGCTGCAGGGAACCATCGCCCCGGGGTGGGACCCTCCGGGGGCTGCGTGGGGCCCCGGCGGGGAGCCTTCCTCGCTCAGGAACATCCTCCCCGCCGGCCGGGGGCCCGGGGCTGCTGCTGATTTACGATAAGGCTCCTCTCTCCGCACTGCGGTTGTTTGCCTTCGCGTTTCCGCTGGCCCCGAGCCCCCTCCTCCCCCTGCCCCCGCGGGGTGACGCGTCGCAGCCACGAGAGCCGTCGGCGACGCGGTGCCACGTGCGCGCGGGGACCCCCCTGCCACCGCGGGCACCCTGCGCGGCCGCCGCCTCGGGCCTCGACGCACCCCGAGCCCCCTCGCTGCCCGAAGCCCCCCCCGGGGGAAGCGCTGGCCCCGGCGCAGGGCAGGAGGTTCCCAAGCGGGGCTGCGCTAATGAGCGCGGCCCCCCCAGCCGCATACCGGCCCCGCTCAGACTCATTAATCTCATTACGCCGCTACAAATCACCGGAGATGCCAAGCTGCGAGGCCGGAGAGGGGCGGCGGTCCGTGGGGGGACCCTGCACACCGCTGAGACCCTGGGAACGGGGGACCCCCGTCACGCTGGGACACCAAAGCCCCCGCAGTGGGCACCCAGGGCGGGCGGGGGCCCCAGGACGAGAAGCGAGGGGCCCCCGGAGCCCCCGCCGCGTCCCGCCACGCCAGCGCTGTCGCTCCACGGGGCACGTCTGTGCCACGGCCCCAAACCGACCCGATGAAAACAATTACGGCTCCTGTCGAGAGCAATCAGGCGCGGCGCGGCGCGATGCCGGCCCGGGACGGGGGAGCTCTGCCCGCTGCCCCCCCCCCAAAACCCGCCAGCGCTCCCGCTCCGACGCGCGTGGGGCCTTGGCGCAGCAGAGATGAGCGGGAGGTGACACGGGCGGGTGCTCTCCCAGAGCACGGAGACTTTTAGGGGGTCCCCGGGCACCCCGGGGGCTGCAGAGCCGCAGTCCCCCCAGGGTGTTGGCCCCCCCGGCTCTGCCACGGCCCTTCCCAGCGAGCACAGCGCCCGCGGTGGCCCCGGCTGCTCCCTGCCCGCGCGCACGTTAATCCCCCCGTTAATGAGAGCTCGGTGCCAGGAGCAGGAGGAGGGGGAGGAGGTGACGCCACACCTGGAGCCATGCCCGCGGTGCAGCCCCGTGCCCACCAGTACAGCCCCGTGCCCACCAGTACAGCCCCCAGTGGGCACCACTGGGCCCCACTGCGGGCCGGGGCAGGTGCACGGCCTGTAACTCGAACAAGATCCGCGTTAATAAACGCTTCCTCGTTTGGGCTAACGAAAGGCAGATTCTGCAGGTCCCGCTGCCCGTGGGGAGCTCCCCCTGAGCCCCACGAGCCCCCCGGCCACTGTTGTGGGGCTGTGACTGACAGACCCCAGACCCGCTGCCGGCCAAGTGTGGCTGCAGCGGTGGGTGCCCAAGGCCCGGGCGTGCTGCCTGCCCCTGCCTGCACTCTCCGCTGCCCTCACCTCCCCGCTGCCCCTGGCCGCCGCCCGGCCGCACCCAGAGCGATGCCCGGAGAGAAAATCCCAGGGCAGGGACCCACCGCCCGAGGGCAGGGGACCCCCACAGCCCAGCCCGGGCCGCCCGGGCCGTGGGGGATGCCCAGGGTCAAGGCCACCGCCACACCGGGTGAGCGCCCGGCGGCAGGAGCCCACCCGGCCCCGCTCAGCGCAGGAATGTGCGAGACCCTCGCGGGGCCGCGGCGGGGAACAAAACGCCCTCAGTGCGCCGGTCCCCGCTCCTGCATACCTACGGATCAAACCCATCTGGGGGCCATAAATCTCCCCTTATTACAGCTCCCTCCATAGAGATGCCTTTCATGGAGAGATAAGAAAGTTGACTTTGTTCGGGGGGACAATGTCGCTTTTCATACCAGCCCCCACGGAGCGCGGCCCCCCCCGGTGCTTCCCGCCCCAGCGCAGCTCCCGGGGTCCCTGGGATGCCCGTGGGTGCCAGTGACAAACCCTGCGCTCTGGTGCCGGCCCCACCGCGGCACCCGGGAGCGACGTCGGGAGCAGGACCCATGGGGTGCTGCTGGCACCCGCCCCGCAGAAGCCCTGCCGGCACCCCGCTGCCCGCCCTGACCCCCAGCCGCCCGCCGGGCACTCACAGCTTCTCCAGCGCCCGCAGCCCGAAGAAGGAGCCGTTCTCCAGCACCGTGATCTTGTTGTTACTCAGCAGCCTGTGGGAAGAGCAGAGGGGCAGCCCCGTCACCCGACCTGCCGGGGAGCCCCAGCCGTGCCCCCGTGACCCGCGGGGCTGGGGAGGGAGCGGGGACGGCCAGCCCCCGCCCTGGTTGTGCCGCCGGGACGGTGGCGGCGATGGTGAAGTCCCAAGGCCAGGTTTGCACGGTCGCGTGGCCATGCCGGGATGCCGCGCCGTGGCCAACGTGCATGGCAGCTCCGGGCTGGAGGGGCCAGGGCCGTGCCGGCTCCCAGGGCATCGCTGTGGGCCTGGGTGCAAGGAGCTGCACGTGTGGGCAACAAGGTCCCCACCCCAGCGCCTGCCCCGAGAGGGCACCCCAGGGACCTGCACCCAGGAGGGGACCCCACGGCACCCCCAGCTCTTGCCCCGCACCGACCTGACCCCCTCTGCTCACAGCACTGTGGCTGTCGCGGGAGCCTCGGAGCCCTGAGAATTTATTCCACAATAAAGAGCTCTGCCATGGGGGCCCTTGCGGGGTGACAGGAGAGGGAGGGAGGGCACAAGCACCCCACAATTCAGCCGGGAGCTCATTAAAGCACCTCAGTGGCAATTAGCAGAGCCAGACCCCGGCCCGGGGACAGGAGCCGGCTCTCGGGGAGCAGAGGTGCTTCCCTGGAGCTCCGGGGTGGCCGCGGGGGCACCGGCGGCGCTCCCGCCGACAAACGTCACCCAAAAGCAGAGCGGGGGCAGGTGCCAGCCGGGGCCAGGAGGGCACCCTGGAGCCCCGGCCGGGGGAAAAAAAGGCTCATTGAGGGCCGGAGCCGGGGCTGTTTACACACGGGGGGGCTCTGCGGCCCGGCTGAATGGCGGCTGTGTGCGGCCGAGCCCCGGCTCCCCCGAACACCCACCCTGCGGCCGCCGCCGCCAACCGCGCTGGGCTCTCCCTGTCCCACACCGGGGCTGCCCGGGGAGCGGACGGGACCAGGACAGCCGAAACCCCCGGAGCGCAGTGGCGGGAAGGGTTGGGGGGCAGCCCCCCGCTCCCTGCCGCGTCCTGCGCTAACGAGGAGCCGCGGGGCCCTGCGGCCTGGCCGGCGGTGGGGAGCGGAAGCGGCCGGCGGCCCCACCGGCCTGCAAATTGCTTCCACACGCCGGCGGCCGGAGCTGCCGCGGCCGGGGCCACGTCTCGCCCTTTCCTCCCTGCGGGGACCCTGCCTCGGCGGGGCCTGGTCCCCCGGCCAGCTCCACGCGCAGCCCCGCGGCCCCGCCCGAGCGGGGGGCGGCAGCGACGCTCCCGGCGTGGCGATGGCGGGGGCTGTTGCTCGAGGCCCCAACAGCTCCAGAAGGTTTTCATTCCATCGGCAGCGGATTTCACAACCCAGCGAAACCTCCGCAGGCTGCGCGCGCAGGGGGGGACCTGGGGGCTCCCTGCTAAAGCGAGGGCAAGCAGAAACCCCCGGCTGGGGGGGCCGAGCTGGGGTGCGTGAAGGACCCCACTGGAACAGCCCTGGGGGCTGCACGAGCTGCGAATGCAGAAACCAGACCCTGGTCTCACACCTCCCGTGCCCTGGGGGCGCAGGGGGGTCCCCAACAAGGATATGCGGAGCCTTTGGGCAGGGGGGAGCCGGGCACCCCTCGAGCAAGCCAGACCCAGCCACCCCAGGGCCTCCCAGAGCTGAGCCCAACTGGGAGCGCAGCCCCCAGGGCTGAGCCCCGGCGTGGGCGACGCTCGCTTTGTTCACAGACCCCCGGGACCGCCCGCGCCTCCGCCATCAGAACAGATCTCCTGCCTCAAAAGGCCCCGCTCCGGTGGGATCGGCCTCCCCTGGGCTCTGCAGCCGCGGGACACCCTCCCCGCGGGGCACTTGGGCCAAGGGTGAAGCCACCCCCGGAGCCCCCCGGGACCGGCTGTCGGGGACCCCTGAGCCACGGGCACTGCCCGTCCATGCGACGCCCTGCTGCTCGCCACCCCGTCTGCCCTTCCTTAAGGAAAACAGTGCCTTGACCAAAACGAGGGTTTGTCACACAAAAACTGCCCTGACAGCAGGGGTTTGACTGAAAGTTTTCTTCCTGACAAAACTTTTATCGATCCTGGCTCTTCCTTTCCCCATCCTGTAGAAGCCAGCCGGGTCGCGTTCCCCTGGTACAACTCACATCCTTAGCCGCGGTTTTATTTTGTTTTCTCTAGTTTTATGGATATTCTGTTCCAAAATGTTTTCTGTTTTGATTTTTTTTTTTTTTTCCAGGAAGTTCTCATCAGGCTCCACGGGATTTTCCGTTCCCGTGCGTCCGCAGGCGGCAGAGCCGAGTGTGGGTCCCGGCACTGTCCCCGCACAGGAGATGAGCTGAGAAACGCCAAAATACGACGGATAAGTGTGTCCGCGAGGCCACCCCGACCCAGCACACGGGGGTCAGGGGTGAGCAGCCCCCGAGCTGCTCCAGGGCAGCAGAACCCCACCCTGGGGCCCAGCCCTCGGCTCCTCATCCTCGGCAGCGCTGGCAAGCGCCCCGCCAAGAGGTGGTCGCCCAAAACCCAGCCCAGCAGCCACGCGCCTGGGAAAAGTCCCGGGGACTCCACGCACGCCCCCAGCGTCCTCCCCGTTCGAATCGGTGCCTTCATCCCGCCCCGAGACCCTCCGGCATCGTGGGGTGTGGGCAGGGGGGCAGCTCCCGGGACATCCCCACCCCTGCCACAGTAATCGGCTGCTTGAGCGACGGCTGGAAAAGTCTCTCCGGACAATGTGGGGGTCAAGGACCAGAGCGTCGAGTCAAATGGAAGCGATGGGGGGGATGCGTGACGGGGACGGGGGCAGCGGGAGGGAACCCCCGGGGAGCATCCTCCCACCCTGGGGGGTTCAGCATCCTCGCTCCGACCCGCCCGCGCCGAGGCTCTCAGGGCTCGGAGCCCTCGAGGCTGCAGGCGGGAGATAGAGAGATCCCTTCTTCTTCTTCTTGTCCTTTTTTTTTTTTTTTTTTCAATCTCAAAAAGAGCCAAAAGCGAAAAAAACAAGATTGTTTTTTCAAGCGTGCTGGAATCCACTTGGATAAATAACGGCTCCAGAAACTGGGCTGCTGAAACAATAAACTTCCTCTGGACCCAACCAAAAAAGGACGCGGGGAGACGGTGGCTCCCCAGCCCGGGCAGGCAGGGGAACGGCGCAGGCAGCGGCACGGAGGTTAATAAGGGGGGGCCGCGGTGGGGGCGGGGAGGCCGGCTACGCTTTGCTCTCCAAGTGCCTTAATTCAAAGCATATGCTCGCAGCAGATACGGCGCAGGCTGCGCCCCGAGCAGAGCTCGCTGCTTTGCAGAGGGATTTTAGGAAGGAAAAAAAGGGGCCCTGGGGCTGGCAAGAGGTGCCGAGGGCTCCAGCACCGGGAAGGGCTCCGGCAGCGTCTCGGGGGGGACCCCGCATCTCCCAGCCCAGTGGGGCCGGAGACCCCCCAGACCTGGTGGGAGCTGCCCCCTCCCCACTTTGTTTGGGCGCTTGGGGGCTCTTCCCCTCCCCGTGACGTGCCCGGGGCGTTGCCTCCAGTTTCACGTCACGCCGGGCTATTTTGGATGGTGAAAATTATTGTTCCAACCCTCGGCTTTTGTTAGCACAGGAAAAATAAGCCCCGGAGAGGAGGCGAAACCTCCCCGAGCCGACGCGCGGCATCGGGGCTGGGATGCTCCGACGCGACCCCCAGCCCCCGGAAACACCAAACCTGCCGGACCTGCAGCCCAACAAATAACAAATAAGAAGCTGAAAAAAGGTTTGAAAAAGAAACCATCTGCAGGGCCCAGGATAAACCGGCCTCGGAGAGGGGAGTTCAAGTAGAACTGGAAATTGGTCATAAGTCAAAGCCCTCTATTCCCTGCAGACAATCTGTAATTTCAGTGCAATCAAGCTGTGCACATAAATGAGGCCTGGGCTGGGATTCCACATCTGGAAGAGGTTTGGGCTCCCGCCTGTGTGACAGCGGGGCCGGCCGCGGCCGGCGTGGCTATCTGGGTCTCGTTAGGGTACAGGGCTTTTTCCATTAGGTGATTAGCACGGGGGTCAGCTGGAGGGGGAGGGAATTAAAGCCTTGTTAATACACGTCTGCAGAGCCCCGGCACCTCGCAGCCATGCCGGACGGACGCCCCGAGAGGTGCCAGATCCCCCGGCCCTGGACCACGGGGAGACCACAGTCCTGGGAGACCACGACGGAGGGGCTGGGGGATGCCGTGTGCCCCAGGCATCGGTCTGCAGGGCTACGAGCCAAAAAAAGGGGAAAAGCCAATCTGCTAGGGCTGGCATCCCTCCTTCCTCCCCGCGAGGGGGCAAGAACTGACCTCCAGGTATAAAACAGGGCGGGTGTCAGAGCGCCCTGTAACGCCTGCTGGGGGTGCACGGGGATATCGGGAGCATCGTCCCGCTCGCCGGACGCCACAGCAGCTCCCTGCCCCGCTCCGCGGTGAAGGCGGCACTTCTGCCCTCACTGCTCCTGGCGCGAGTTCCTCGGGTGGGACCGAAGGCCGGCAGGACACGGCCGGCACAGCCAGGGGTGTTTAGGCACGAACCCAAGTGCCCCAAGCCCCTGCCCCGCCGCCACCCTGCAACTCAAGGGGCTCTGGCACTGGAACCCCGGACCAGGGCCGCCGGTCCCCAGCACCCCCGGCTCTGCTCCCCGCCACCGCGGCCTCCCCACATGGAGTTAATTTCTGCAGCTCCACATCTGCGGGCACCGCCGGGGCCGCGGAGCAGCGCGCGAGGGGCCGAGGGGAGAGGAGAGGAGCCGCGGCTCCGCTCGGCGAAGGGGTCCCGGTGAGGAACCGCCACGTTCCCCGGGACACGGTGGCCGAGCCCAGCGCGGGCTGTGGGGCAGGTCCCGGGGCCGTGGGCGCCCCTCGCCCCCCGCTCTGCCCGTCTGCAGGCTGCGATGCCAGCGAGCGTTTCCCAGGCGCGGGGGGTAAATAAGCAGCAGCTGCCACGGAGGCAGCCCTGGATTCCTCAGTGCAGGCCTAATAATTAAAGATAAATAAAGAAGTAAATTGAGAGTGTGGGAAAAATCCAAATGAGAGCCAGAGTGAGGGACGGCCGGGTGCCCGTACACCCCCAGCTGTCGCCCGGGTGGCCGGGGCAGCAGCGATCCCGCGCCGGGAGCCCTCGTTAGCGCTAACGCGGCCTCCTCCAGGCAAGGCCGGACGACGGCTGGAGCCGGGCTCCGCTGTTAAGCCTTTTCCTGAACAAAACACACCACTCGGTGCCTGCGACTGGGGCAGCGCCGACGTGGAGCATCCCCGGGGTGCAGGCGGGACCGGAGCATCCCTGGGGACAGAGGCAGGAGCCCTGCCCCGATCCGGCTCACCCGCGAGGCTCAAAATTTGCCAGTCCCCAGCGGGGCGTCCCCCGAGGCACGTGCAGCCCTTGCCATGTGCCCAGGCCCTGCGGCCGCCTCCGCTCCCCGCCCGCACCCCAGCAGCTCGAGGAGACGCTCCCAAAGCTGGAGCCTCTGGTTTTGATTGTTCCATCTGGAAAGGGTTTAGAATAAATCATGTTTACTGCGCGCGAGCAGAGCCCAGGGTCACCGCATATTTGTAGGTTTCTGCCTACGCCTGTAGGTTTCATGTCGCGTTTTAGTGGGATCGTGTAATGCCCTAATGCTTCGGCACGGCCATCCCGGCCCCTCCGAGGGAGCCGGCACGGGGGCTCCAAACCCCCCCGTCCCGCCGGGCACGGCCCACCTCGGCCGCTCCGCCGGCGCGGGGCTGCAGGGGGGCTCCACAGCCCGGTTACGCTCCCTCACGCTGGAGAAAGCACCCGGACGGGCAGCTGAGGGGACCCTTCTCCCTAACACGGACTGACAAAGGACTCAAACATCCCTGCGGGTGTCACCGGGGTGCTGTCGTATAAGGAAGGGCCGTAGGAGGAGAGAAACGAAGAGGAAAGCCCACCCGGGCCTCACCTGCCCTGCAGCCTCCCAGCGTGCCCCCGCCCCGGGCAGCCCGGGACACGCGTCGGTGCTGGCGCTCCGGGCTGATCGACGCTTTTATCGCGACCGTCGCGCTCCGGCCCAGCTCGCGGCAGCCGCGTGCGCAGGCCTCTCCCGCGGCCGCGCTCCACGCACGGGTAGTGCCGCCGGTTGGGTGTCCCGAGCCGCCACCCCCTTTGCAGAAAGCAGCCGCTGCCCCCCCGGAGCGAAGCCCCTTTGCAGCACGTGGGGAGCCAAGAGACGCTCGGAAACAGCAGCGGCTCCGGCGCGTGAGCGGCCACGCGGCCAAGCGGGTTCAAGCACGCGAGAGCGGACGGGAGCAGGCGCGCCGCAGCCCCCCACCCTGCCCCTCGCTCCGCAGCCCCCCACCCTGCCCCTCGCTCCGCAGCCAAGAGAACCCCCCGAGGAGCAGACGGGGAGCGGCCAGGCCGCGGGCGGGCAGGCACGGCCGCCCCCGCGGGACGACGCTCCGGGAGACTTTCCCTCCAGCAACGGCGCTGCCGGCCCTGCCCTCCACAACCAGATTTTAATTCAAACGTTTCTGCTGGAGTTATAAATAACCCTGCAACCCGCCGCTGCAGCGAGCAGGCGCACGGGCTGCCAGCGCCGGCCGAAACCCCGACACCCCCCCGGCACCGAGGGCCCGAGGGAACTTTTCGGAAGCGAGAGGCAGCTGTAGCCCCTCTGCGCAAACCCCAGGCCCCTCGCTGCCCCGGGGCGACTCCCAGCCGATGCTCCCCGAGAGAGCGGCCGCCTGCGGCCCAAACCGTCCCCCCCCCGCGCTCAGCCAGCCGAGGCTGCGGGGGGAGCGGGACCAGGAGCCCGGTGCCTGGATTTCCAGCTCCCGTCCACGCCGCGACCGCGGGGCCCTGCCCCTTATTCCACCCCCCCCCCCGCGCCGCTGGGAGTTCGAGGGTCGCGCAGAGCCCAGCAACGCTTCCGTCGGTGCGGAGCCGCTTCTCCAGGGGGAAAAATAACTGAGGAAAGTAACGGTTCGCGCTGCGCCCCCCCCACCGCGGGACTTTGTCCCCCGTCCCCCTCGTCCCCGCCAGCACCTGCCCGCCCGTGGGAGCGCAGCCCCGGGTGGCTCCACCGGCGGGGGGGGATGCGGGGGTCTCCCCGCTGCGCGCTGCTCCAGGGCCCCCCCCCCGTCCCGTCCCTTCCCCGGGCCGCCCCCCACGAGTGGGTTCCCATCCCTCTCAAGGCGCAGCAGATGTCCGGGGCTGAGGGGGGGATGCCCAGGGCCGGGGGGGGATGCCGGGGCGCGGGGAGGATGCCCGGGACCGGGGGGGGCGATGTCAGGGGGTGATACCCGGGGCCGGGGGGGCGATGCCGGGGCGCGGTACTCACAGCGTGGCGGTGCCGTCGGGCAGCAGGCGCGGCTCGGGGGGGGCCGGCAGCCCCCCGCCGCTGCAGACCACCCTCCGGCGGGGCGCGGCGGGGCCGCCGGGCGCCTTGGGCCGTTCGGCCGAGCACTTGCAGCCCAGACTCTGCGCGGGGCAGCTCCGCGCCGCCCCCCCGCCGCTCCGCGCCGGCACCAGCGGCACCAGTAACACCAGTAACACCAGCAGCGGCACCGGCGCCGCCGCCCGCCGCATGGCCCCGGCCCCGGGGCGACGGGCTCCTCCGGGCTCCGGCTCCGGCTCCGGCTCCGCCGCCGCCCCGCTCCCCGGGGCGGCTCCGGCGGCGCCGCCTCCCCCGCTCGCCGCGCTCCGCCGGCCCTGGCGCCTCCCCCGCCCCGCCCCGGCCCGCCCCGGCCCCGGCCCCGCCGCGGGCACCGGCTCGCCTCCCCCCCAGAACGGCTGGGAGAGGGATGGGGGTCCCCCGGGGCCGGGGCTGGAGCTCCGTGGGGTCCTGGAGCTGCGAGGGAGAGAGACGGAGCCGCCCGTGGACAGGGGCTGGACCCCCGTGGGCTGCAGCTCAGAGGGGTCCCGGGGCCTGCGAGGGAGAGAGCGGGACCCCCGTGTGCTGGGGCGGGACCCCCGTGGGGTCCCACAGCCCCACGAGCCCCCGCGGACCGGAGCATCCTCCGGGGCCGGCGGGTCCCGAGCGGAGCCCCCGGCAGCAGCGGTGAGGGCCGGAGCCCTGCGCGGCCTGTACGGGACCTCGCTGTAGCACCCCGGCCGCGACGGGCCCCAGGCGCTGGGTCCAGGGCAGGGACACGCAGGTCCCACGTGCCGGCACCCCATGCCACCGAGGAACCCCCTGCCCGAGCTCCCGCAGCCGCTCCGACCCCTCCCGGCCTCCGCTCCGCCATTAACCCTCTTCCCTTCTCGCCTTCCCCCTTCGCTTCACCAAGTTCAAGATTTTTCTTCCCACTCCTCCCTCCCACGTCCCCTCTGCCTCCAGCGCTGCCCCCAGCCCCCGGCCCCCCCCGGGGCTCAGCCCCGAGTCACTGCAGCTTCAAATCAAAAGGGATCAAAAGCAGCAGCGAAGTCCCCGGGCCCCCGTGCCAGGGCGCGGAGGAAGAGGGTCATGGAAGGACGACGAGAGGCGACTCTGGGAATGCGGTTTCTCCCCAGGACCAACAGTTCCTGGAGGGGAAGAGAAATTTACTCCTTTCTCCAAATAAATACGCCTTGCTGCGGCAGTGGGCGTCGGAAGGAGGGGACACTCCTCGGCGCACGCTCCCGAGCTGGTTCCACACGACGCGCTGTGGTGCGGCCGCTCCTCAGCTGCTTCTCCAGCTCCTCCCTGCCCCGGCGCCCGCGGCCTCCAGCCAGGCAGGGACAGGGACCGAGGCCCCGGGGCTCCTCCGTGGGCAGCAGCACCCCCCGCAGACCCCCCAGCCCCTGGGGTCAGCCACAGGGCCCCAGAGCCCCAGAGCCCGGCATCATCCTGTTAGTAAAAAGCCGACAATCAACAGCGTACCCACATCTCCCCCCCTTTTTTTTTTCTTTCCTTTTTTCCACTGAGCAAAATTTCCACTGCAGAAGCGACTCTCCCGTGCTCAGCGCTGCAGGATGCTGGTCCCAGATCCTGGAAGAGCAACAGGAAACTGCTTGTGTCCAGTATCCGCTCAGAGATCCTGCGAGCATCTGCTCAGCGTGAAACCCCTCCCCAAAACCCAAACAGCGACTGTGCCTCCCACTTCAAAAGCTGCAGAAAGCACGAGTGGTTTTTCCTCCTCCTCCTCCTCCTGCAGCAGATGAGCGTGCGGGCCGGAGCCCACGGCTCTCCCCGGGTGCCCCAAACGCATGCCAAGCCCAGCCCCAAACGGGGACACGATCCCAAATGCTGCAGCACACAGGGCTCAGCCACCTCCTGCCGCCGGATCAAGCCCTAAAAAAAGAAATTCTTGTCTCCCAGCGCTCAGGCGCCCGCAGCCACCGCGCCGCACTGCCCACCCCTGCGCCCGTCAGCGCAAGACGCGAGATTTGAGCGTCTCGTCCCTGAGGGAACGGCCCGATGCCGCGGTGCCGAGGGCCCCCGAGCAGAGCCCAGGCTCGCAGCTCGAGCGGGTGACCCGCCTGCTCCGGAGCGCTCTCCCCCCGCGGGATTCTGCGTTGCCTCAATGGCCTGTTTGGTTTCTCCTCTGTGGGGAGAGCCGGGGAGCTGCTCACACTCCTGTTCCTCCCGAGCTCTGACCTTGACCCAAAGCACAGCCGCTGCCCCGCTTGGCCTCCCTTTCCTTGGGGCAGCAGCTCTGCCACCGGGCCGGGAGGGGCCCAGGGAGCCCCCAGCGTTCAGCCGAGAATGGGGACAGGAACGGGACTGGGCACGGAGCTCGGGCCCTGGAGGGTGTTGGTCAGTGCTGGCAGCATCCAGGGGCAATCAGAGCTCTGGAGCTGTCTCCACGACACATTGAAGCAATCAAGCCACTGTACGTGGTCTTCAGAATTTCAATCTCCTATAAAAGCACCTCCAAGAACAGTCGAAACCTTGTCCAAACTACTAACAAATGTGAAATACCCGGCCCCAGCCCTGCTACGAGGGACGAGCTCAAGCAACACTTCCCACATGCTTCAAGCCCGACGGAGTTCATGTTCTTTCAACTACTTCCAAGTCCCTCTTGGTGCTCTCCCAGCCCCGACCCCTCCTGATGCCTCCTGCCCCGGAGAGAACAAGGCAACCTGTTTGAAACTCCATCACCACGGACGTGCCGGTGCCGGGAGCCAAATCCCCCTGCCCCTCGCTCCCATTCAAAGGTAAAAACGCTCCTCAACCGCTGCAGGCACAGGGAAAGACAACAAGCACAGGACTCTCTAAAAATTCCTTTCACTGGGATCCAATAAAAACCTTGGCAGTTGCCGGCCTTCCTGCCGGAAACCCGATATCCCAGAAATAAACACACTTTCCACTTTGAAGGGCTGCAGCGGGCTCTGCCCCGGGCCGAGCGGCTCCCGGCCGCCCCCGGGCTCTCACCTGCCCGCAGCATCCCCGGCCGCAGCGGGAGCCCGAGGCAGAGCGGGGAACTGACCCAAATCCCCCGATTTTCTCCAGCAAGCCGAGGCCTGGCTGCGGCAGCGGGTGCCGCGTCGGGGAGCAGGCGCGTTGGTGCCCCCCCAGCCCTCCCGCCGCCTCCCAGCACATCTGCTGCCTGCAGCGCACCCCCAGCTCGCGCCGCGATCTGGCAGGGAGGCCAAGCTTGGCTCCAGACACCGCAGCACAAAGGATATTATCGGATAAAAAATAAATGAAGCCTGGCTTTGTAGGGGAAGGGGAGCGAAGGACGCCGGGACTCTCACCTAAGGGGTAACCGGAGCCTGCAGAGCTCAGCAGCTTCAGTTTCTCTAACAAGAGAGGCTGCTGCTTCTTCCCCGAGGATGAGGATGGCCTCGGGCAGGCAGCCCGTCTCCCCAGGAGCCCGGAAAGGAGAAGCAGCAGCACATCACCCCGTCCAGCACAACCGGCAGTTCTATTCCTTTCAGAGGCAGCCAAGTCTGCCCACGGACGCTCCCCAGCCCCCCCGGAAGGTTTTTCTCCGCGGCACATGGGAAGCGCTGCTCCGCGTGCTGGCACGGCTTGGGGGGGGGTCAGCTGGGCCAGCCCCCATCCAAGGGGCAGCGTGGAAACAAGGGTCACCTCGGGGGACAGCCAGGAAAGCCGGTGCCTCTGCCCCGGGAGGGGAGACGGCGCCTGCGCCATGGGCCGGCAGCAAGGGCCGCGGGTCACGAGGGAGGAGGAGCGCCTCTGGCCCACAACCAGGCTCCGTCTGCCGGGCGCATTCCTCCAAGGCAAATATTGACAGTGACATTGCCCCGAGGCGCGGGGAAGGAGAGCACTGCTGCTTCAATAAACCGCCCGAGAGCTTTTAATAGACGTAAATAAAGCTGGGGTGGCGGGGGGCCGAGGTGCCTGCGCGGGGAGCGGTTCATTAAGAGGCCAGGGAGCCTTTCATCTCCCACTCCTTGGCTCCACGGCAGTGACCAGCAGCCCCCATCTGCCGGGTGACCTCTGCGGAAGGAGTGGGTGGTCTGCGCCCCGCTCCCCCCGGGCAGGTGTCCGGCAGCACCTCGAGGAGGAACGAAGGTGCCGGCGGGCGCCGCGGGCGCAGCCACGGGAGGAGCAGGGCAAAGCTCCGCGGCACGACACGGTCAGGAAGGGAAAAAGCCTGCTGGAAGCGGGACGGGCGAGAGAAGCAGCCGCAGGGCAGGGAGCAGAAGCTGACGCCGGTCTCCTCGGCACAGCACCCAAACCGCTCCCCGCAGGCCACTGCGCGGCCCGGCCGGAGGGGAGGGGGTCCCGCAGCAGAGAGCACCCCCAGAACCACCGAGACACGCACGGTCCCCCCGGCCAAAGCTGAGGGAGTCCCAAACGTTTTAGCAGACGCTACGGAGGCAGCTCAGAAATCCAGAGGACCGTGCGCTCTCCCGAGCCAGGCCGCTCCTCTGAGCCAGAGCGCCCGGGCACGGAAACGGGGACGAGCCTGGCCCAGCCCCGCAGCCTCACCTCCCCGTTTACACACCGACTGCTCCGCTAGGCTTGGCTAGGGCCCAGTTTCAACTCGGGAAATAAACACAAAATGACTGGAAGAGGAAAAGCAAAAGGGCACGTGAGCCAGTGTGAGCCCGTCCCGCATTCCCGCGCGGGCAGAGCGAGCTGCAGGTCAGTGAGGGGCGAGCAGAGCTGGGGGGCTTGATCCCCCCCTCAGGCTCACAACCCCGGGGCTGTGTCAGCACAGCAGCCGATCGCCTTCGCTCCTCGCTTGCTGCGGAGAGCTCCAGCCGCGTTCGAGAGCTCCAGCCGCGTTCGGCGGGCAGCACAGGCGCTGCAGGGACGCTGCAGTCCGTCCACGCTGGAGCCAAATTCTGCCAGAGCGGGCGTCCTGCCTTCTGTCAAATAAACCAAAGGCTTTAAACGTGGTGAAATCTGCAGGTCTGCGGGCAGTGCGCGGTGCTGAAATTGTGGGGAGAGATGTGGAAGAGGAAGGGCTTCGCTTCAACCGTCAGGTGGGAAATGAGAGTTAATTTTTGAGGCTCATTTTCGATCCCTATCCGTCAGGCGGCCAAGGAGGGGCTGTGCCTCCCCCGCGGGCCAGGGGAGCAGTGCCACCCAGAGGGCTTCTCCAGAAACACCTCTCACCCGCCGGCACCTCGCCCCGCTCCGCAGAGGGTCTTTTCTCCCCTTCCCAGGCCAGCGCTGCCTCCGCCGTCCTTCCAACCACCCGCTCCCTCCAGCCCCGGCCACGCAAATCTCACTCAACCGCAGCTCCGCGTGAGGGGAACAGCTTCAGCGACAACTCAGGGCACTGACAACGCTGGAACGTAAAAATAACATCTTTAATAGCTTTATGGTTGGCACAGATGGTATTAAAATTCACCACTTTTTGTTAATAGACTATGAAACACCACATGGTGCAGTGCCGAGGGCAGCTCAGACTGCACGTTGCTTCTAAACCACGTAGCTATGACAGGTTGGTGTTAGAGTTGACTCTTTTCATTTACATTCAGCGTTTAGAGTAAAACCAACAGCTAGATTTACTAGAAAGTAAAACCAACAGCTAGATTTAACCACACGCACACAGAGAAAAGCCTGGGAAGGATGTTCCTGCTGGCAGCCAATGTCTCCTCCTCTTCACAGCACACAAAAGCCCCAAAACGTGGTTGAACACAGGTTACAAGAGACTTGCTGTAGCTACCGTTGGCCAAAACCAGCACGAGACAGCGCAGGAGCTTCTGCTCACACCCGAATGAAAGTTACTGCACTGAGAGTCCCGTTTCCCTCCTCCAGAAGCCAAGGCTAGACCAGCGCTTAAGATATCAAGAGGCAGCCTAGGAGCTCTGTCGGTGGCACTAGGATTTTTTTTTTTGCAGGAACCTAGAACACAGTGGAACAGTAATACTTGACTTTCTGAAGTACTTTTCCCGCAGGGCTTCCAGCAAACCGCGCTGCTGCCCCGTGCTCATGCAAATATTCTCCTCGTACAGATGCAGACGGGGCGGTGGAGGCACCCGATGGTGAAGTGACTTGCCCTGGAAAGCAACAGCGAGCCGATGGCAGAGCAAGGACCTGGCGGAAAGGCCCCTTTCTGACCCAAAAAAGAACGTACAGCGTCAAGAACTACTACGCAGGATGAAAATAACTCCTAACAACACGTCACAAGAGGGGAGGGGGAAGGTTGAAAGCATCCCAGATCTCAGCAGACGCAGAACCAATGGGAAAAGTTCGCAGTGTCAGCCTGAAAAGAACAAACATAAGCTCCAGCCGAAAAGACACTCCCACGCTTGTGATCTGCATCCAAAACGTTCCGCCAGGATCTCATGCTGGCAGCTGTGTTCCTCCTCCGTCCTCGGGTGCCTGCTGTCTGTTCAAACGGGTACGGCCTCTCCACTGTCCCAGTCTGTCTCTGTCACCGGTTCTATTCTCTCAGTAGTGACCACGCACAAAACTTGTATTTGGGGAAACATTTATACGTCGCTGGCAAGATTATAACTTGTTTAATGAAAACTTTAGTCCTCAGTGAAAAACGTAATCACTGACACTGCTGCAGATACATCTTCCTCATTAGCAGCTCCGTCCTGGCAAGTATTTAAGTTTGTTCCCCTCAGTTATCCAAGAGTCACTGTTCTTAACGACCCCGAAGGAGCCAAGCCACCACAGTCACTTCCAACCATAAATTTTCTTATCATTTGTTGGTTATAAAAATTTCCCATTTCTATGGGTACTCTATAATCACAATAAATCATGAGGCATTTCTGGCCTCTGTTCTGTTCTGAGGAATTCCCTCTCACCATCATGATCGGTGCCGATACAGAGGGAGGTGAGGATGCATAGTGAGGTCTCCCATCATCTGTCCTCTCTCGAGGCCACTTTTTTTTCCCCCATCTAATGACCCTGCACTGTCAAGGTCTCCGTTTTGCCTTTTGTTTCAGCAGGGGCCTTGCCACCACCTGCTTTGTTGGAATAATCTCGCTCTCCGAAAATAGTGCTTCCAATCCTGACGTTTGTGGATCCAACCTCTATCTATGAAGAGACAGAAAGGAGGAGTTCAGGGGGGGCTGCCCCCACACTCGCCGTCTCCCAGGACGGGTCCCCGCACTACAGCCGGGGGCTGTTCTGAACCCCAGAACCCCACCCCAGGGCCAGGAGAGCTGTTTCTCAGGGAACGGCCCCGTTGGGATCTCCAGCCAAGGTGAGGCCCAAGAGGCCCAGATGGGCGACGCTGGGCTGGGCTTTGGGGCGCCCGCTGCTTGTCTCCCGAGAGAAAGGGGGGCAGGAGGAAACCAGACTTACTGCGTGCTGGAAGTCCGTGGACATGCCCATGCTCAGCTCCACCTTCTCAACGGGGAGATTGAGCTTTTCACACACTTCCTGCCGCAAAGACAGCAGCATCTAGAAGGCAGGAGGAAAGAGGAGAGGATCAGAGCTTGAGAGCCACGCCAGCTCAGGTTCAGGTTTCACAGATCTCCGTTTCTGCCTTCCTTTGAAGTCTCCTTCACACAGAACGTGAAGCTCCCACACTTCCCACTGAAGCTGGCTCCGCAGCACCGTGACAGCGCCTGGAAATTTCCCGTTACAGGCTACGTTACTGACAACACGCACACTTACAAGTCTACACATTGCCTGAAGACATCCAATTATCACACCAGCGTGACAGACGAGGAAGGCAGACCCAGTTCCTCTGCCTGATGCAGCCCTGAACACTTGGTGTGCAAAGGGCGGCTGCAAACCTCGTCTGAACACAGCACGGAGGATCCGGGACAGCAGTCGCTGCCCTGCCAACACCCTGGCTACAGCTTCAGAGAAACAAATGCAAACGGGCACCGGGCCTCTGCAGAAAAGAGCCCAACAGCTGCGTTATCACCGGTACTTCAGAGCTCTGTACTGCTCTGAGCAGGAGTTTCTGCTGAGAACACCCCGTCAGACTGACAGCTGGCCCGCACGCCGGTTTGGCCGCGACAGGCGACAGGCAGCTGACATTTTTCGTAGAAAGTCTTACCTGGAAGTCGGGATTTGGCCCCTTACTGAGGTCGTGCCCAACGCTGCCGATCGTCATCAGCCCCACAAACTCCAGGCTTGGACACTTGTTGAGGACGTGCTCCACAGCCGCCGTGGTGTCTCTGGGAGGAAGGCCGTGCTTACCTGGCAAAGAGCAGGGAGATCTGTGCCAAGCTCCGCCAGAGACCTCCCCTCCCCGCAGCCAGGCAGAGCTGACAGATGAACAAGTTTCACCTCAGCTCAGAGAAAGGCTGTAAGAGCACAAATCAACCCATCCCGTTCAGGTTGCTTCCATCAAGCCAGCAGGAGGAACCTGTACATCAAGAGAAAAAACCCACTTACTGTCTTCTCCACTCGTGTTAACTTGCACCATGACCTTCAGCTTCTGCGACGCCCCTTTTTTCTGCCATGAGCTGTTGACTCTGTCAGCCAGTTTCACAGAATCCACCGTTTCCAACATGAACAGGTTAGGGACAGCTGGGGAGAAAACACAGGCTGAGGGCAATTCTGCTGGTGCAGAAATTTTTGTACCTACGACTCGGCTCGCTCTGGTGAGTTAATGTACGTGAGGTTGTTATTATTTGAACACTGGAAGACTATCGCCCACAGGGTCACTGCACATAAGAATCAGTGGTTTACCGATCAACTTGTTGACGTTATTTTTCTGCAGATGGCCAATAAAATGCCACTTAATCTCCGGACAAGAGGACAGAATCTGAAAGCAGAGAGGAACAGTTAGGTTTGAATGGCAATTCCCTCTTCCCCCACACAGTCCTTAAGTCTTAGTTTTCCCACAAACAAAATACCAGACACCCAATCTTCTTCTTTTGTTTACCCTGAGAGACAGGGCCCAGGCAGTGTCGTGGTGTGCACTGAGATTGCTTCACAGTCTGGAGAGGAACAGGGCTGTGGCTGCAGAGCGTTACACAGTGAACGGGGAAGGCAAAGCTCTTTTGTAACTGAACAATCACAAAATTATATGTTTTCTCCAAACTGAGTGCTACCATTTTTTTCAAGGAGGACTGCTGTGTCTCCTACAGCAGAAAGCACAAAAGGTAACGCACTGTTCAGACAAATACTTTATGACTAAGGTTCACGTATTCACAGAATCCTCCGGAGCCAGCAAGGCAAGGAGGGGGAGCGGGGCAGAAGCAGAGAGATAAGACTAACCCCACTGTTTATCTGAAAAGACAGGGATCAAACAGCCTCCATCGCCAAATCCCTAACAAAACCCAGGACTTTTCCTAAACAGCTCTCAGGACACAGCTGTATAAGAAGAGAGATCATATAAGGAACTGAGTACTCACTCTGGAATCTGATGCCTTTTCTAGCAACTCTTGAACCTAGGGGAACACAAGACAATCTCTCGTTAGAACCACGCCAGGCCTGCCTGCACCGGCAGAACGGTCTCTCTGGAGTGGATGTTCCTGGGGCCAACGCGCGCTCATGAACCCCAGGCCAGGGGCCTGAGCCTGGCTCCCCACCCGCGTCGGGCTGCCCGGTGCGGGGGGACCCACCCGCACACCCGGGGGGCCCAGCCAACTCACGTAGTTCTCCCCGAAGCTGCGCTGCCCGTGGCTGTAGGCATCGATCACCATCTCCGCCGGCTTCGTCTTGCTGACGGCCACCAGCCGCGGCTGCACGGCCGGGAGCCCCTGCAGAACGAGACGGGGGTGCTCGGGGGAGGCTCTGACCTGCCCCACGCAATCCCCAGCGTCCTGCAGCGCCCAGCCAGGCCCCGCAGCCCCAACTCAGGTGGCCCCAGAGCCTGGGGCTGCCGTGGGAGGGGGTGAGGTGGCCTCCATGGGGACGAGGGGCCCGTCCCTACGCAGCCCTGACCCTAGTGGGGGGGAGGCCTATCTCTGAGGACCATGATGGGGTCCTGCCTCCTTTGCTGGGGGGAACAGGGGCCTGCCTCTATGCTGGGCCCGTCTCAGCGGTGATGGGGGCTGTCTCCATGGTGACGAGGGACCTGCCCTCGCGATGCGGGGCCCGTCTCTATGGTGATGGAGGACCCGCCGCCATGGCGAGCGGGCCTACCCCGGCGGGGTACGGGCTCCCGCCCACCGCCGACGCGCCCCCGGCCCCCTCCGCGCCCCGCCGGGCGGCCCCGCCGCCCCTCACCTGCGGCCTCCGCGCCGCCGCCTGCTGCACCTGCTCGGTGACGGCCCGCAGCGCCGGGCCCAGCCCGTCGGCGGCGGCCATGCCCGCTCTCCACATCCCCGGGCCCCGCCCCGCCTCTCCCCCGCCGCGCCGCCAATGGGATCGCGCCGCCGCGCACCGCCGACCAATGGGAGCGGCGGGGCGGGGCCCGCCGCCATCTTGGTAAGGTCGCGGGCGCCATGGCGGGAGGCGCCGAGGGCAGCGCCAAGGCCCGGCCCAGGGGCTCGGGGCCAGCCCGGCCCGACCGCGCTCCCCGCGGGCTCCTGAGGGGAGAGCCTGGGCCGCAGGGCCTGGCGGGGGCTCCCCTTCCCGCCCCGCACACCCGTCCTGGGCTTTGGCCAAAATTAGTGGCAAATCCGGGGTCCCGGCTGCAACAGCTGCGAGCGGCCTCAGCGCTGTCTCTGCCCCAACCTCCCTTCTGCGGGAGAGGGGAAGGTTCTGCCACCTGCAGCTGTGGGAGATCTGGGCGAGAGGCATCTTTCCGCTAGGGGGAAGGCGTCTGCAGAACCCCTCGGGATCGGGAAGAAAATCCGGCAGCCAAGAGCCTTGTTTGGTCCGTGGGCGAGTGCTGCCCCTCACGACACCACAGAGCTGATTTTGACCCACGTACCTCGCGTGCTCCACGAAAAAAACCACCCCAAACCAAAAAAGTCCACGCAACGCACCCCCAAAAAACTACATTCTTCCCACCTGCATGAAGAACAGTCTTCCCCGGGGTGCAAATTTGAATTATTCCAGGAAAGAAACTTCATGAAAGCGGGGCAGGTGACACCATTTGGCGCTGGGGAGCGCCTGGAGCGCAGCCACGCAGGCGGAGAGGGCGCGGGCGGCCCCGGCGCCGCGGACAATGCCAGCCTTTATCGCGGCGAGTCAGCCGGAAAGAATGGGAAACTGCCAGCTGGAACCCATTAGCTAAAATATTTGTCTTAATGGGCAGAACTTGCACTCCCTCCCCGTATTCTGAGCAGCGACAGTATTTACACAGCTGTTTAAAAATACCCAGGAGGGTCCTGCCATTTGTCTGGTAAAACGTGACAATGATTTTCTGCAAACTTTACCAAATCCTAGATGTTTGCCACTGAAGTCTTGTTACTGTTTTTCACCGATCCGATTAGCAAAACAAGGCTGGAAGACGCTCGCAGCCCTCCTCGACTCACCGGAAAGGGAGCAGCAGCCCCGCGCAGCGGCACGGGAGGCACGGCACCTTGGGGCTGCCCCTGGCAAACCTTCCCCTGCAGACACACCTGCGCTTTGTGTTAAAGGTTATCCATAAAAAACCCAGGTGATACTAAAATTGAAGGCCATTTTATTGTCATAGCAAATACCAAAATAAAAAGGCTTTTAATTCAATACGTAGTAAGATCAACGACTGTACTGGTAAAGCATCGCCATGCTCCCGCCAGCAACTCCCAGGTATCAGCAGTGCCACAAACGTGTGTTTAATTTTGTTATACAGAGCGCTTTGAAAACTCAGATCTTCATTTCCATAACCCGAAATCTTGAAATGAGGACAAAATGTCCGATAAATGCAACAAAGATTTATATGTAGTGACATATCTACTCTGGAAAATTAAGGAAATTATACAAATGATGAAGAAACCTGAATGAAAACGCAACAGTGGATTCTGGCTTGTGAAAATTATATGAATTAACTTTGTTTTTGCTTTTTTTGCTGTTATTACAGTTTAACTAAATTACAAGAATACCTTAGCAATAATGTTTTCAATTACAAAAAAAAAATCATTAAGACCTATTTATTCCAAACTATTGTCTTGCTGTAGAGTCATACAAAAACATTTTATAATACCACTTTGGCTTATTTGGGTCTTTTAATTAGTGAAGAATACTCATGTAAAAAGTTGGGTTTAGTTACCAATGGAAATCTCTAACATGAGTGTGGAACAATCCCAAATGAGATCACCCTCCAAGGTGTAGGTACCATTACCTCACTGCTTTCTGTACTCCCTGTCCATCACCTCCCTGCAGGGAGCGATTTATAAAGGGCTGCGTTGTCGACCGGAGCACATCCCTCTGGAGATGGAACTCCCCTTCGCTCGTCTTTTCCAACAAATACAAAGACGACACACAGGAGACGGGACTTTTCTCCAGCAGAAACTGATGCTTATCTCTTATTTTGTGTTTTCAAATATCAATAGTCACTTTCCTAACAGGGAAAACTGAAGTAAAAATACTAGAACCAGCAGCTGAAATTAATCAGATTTCTCTCTTAGTGTGATCGCCTTATTAAAAAGGCTAATGCATATTTAAAACACTGAAGAACAAAACCAAGTGTAGTAGGTAGCAAGTGTTTGGGGCACAAGTTTGTAAATGCAATAGGCTGGTCTCTGACAACTAAGTTAGCACTTAAACTTGCATCATCTCTATTAGTATGTTGGCTGCAAATTATAACAGCAATTAATAAACAGGCTTTCCTGCCAAGTGGCAGATGGATTAGGGAGAGAGAAAAAAAAAAATGTTCTCTCTAGGTCTGAGCTTTTGTCTTTAACACCCCCTCAAGTTTTGCACGTGTGTAAAATAAAACCCTATTACCTCTTTGCATCTGGTATGTGAAGAATTCATCAGTTTTCTGAAGTGAAAGGTACATTATACAGCATTGTTCTGAGCAAAAAAGGAAAATTTCTCTTTGGACAGTTCAGAGACAAGAGGTTCTTTTCTTTGCCCTGGGACTTTTCAGTACGATGTTTTGTGTCCTTTGCTACTGGTAAATCTGCCTTTCACGAGGTCTGTTCAGAAAAAAAACCCAACCCAAACCAACAGTAACTTGGTTCCATTCATTTCAGTTTACCTGAATGTCCTATTTCTAATAAGACACTGTAAACACTAAAATACAGTCAGTCTTGCAGAGGCAGATAACGTCCTGTAATGACCGCGGGAGGAGTCATTCCAGCAGTTACTTGCCAGCAAGGAGTTTGTAAAAAGCAAAGTCAGGGTCCCTGAGACAAAAATTCTTTTCTCCCTAGTTTTTCTAACTATGACAGCCGTGACAAGTACCGTGCTTGCAGCCTGGTTTCACTGAAGATCAAGTCCAATTATCCACTGGCAGGACGCTGCCCCCATCAGCATACCTACACCCCCCAACTAGCAGCTAAACCGCTGGGAAGAGCCTCAAAGCACAGACTACTTTGCCCTCCTCAAATACGACAAATGGAAAACAAACCAGTGTTAAGATGCAGAAAATGAAGAGTTTGGGCCACTACCTGCGCGACAGACGGTCTAAGGCTTAGATCCCCCCATGGTAAGTAGGTGACCCGCAGGATTTCAGCTGAACTTCTGTAACTCGCTGCGCGCGTGGTCTCAGCTGCCCTACCAAGGCAAAAACACATCGGCTCAGACCTCGGTAAAAGGGGGTTTTGTGCATTTGCTACACCCTGCACTCAGGACGGACCTGGGGCACAGACAGAGGCCGTTCGGTGGTCCCAGTGCCCCACACAACGGGCACTAACCTGCCATCTGGGCAAGGTCCGGGCCTTCGAGCAGACACACGTAGTGTACAAAAGCCTAGCACCTTTTGTTTTTTAAAAGGGGATTGAAATAAAGTATGCGAAATTTCCAACAAGAAAAACAAAACAACAAGTTGTAGCAGCAATTCCCCTTCCTCCAAAACCTCAAAGTTTCTTTACTGCCAACTGCTACGAGCCACCTCAACCCAAAGGGAAGCGCCCACCTAAGCTGGCTGTGGGACAGCAGCCTGCCCAGCCTCTCCAGAGTCACCTGGTCTGCGTGTCCAAGAGCAGGGAGAGGTGTGTCTAGAGGACACACCTGGAGCTGGCTGCTTAGAAGTTATCAGAAAAAACACCCCATGAATACCAAAGTCTTTGGGTCTAATTGTCATAGAAAAGATCGAAAGGATTAAATCTGATTCATCTTTTTCAGTACAGGAAAGGGGGAAAAGAAAAAGGAACTTCCCAGTTCATGATTTTTTGATATAAAATGAATAGAAATCTTTCTTTTCAGTTGACGTTATGAAGTAGTTTTGTGTCCTCGCTGGTTCCTGCCCCGTCCTCTTCTTGGATCCCTTCTGCCAGCCCCTCTGCAAATTTGGTCTGGCTCCCCGCATAGTCCATGAACATGTTGGGAATATCTTTGCCGAAATATATCTTGCTGTTTGCTGCGATAGCCTTGTATTTCATCAGCTGCAAGTACTCAGGAGTTAACTTCAGCTGCACAAAAAGAAAACAGATCACCAACAGCTCGGATTCAGTCAAAAGCAAATTTCTGTCAGGAGCATGCGAGGCATCTCCTTTTCCACACCACTAGCAGGCACGCTCATCCTCTCTTCCGCTGAAAAGACGGAGTGCCCAGATGAAGGCTCTCTTTCAGTATGTCTAAGTGAAGCTCTAAATCCCAGTGACTAAATGGCAAAATGAGAAAGTGATGGAGGCAGCTGGGGAAACGTTCAAGCCAAATGTACCGGAGATGGAGATGCTCGAAAGCACATAACTCACTGAGAGCCCTTGCAATGCAAGCTACCGGAGAGAAAAATACAACTGGCTTTTTTCCAGAGAGTAGATTGACGAGGCTGTTTCGGAGAGCAGAGCTCATTCGTTCAGGATAATGACATTATAACAGAGAGGATAGAATAACCGGGACAAAACCTGTGCACAAACATCCCAGACCTCTGCCCATTCTCACTGACCCTTACAAAAACTAAAAGTCTCCCTGCTGGGATGTCCTGGGAACCTGCTGTAGGCAGCAACAACCGGGCAGTTCAGTCTCTGTCTCCAGGGGGTTTTGGGGGGTTTTTTGCTTTTGCAGTACCAAGGCTTTGCCAGGCTACTTAGCCTGGGGTATAAGATCAGCTCCATTTGTTCTTCACCTGAACACCCGTTTACTCGAAGGCTGCCTGTCACTCTAGAGATGTCCCTGCTCTGATGGCTCGCCAGCTCGCAGACCAGAATGAACCGACATTTCTGGTTACAACAGTGTGAAAGGGCAACGCTGAAACTGGTATTTTATCTACAGAGGGAGCCACGGCCCCATCAGCCAATAGCAGAGCTGTCTCCAGAGATGACCAGATATTTTATGTATCTTGACCTAAATTCGTCCGTCCAGAGAAGAAAATGAATTTGTAAATAAGGATCTAATTGTTACAGCCTCGAGGAAAATTTTTCTGAGATGGCGGCTTTGTTTTGCTTTTTGACTTACCCAATAAGACACAACAAGGAAACAATAAACACAGATTGGGTTTTTTGCTGAGTGTTTCTATCCAGTCTAGCGTGAGGGAATGACCATACCTTGTTAGCCTCGGCTACTTTCATAGCAGTGTAGCATTCAGCGTCGGCTCTTGCCTTCTCTCTCGCAAGAAATGCAGCATCTGGAAGAAGACACATGCTCTCATATTCACTTTTTTATTTCCAGCCATTTTAGCACCATTTGCAGCTGGAAACTTTTTAAAGTGGCCAGTACCACATCTGAACTGCACTGGACACAACGAGGGGAAAAGGGAACAAAACGGGAAACCCAGAAACGGGATCTCAGTTTACATCTAAAACGCTGCTGGATGACGGCACTGAAGAAGTGAATTGCATCTGCAGCTGAAGACCTCAAAGCATTTTATAAACATAAGGGTTTTATTACTCCCCCTGTCACGCGGACTGGGAACACTCTTTCTTCTCTAGCCAGCCACTAACTCCCGTGCTGAAAACGCAGCAACTGTTCCACTGCAGGAGTGGTATTTACCCACAACATTTGCACAGGGCTCCAGGAACAGCACAAGCAGACTGCTCTGCAGATGAAGCCCGTGACTGTGAACGCAGTTCCCCAGATGGGATGTTGTCTGGGATACTGAGGTTAAGGTTCTGGCACGTAGAGGCAGGCGATTTTAACCTCTCCAGGCTCTGCCCCTCGGCCAGATGTTGGAGACTTGTTTCTCTGCAGCATCAACAGTTGTGTAAAGGGTCTGATCCTGCAGGACACTGAAATTCCCCGACTCCCAGCAGAGACATTTAAGGAAAGAAACACTCTCCCTTTTTGTATTGCACTTTTTTCCCCTTTTGTTATCTATGCCGTGATAACAGCGGGGTATCAGTCCCCACGTTAAGGTAAGGTGAGCGTGATCTGTCTGGTTCGATGGGATCTCCGACTCTCCTGTGACAGGCAGCCACCCGACTGTAGTACCTGCCAGGCTGGGTCTGCGAGTTGCACAGCTGGATGAACCATTTGTTTACCTGCACTACCAGGGGGTCCTGTGAGCTCCTACGCTTCAAAACCATGTAAGCAACTGCATGGCTTGGCCCATGACTTCTCTTTTTTGGCTACAGGGAGTGGTCCCGCTCGGAGACACCGGAGAGAACAAGGGAGACAGGAACCCTCCGCCAGCACAGAGTCACACTGAAGGCCTGACACCCGGGGACACTCATTTCTAAGAAATAAAACCCACCGTATTTCTGCAAAGAGCTTCCTAATGAGAAGCTGCTGATCTGTAAAACTCTTAATTGGTTCCTCAGCGGCCTTCTGCAAAGCTTGACAGGGCCTAGAATGAACGTAACTGAAAATAAGGCCTTGGCACTCTGGGCTGGGAATGGAGAGCCCTTTCCAGGCCCTGGAACTTCCTCGACAAAGGATTGTATCAGATGGGTGGGGGGACATCTTAACAGTACAACCTCCTAGAAAGATCACCTCAAGAAAGAGGGTTTCAAGAAGCACAGTCTGCAAAGAAACATTCCTACTCCCTCCTCTGGTCAACCCTAGATCCTAAAAGTAGTTAGCTGCAAAACTAAAGGAGGATGAAAAAGCAAAAATGTAAAACAAACAGAGATATTACAGGGTTACTGGTTAAAGCAAAATACTACATTTTCAAAAGATGACACTCTCCTTCCCCTTCTCTCAATCTTTACCAGTTGGAAGCTACATAACAGACCCCCGCTGTTGTAGTGTGTAACAGCCAGACTTTGTTTGCTAAATATTTCACGCTACACAAAAAACTAAAGCTAAATCTGTGTACGTCTTCTTCCGAGACAGGTGCTAGAAGAATCCTAAGCAAGAAAAGGATAGAAAGCTTCCACAACCCTGCCCTACTGCAGATAATCAAGAGATTATCTTGCAGCCACAAGAGACGTGGCTGCCCCCACAACACTGCACACCAATATTTTAGGACGCTTCCACTTCTCTGCGAGTCTGCAGCCATTATCCAAAACCTGGCATGGCTTCTTTTAGGAAGACACCAGCCCGCCATTCCCTTCCGCCGGACTTGTGACAACTACACTTCCCGCACTTACTTTAAATGAAGAATCACCTACGAATCTGGAGTCAAGCTTCACTAACTTTGTCACTGCCCAAATATCCTGCACGTCTTCTACTATCCTGACCCATCTGCCCCACTGAAAACTCCACTGCAAGACAGGCTGTGAAAACGCCGGGAGAATCTGAGTATTCAGACACATTTATTCAGAACTGCAATGCCTTACAAAAGGTACCACGTACACGGGCTCAAATGCGAGATTCAGAGCAGCAACTTCACCCCTGTGAACATCGGCCTGGACTGAAGAACAGAGTCAATGCACACCCTTCAAGAACTGCTTAACTCCATGGCAAAATGCTTCAGGCACTTCAGATAAAATTCACCCCAGAACATTGACTTACTGGAAAGCTCACCGCTCACCTTCGATCTCGGAAATCCGCTTCTCCGTTTCCTTTTCCATCACTTTCTGTCCGTAAGTTATTTCAGCAACTTGTGCAATTTTTTCTGCCTCTGAAATGAAAAAAGAACGCAGCCATGCTGTTGTCACACAGTCTTCCTAACGCCAGAAGCAGCTTCACCCATGAAAGTCCTCCCAACCCGCTTCTGGCAGAAATAAATTGTGGGAAGGGGAAGAATTTTCAGTCCTCAGAAGGCATCGGTCTACGTTTGTGGGCAAAGCTGGAACCCACCCGAAAAACATATTGAGTTTCTCTGCAAGAGTTTCAGATCAGCAGCAAACAGATGCAGCAGAGAGATCCCCAAAAGCGAATCAGGTTCACCCCTCCCTGGTGCCTGGGCTGCTTTTGGTGCCCACCCCACCGCACGCCCCGCAGTCAAGCAGAGGTACAGACCGATGAGAGCTTTCTTCCTTTCTGTCTCCGCTTCCTTCTCCACCACCTTCTGCTTCTGGGCTGCAATCAGCAGCTTTGTCTTCTCACTCTCCCTAAGGAGCCAGAAGCAGCCAGTTACAACGCGTGAGCTCCCTGCGGTGTGTGGCCTGCTGCATCTCCAGGATGAGCTGCTGCCTCGGCCCTCTCTCGAGCACCGGGTCAGGGCAGGCAGCAGGCGGGAGCGACTCCGTGTACCTGCACACACAGAGCTTTTTTCCTAAATCAAGGCGTCTTTTTCTCCCCTCCACAGCAGGAAGAATTTTCCACCGAGATGGTGTGAAACACTCCCTGCTACTCTCTGCAGGCTGCCACAACACCTCCTACAAGAGGCAGGTCACAGACCGTACATGTCTAAGTTTTTAGGGCTACTGTTAATGAGGAAATTATTTAAACAAAGAAATGAAAATCCTCTAAAAGCCTTGCCCACACAGATGGTTATTCTTCTTCATTTGGAAGTATCCAGCTTTGAAATCTTCCTTCACTCAATCAAACGGCTCTGTGCGTTTTACATGCCAAAGCCTTTTCTATCTTACCGTTTGGTACGTTCATGTTTTAGAAGCGTGTATATAAATAAAACGCTCCTGCTCCCAATCAGGGAAGAGAGATTAGAGACAAGAAGCCTCTCTCAACGCATAGCAAGTCTCTCTCAACACACATCCTGCTGTATTTACGGCAACAGGTAACAGGCTGATTTGGGATTCTGCCTATCATGACCACACCATGCACGACTCGCCACGATCCCAGGAGGTCACAGAGACACTGGGGAAGCAAAATGGATCAGAGGGAACTTATTCTGGCCTACACAGAGTGCTGGCAGAGTGCTCAGAGAACATAAGCACTTCTGAATGATCAAGTGCAAGGGAAGGCAGCTGGCTCAGAGCATTGAAAAGGGATCAGTATGTCAAGTGCTATTAAAGAAAGTTATTTCAAAGCTTTGCAAGTCTTCAGCCTGTTGAATCAACAGTTTCTCCATCCCAGTCAAACAACAGGATTAGTGGTGGAATCTGTCCACCTGCCACTCACTCACACGCCCTGGGAGGGCTCTTTGAAAGAGGGCCAGTGTCAAGAGGAAGGAGCCCCATGGCGAGTAATTTCTGTGCTCAAGTGTTCAAAATGGAGAAGTATCTTCCAAGTCAGCTGTGCCCTGGCAGGCGCTTCCAGTGACAGCCACGTGCTCATCTGGTGCAGCCTCACCAGAGTCTTTCTGCACGGCAGCACGGGGCCGCGAGCAGGCCTGGCAGAGGGCACTCCGATCACTGCACGCTCTGAAAACACATTAATCTGGATGACCGATTCCTTTTGGTAACACAAAGGTGCAAGTCTCAGGCACTTACATGAGCTCATAATTCCTCCGGATTGTTTCAGGGATGTTTGGCTTTGTAACTCGAACTGCCTGGAAAGAGAGACCGAAGAAAACATAGGCAAGCAGCCAACAATCAAAAGCCAAATGGCCCCCGAGGCTGCAAAGGGAGGGGGAGCTAACACGTAGGGCATGCTCTGCCACACAAAGCTTTCACATGCTGCAGAAGTCGTGACCAGAGCAAACACAGGACTGAATGATCTCTTGACGTGACAGGAGATTAGAACCCGGGTAAACCAGTCCCCAGAATAACACCAAGAAACCCAAGACATCAAAGCTATGAAAGGATGGAAAGGATACTGATCTCATCCCTCAAGTTAAAGTCTGTATTATAAAGCAGTTTTCTAAAAAAGTTTCACAGTTTCCTATTTCCTTTCAGCCCTTACCCCTCCTTAATATCTGCACCTTAGTTATCTCAAAGTGGAATCCTGATTACCTGTATAATTAATCCAGGGGCCATTGTAGTTAGGTCTTGCTGTAAGGCCAGTTTGAGGTTTTCATCAATCTGATCTGATTGGGGGGAAAAAAGAAAAAAAGTAACAAAAAACCCCACAAGGCAGCTTGCTGTCAACATGTACAGAATTAGCTGGAGTGACTCAGATTTCTCATTCCTGGAAAATCACTACAAATCTAAATTTGATGTAGAAGTGCTGGGCTGAGAAGAACCATCCCTGACCCCAAGGCAGGTTCCCGTCTCTCTCAGCACGTCAACCAGCGCTGACCAGCACCAAACACTTGGGACAGACTATAGGAAGAAGCCAAGCATAAAATCAAAACTCCTTCCCGTTTCCCATAACCTGCAGTCTGGAATCCTTCCGAGCCAGAAGCGGCATCCTTACAGTAAAGAATCTCTGCTCTAACCCACTTCCCCACTGACATCCTCTCAACTAGGTCCTGAAGTAACACGGCCCAGCTAAACTGTGACTGATTAGGAACGGCATCTGCGCCAGCAGCAAAGAAAATGGAAAGGCAGAAACGTGAAATGGCTGCATTAGTTATTTTAATAGGCTGCAAAAAACTCATCGGTAACGTCTGCTTGGCTCTATGGGTAACGGTTAACTCCAGCGTAGCCAAGAAATTTCCAAAGGAAATAGAAAGCAAAGCCCCGGTTCAGTGAGCAGCTCTAAGGACAGCAGTGCTTCCAGTTGGGGCCGGCTGAGAAGCGCACAGGGAAAATAAAAATGTAACGGCCTTGAAAGTGATCCCATCACACTCCTTGATCATTTGCTTTGGTCCCAGTTTAGCGATCTGGAACTCACACTCCTAACGAAGTTCAGCCAGGAGTCCGGGAAACAGCTGTTATCAGTTTCCTGCACCTGCTCGCAGATGTGGGGGCAGAGAACGACCTAAGGCTGCTGGAAACGGGCCGTGCCCCACCGCGGCACCCCCGAGCCAGAAAACATTCAGCTCAAACAAAGAGTTACACGGGAGTTTATACAAGTTCCTTCTGTGCAAATCAGCGGCTTTGAGTCCATTTCAAGCAGTTGTCGTCAGCAGCTGCCGACATCTGGAGTCTCCATCGCCAGAGAACCAGTACACCCGCCAGCACTCCCATAAAGGAACCGGGGGGGGGAACCGGGCCCCAGTTCTGCAGCTTGTGCAGAGGCCCGGCAGGACGCGGAAAGCCCAGCCGAGCAGAGAACAGGAGTTCACAAACACCCCGTGTTCTTTCAGGCACGAATTCTGTCCGTTTGGGGTCCTAAACCACTCACAGCAACACTTTCCCCCCAGTCAGCACTGCTGTGGCGCTGAAACGCTGCGAGGGATTTCTTGTCAGTGCAAAGCCATAAATAAAACACTCGGCACTGGCAGCGATTGGTCTATTTCTACCAAGAAACCACAACTTTTCTTCAGAGTCTCTCGCAGCGTGTCCTTCCAGCGCCCGTGCTGCCCCATTTCCCAGCAGCCGGAGGCGGGGGGGTCAGCAGGCCCTTGCCAAGCAGCCCCGTTTCCCAGCGCTCGCTCGCGGCGCCGGGGCGCGAGGCAGCTGATCAAACCCACAGGCCAGGGAGCGCTCGCTCGCACTTTCTGTAGCAGCGCAGAGCAGAAGACTGCCTCTTCCATCTGGACTAGCAAATGCTGCCACTGATTCAACAAGTCACATTTGCTAAACACACAAATAATGCTGCAGAATTACTGCTCCTCTCCCTAAAGCCCCCCGTTCCTGCTGGCAGGTTTGGTTTTTTTTTTTTTTCATTACAACATACTGAAGCACTCAGCACCAAAAGATAACAAGGAGTAAATAACTGTAGCTGGCTAACAACCCCGATTCCAAGCAGAACAGACACTGGATTAATAAGTAAAAAGCCCATCAGTTGGGGCAGTAAGTTCTGCACTAACAGACCATGCTAATGACCGACAGAAACATCACTCCAACGGCAGAAGGGGGCTCACCGAACAGCTCGATGTAGACCTCCTGCAGCGTGTGGACGCTGCAGAACTGGTTCAGCTCATGGTGAATCTTGTTGAAGATGAGAGCTTTGTCATAGTCGGCGGTGTAGTTCTTCACTATGTCATATACTACAAAAAACCAAAACAAAACAGCTGGGATGGAGGGATGGCTCAGGTTGGGCCGAGCACTTGCAGCAAAACTTTGTGGCCCAGCCCCAGCAGGCAGAGCCGCAGCGACACTCTGAAATGAGGAACCCACCCCCAGGAGAATTCTGCACCGCAACTGCTTTGTTCAGGGAAGTTTTATTTAGCGCTAATATTTCCTAACACCCTGCCCGGTATTCTGTCACGTGCTTTGTGAACAGAAGGACATTACCCAGTGCCAGCCCTCTCCGCAGGACCTGCAGATGCGCGTGGGCTGTGTCTGAGCTGCAGGACAGAGAACGCTGCCCTACCCACCACGAGTGACGGGCGTCCTGGGGCTGGCAGGAACCAGAGGTCTCCAAGCGGGCAGCGACGAGCCAGGCGGTTATACCACGCTTGTAACCAACAGGACGTTAAAAGTCAACAAGTTTGGAAAAAAAAGGCTGCATAGGTTGTTCTCCTTGGGTCCAGAGGCGGCCTTCTGCCCAGACACGTGTCTCCCCCACCTCTCGCACACATCGTTATTCAAATCAGTTCTTCACCAAAGCGTAAAGCCCAGTGGGGCCGTAATAATACAAATAACGCAAGTGATGGATGACGTGCAGGTATTAGCGAAGCAGCTAGCAGCACAGAACAAGTATGTGCATGAAATAACAAGCACACAAAACGTCTGGGAGAACTGGTTTAAAGTTTACGCCCAGGAAGTACAGGGCTTTACAAGGTACACGGGGGACACCGGCGGTAGGCCCAGCTCCAAACCAAAGCGCAACCACGGGCAACCTCTTCACCCCATCACACACCAGCAGGAGCACCAACAGCTCCTCGGGGCTGGAGCTGCAGGGGCACAGGGGAGGAGCTCACCTGCACTCTGGATGAGGAAATTCACCACCTCGATTCTGTCGAAATAAATCATCACTCCTCCACTGCCAGAAGAAGAAAAAGGAAGAAAGAAAATGAAGTTTGCTGAAGGCCAAGCGCTCTGCCTGCGCAGCCGGGCAGCTCTGAGCGGGGGACACTCCCCTCTAGCGGGCTGAGGCTGCGGCTCGCCAGCAAACCCCCAACGCCCCCCGCCGCGCACCAGGCTCCTGGTTTCAATTACACACGTCTCCAGAAACTGGAGCATGAAAACGTGGGCCCAGGCTCAGAAAACTCAGTGCAGGCCCTGAGGATGGCGGCACATAAACCATCCCAGCGGGGTCGTCAGCGGGGGGCAACGCATCACTGAGACTTTCAGCGATTTCATCTGGGGGGTGGCGGGAAGCGCAGCCCGGGGAAACAAATCTACATGTTTTGAAGCATTCTGGAGCAATCGGTGGGGAAAAAGGGGAAAGGATCCAAAGGTTTCCAGCAAAAATTAAGGACTGCAGGAGGTATCAGCTGAACACCTCACCTGGTACCACAAGGAACGTTCTTCACTTCATCTGTCTGCAACGTGGTCTGAAGAGAGATTTAAGAAAAGAGGCTTAAGAGACAGGATTTTCCCTGCGCAAACCCTACGCGCTTCTAAGCGTATGAGACAGCCGCAGGTTTCTTCCCACATCCCCCCCTTGCACCCCTCGGGGAAACCACTAAAAGCCAGACCCGAACCTGCCTCGCTCGGTCCCTCGCGCAAAGCTCGGCGGGCCGGTCCCGAGAGCCGCTTCTCCCCCGGTACCGGGCACAAGCACACGCCGCCACCACCGCGCCCCCCCAGCCCAGCCCAGCCCTGCCCCGGCGTTCACCACAGCGGCTCCCGAGCCACCACCCCGCGCCTCCGCCGGGCCCGGGGCGGCGGGACACCCGCGGAGCCCGACCCACCCCCGTTCCCGGCGGGCGGGCAGCGGCCCAGCAGCACCTGCACTGACTTGTAGGACGTGATGAAGGGCAGCATGAGGTGGAATCCGGGCCCGCTGGTGGAGGTCAGCAACGCCCCGCCGCTGCGGAAAGGGGGAAGGAAGGAAGGAAGGAAAGAGAGAGCCGTGAGAGGCGGCCTGCGCCGGGCCCGGCCGGGCGGGGGGCCGGGGGGGAGGCCGCGGGACCCGCCTCACCGGTAATAGACGCCGATGTGCCCCTCCTCGATCTTGTGGATGGCCGAGAGGAAGGCGGCGGCGAGGAAGCTGAGGGAGAGCGCCGCGATTGCGCCCAGCTGGGCCATGCCCGGCGGCAGCGGCGGCTCCCCCGGGCGGCGCGGCCCGTTCCGCCGCCCCGGCCCGGCGCCGCCGTGACGTCATCACCGCGCGACCGCCCCTTCCGCCGCGCCGGCGCCCCGCCAGGGGGCGCTGCAGGCACGGGAGCCGCGGGGCCGCGGGTTCGAGACCCGCCCGCGCCGGCGCCCCTCGCCCCGCAGGGTTGGGGGGGGTGTGCCCCCCCGCACCCCGCTCCAAGGTCGGGGGGAGCGGGAAAGCGGCGTGTGGGGGTGCCCCGCCGGGCCCCCGAGGCACCCGCGGAAGGTTCTCCCCCGCGCTGAGCTCTGGCTCTCGCCTGGGGGCCATCACCGGCCCCCCCGGCCCCCCCGTGGGCAGACAGAGAGGCAACAGCGGGACAAGTGACAGGCCGGGCGAAAACGTGTTAAATCTTCCACCTCTGTAATTGTTGAAGGGGACTTAAAAAACATGGGAGAGACGTATAAAATGTCAATAAAGGAGAATAATTTGATCTTTACACTTGATAGACCTCTGAGGGTCACATATAACAAACCTGTCAGGAGGATTCGGTGCCGTTTAGAAATAAGGAATGAAATATCCGTGATATTTGTCAATCCAAATTTTACAGCTCTTAAATAAGCGCAAAAGGGCGCCAGAGATGAAATACACCCTGTATTAGGTTTGGTGTGTTTTTTTTTTTTTTTAAAAACGCTTGCCCAGATTTAAGGCCTTGATAAAATGTATTAAATCTTTAAAGGTTTTAATGAATCTAGTATGTGTTTCATAAATCAAGCACCTCTGCTCAGCCCCCTCTCGGTTTAATAAGGGTAAACTAGGAAATTGCTCTGAGCTGAAGCAAAATACATTCATATAATATTGAAAAGTAATAGATTTTTAAATGTGGGGTGTTCTGGCTTGCAGGCGAGGTTTTGCTTCATAACAGCGGCGCTATATCATTACCCTGAATGGGAAACCAGCTGTGGCCACGTGTTTAACAGCATCAAGATGTGAACTAGCACAAAGGTAAATATTATTTGTAATAATCCTGAAAAAAAAAAAAAAAAAAGCCAAAAAAAAATCATTACTTCTTGACCCGGGGCCAGGAACATTTGGTGGTGTCTGTGCCATGGCTCTCTGGTTTTTAACAGCACTTTTTTTTTTTTTTTTAATAGGAACAAATGGTTTATTACACCCGCTTCTCTCCGGCACTTGAAAACTTTTTCATCCCTACCCCGTTCCTCCCCGCCCCGCTGCAGTGGAGCCCGTATAAAAATATCTCGCAGGTTTTACTGCGCAGTTAATTGAGACAAGTTTGAAGGTCTCTGAGCGCTCTCGTTAGCGCCGCGGGCCCGGCCTGCCCGCTGCCCCTTCCCGGGGCTGGCAGGGGGGCAGCCCCCCCGGGTGTGCCTGGGCTTGGTCACTGCTGGAGAGCAGGGAGGGTCCCCCCACCCGGGGCACCGAACCCCCCGGGGCTGCTCCGCTGTGTAAAAGTCTGTCCAACCTCATTAGCTGTCACAAGTAACAATGCCGGGCTGGCAATAAAGGCAATTTCAAGCCTGTTGGCCATTAATCACCGCCTGACAGTTGTGAATAGGGGTGGAAAAGCTCCCCACGGTTCCTGCTCGGTGTTTAAGGTTACCTCCGTGCGCAGCCGGAGCGGTGGGGTGGAAAGCTCTTGCTCAACAGTCCTGTCCCCATCCCGGTTCCCTTCCCCATCCCATCCCATCCCCAATCCCATCCCATCCCCATTCCAATCCCATCCCATCCCCAACTCCATCCCACCCCCAATCCCATCCCATCCCCAATTCCATCTCATCCCCATTCCAATCCCATCCCATCCCATCCCATCCCATCCCATCCCATCCCATCCCACCACCCCATCCCTGTTCCAATCCCATCCCATCCCCATTCCAATCCCATCCCACCATCCCATCCCATCCCATCCCTGTTCCAATCCCATCCCATCCCACCCCCAATCCCATCCCATCCCAATCCCTGTCCCCATCCACTGCTGCTCCCAGCACCCTCGGGCACGGCCCGGCTGACGTCCCCGCACTCTGGCACCCCTGGAATAAGCTGCTCTAAAAGACAAACCCGGTGCTTTGGTAACGGCGGTGCCTAATGACTGTTTAATACCCTGTTTGTGAAGTGCCTCGAGGACGAAACGCGCCCTGTGAGCACTCGGTGCAACTCACGGCGGCCCCGCTGGGCCTTCACCTGGTAGCCAGGAGCCGCTCTGGGGTCAAGGGGCCCCTCGCCTGGGTGCTGGCTGACGTGGTGACCTGTTTATTGGCCTGGGGAGCCCTGAAGTCATCTGTCAGGACCCCAAAACGGCCAGCGACTGTTGCAGCTCTTACCACAGTACAGCAGCAGCAGGGAACAAATTTGCACAGGGTTGAAAGTGCATAAAAAGTCAATTTTTTGTTTGGCTGGGGAGGAGAGAGAAAGCTGCTCCCCAGCCAAACCCTAAAGGAGCAGCTGAGCCTGGCAAGGGAAATCCCTGGCAAGAGCCGGGGCTGTGGGGGGCTGTGGGGGGCTGCAGGGCGCTCGGCCGGGCCCTCGCCCGCTCTGACATGGCTTTGAAAGGGAAAGAAGGTGGGCAGAGGGACGGCGTGGGGGGAAATACTTAACAAATTAAGTCTATCGAACGTTATTTGCAGATTATGGTGCAGAATTGTGTTAAAGTATGTCCGGGCTCGTTACATGTCAGTGCTAACAATACAGCACTTGGCAATCAAGGCAGTTCTGTGGCGTTGGTCATTAATCATCCTCTGACAGTCCTGAGCTGGAGCGGAGGAAACCGCTCACATGTGCTCGCTGCACCTCTTTACCCTCGCTGCAATCGGGGCAGGAGAAGTTTCCTTTGAGTCGCTGCCCACGCGAGCCCCGCCGGCGGGCGATAAGCGGAGGGTCCTGATTTCACGTCCCAGACATTTCGAGGGGCGCTTGGGGCAGGCAGAGAACAGCGCCGGCATTTCTGCCACTGCCGCGACATCTCACGGTGCCAACAAGCTCTCAGGGGAACAACCCCTCTGGGAAGAGGCTCTTGAGAAAGGGTCAAAATGTGGCATTTCGGCAGCGTTTTCCTCTTCATCCTCCATCCTCACGCTCCACAGGCTCCTGCTCACCCCCAACCTCGGGGCCGGGGGGTTTGTTCTTGGTGGGGACGGTCCCGGTGGGAGCCAGCGCCGCCGTCCTGGCACAGCGGAGGGGAACTCACCATGAGGCTTCGCTCCACGCTCCGCGTCGTCCCGCAGACGCCAGTGCCGTGGCCAGGCGCCAGCGTGCCAGGTCATCCTCCCAGTAAATAAAGGAGCAATGTTTCCAGCCCCCCGATGCTGTTTTCTAAAGGGAAATGATTAATGGTGCTTGGAAACCACAATTCATCCCGGGAAAGAAAGTAGATTTACCCGAAACATGCGTGAGAATTAGCACTCAGATCAGCTCTTAGGGCAGAGGAGGGGAAGCTAATGGCAAACAGAGCCCGTCTGTGCGCGGGGGGAGAAAATACCCTGTGAAAAACATGGGCTAGAGAAGCTGAGATGGAGTGGCTGCCAGAGGCAGTGCCCCCCCGGGCTGGAAACCTCCTCCCCTGTCTCCTTCTGCCCTGCAGCCAAGATGGTCGCGGCAGAGGAGAAGGGGAATCTCGCCGTGAGCCTCCCGACACGGCACGGGCGAGGGTGAATTCTGCTGGTGGGACCCAAACTGGTCATTCCCAAACGTCCCGGAGGTACCGGGCCCAGGGAGAGGCAGGAGGGGTTTTGCACAAGACCCCAGAGAGTTCCTGACTGCAAATGCCAAATGCTTTAGAAAAAGCCCCTTTTCGAGCTGGGGGGGAACAGTCTCACCCTGCTCCTGCCGGTGGGAACCACTGGGATGGCGCTGGGCTGCGCCACGGCAGATCCGAGTGTCGAGCCCTCGCCGCGATGCTCCGGTTGTCCCCGCAGCAGCCATCGAGGTGCTTCATCCCTGGGGTGCAGGAAACCTCAGATTGGGGCAAAACCCAGTTTTCCTCCACGAGGGCGGGAGGGAAGCGGCCACGGCGGCCTCGGCCCGGAGCTGGGAGCCGCGGCATCGTCCCCCCATCGGCAGGTCCGGCTGAGCCACAGGAACGAGACAGGGGCCGGCGGGTTAGGAAACGCACGCAAAAGGCTTTCAAGCACAAATCCTGACCTGGCTCCAAGCTGCTGTGCTCTCCCCTGCTCAGGGGCTGTGCAAATGCCGGGAGAGCAGCGAGGGAGGGGAAAGGGCTCCCTTGAAAGGAAGCAGGGACCGGTGGCACGGATTTATCACCCAATCCCAGAGATAAAAACAAGATCTCTGCCTTGATCTCTGCTCTGGATCAAGGCAGTGGCCGGCCCCGCGCAGGTCCTGTCCCGTGAGCGGCGTGGAGGAGCTCGGAAAGGGCTCCAGGAGGGTGATTTATTTGTGGGATTCCGGGAAGGGCTGGGGAAGCCTCAGCGAGGTGCTGAAGCCCAGGTCAGGAGTCAGCCCTGTCTCGGTGATATATTTAGAGCGGGATAATGTAAGCGACAGGAGGAAAAAAAAATGAAAAATCCGTGGAGGAGGTGCAGATCCATCCCCTTGGCCGGGGAGTTACTGGATGATCTGAGCCAGGGAACAGATAGTTGGATTTCCCTAGTTTCTCCCTTCAAATAAATCACAACTCCAGAGCCCTTTAAACTCTGCAATATGATCTGTTCCAATAAGGAAGGGAATGAAAGGCTGCGTCTCTCTGGAAGCCTCCAGAGCCATAAATCTACTATGTACAAACACATACCAGATTTCCAAGTGCATTTATTTTATTGTATTGTTTTAACAGAAAAATCAAACTGCAATAAACTCAGTCCCTCATTAGCTGTCTCTGTGTCCAGGCCAAACGCTGCTAACGAATAAAATCAGGACAAAGGAATGTGGCTGTCGGTCAAAAGCCCGGCTGGGCGCTGACCCCCCCCGAAAGGCGCTTCCCCACGAGTCCCACAGAGGCAGCAGGATCGGGGGGAGCCGAGGGGCCGGCGCCTGCACTGCCCATCGCTGCGGGTTCGCTGAGGCGTCACCCCAAATCCAGAACCACCCCCCTGGGACCCGGCACCCCCGCCATGGATCCGGCACCCCTGTCTGGCCCGCGCCAGCAGCTGGAGTTTAGTTTAGGGGTTTCTTGCAGTAGTTTGGTGTGGTCCCCGATGTTGTACCCCCAGGCGAGCCGCTAAAGAGCGGCGGGAGCAGAGGGCGGTTTGGGGGGGACACGCGTGCGTGCCCCCGCCCCAGCAGGCTCCGGGACACTGCCCAGCTGCCCGCGAGGAGCGGCTTGAGCTGTGTCTGAATTCATTAAGCACCGGGTCAGACAACACCCAAACTGGCAATGGGGGCAGTTTCGGAGTTGTTGGTCATTAATCATCCGCTGACAGTCCTGAAGGGTCCGGCTGCTCCGCTGAGCGCGGCTCTCCGGGGGGGACGGGAGAGCCTGGGGACGGGGACGTGCCTGGCACCGCCGGCGGTGTGGACGGCGCAGTCCCCAGTGATCCGCACGGAGCAGCCGTCGGGTTCTCCCGAGCCCCCCGAAGCCACCCCGGGGGGACAGACACGGAGGGTCCAGGCACGGAGCCACGCTGTCACGTCCCAAGTGTGGGAGATGCAGCGACTTGGTCTGATCCGGGAAAAAAAATAAAAGGAAAATAAACCCTGAGCTGCCCGGGAAGGAAAAAGGAGCCTGTCTGCAGGATTTATGGCGCTGGTGCGGCCGAGCCGGAGAGCCCAGAGCAGCGCCCGCGCCGCGCGGGTCCCGCCTCAGCCCACGGAGAAATTCCTTACTTATTGAATCACATTTGTCATCCCTAAATACATATGCAGGCCCGTGTTTCTGAATCCATAAACATCTTTAACTAACTCCGCTCAGCGAGGCCTCTTTCAGCAGTAATTTATATTTAACTTTTTCCATATGCGGGGCCTGTCGCGTTGGTGTCATTTCCGGGAAAACCAGGGGGGCTTGGGGGGAGCTGGGGGGCGCGGGGGGAGCCGGGGGGAGTGCAGCGTGTCTTGGCCCGCTGGAGCAGCCCAGCTGCTGGCACGGCGCGAGAAATCCACCCGGCAGAGCCAGTGCTCATTAATCATTTGAACTACTAAACTGCCAGCTCCTTTCAAGATCTTTCAAGAAGTGTTTTCACCCAAAATAGAGTTGAAAACGCGCCGGGCCCTACTTTCAGAGTCTCATCCATCTGGCCATTATGGGGAGTGTCAGGCAGCTCTGACAGACAAGGCTGCTCTGTTCGAGGGGCCCCGGCTCCCGCAACCTGTCATATCGTGGGGCTGATCGCATCTGACAGCTCCATTTGTACCTACCCAAGAGATAAAAGGGCCCTTCGCTGCGGCGGAGAGAAGGGCACGGGGGAGAGGGATGAGCAGGGACACCCTGGGGCGGCGGCGGGATGCCGGCAGCGTCCCTGTACCCCGCTCCACCCCACGTTTGCACCACAGAGAGAATCGCCCCTTGTCCCCTAAAACCCCATCGCTGCGCCGTGCTGGGGGGCGAGCTGCCGGCTGCCAGCCGTGCAAAGGGGGTGCGACCTGGAGCAACAAAAGGCCGGGAGCCGGAGGGGCTCCTGCGCCCGCTGCCCACGCTCTGGCTGTGCCGTGGCTCGGGGCCGAGCTCTCCCCGTTGCCCTGCCGAGCCCTGGCCTCCATCTCCCCCCACACTCACCTGCGAGCGTGCCGGGTGCCGTATGCAACCCCCAGTGCTCAAGCAGCGTGAGCCAGACCCCAAAACCAGCACGATAGACCCCAGCGCCGCGAGAGCTGTGGCCTGGAGGGCCGCGGGCTCTGCCCCGCGCCAGGACGCACCAGCAGCGACCCGAGCTGGGGCTGGGACTCCGGGCAGGTTCATCAGGCAGCCGTGGACCAGAGATGGTGGGCACGGGGGTCTGCCGGTGCGTGCCGCAGGATTCCCCCACCGGCGCAGAGCAGGCAGAAAAGTTCAGGAATTATCACGGCGGCAATCGGGGCTGAGCACGTCTGTGCAGCTGGAGGAGCGGGCGAGGTGTGCGCCCAGCAGCTGTCCCTGATACAAAATTCAACCAGAGCCTAAGAGACGTGCAGAAACCCCAGAAGGAACAAAGGGCGTTTTGGCTCCATTTTCCAGCAGCTGGGGCAGCAAACTCCCCTTCCCGGCCCTGCCGTGCAAGGGGTTGTTATCTGGGGCAGGTTGAGCAATAATTTTCTCGCAAACCTTGGGTTGCTCCACGCCTGTGACAAATCAGCAGCTCCCCGCGAGCCCGGCTCGCACTTTGCTTCGTGGCAGACACGTTTTCCACAGAACACGGCTCTTCCCACCATGGAGGGACGACCTGGCCGCTGTCCCGCTCCAGCCCCACGGATGTCACTGAGGAAACTGGAATGAAACCCCACGAAGGTAACCACCGCTCCAGCAGAAACCATCAGTCGCTTCTGTGGGAGCTCTGCCTGGCAGAGCGGGGCCCCCGGCCTCACCGAGGGGGCAACGGGCAGCCCCATCCTTGGGCGGCTGCTGGCCCCAAGCCGGGACAGCGGAAGGGTTGACTGCTCCCCACTCCCAGCCTGGTGAGGGTGGGAATCAGGAGAGGAGCGTGGCGTCAGCCTGGTCTGGGTGGCAGCGAGCAAACGAGCCAGGAAAGAAAAATGCAGCAAATCTTTTGGGTGCTTCCAGTCTTCCCTGTCCTCCCTCCCCAGCAGGAGCGCAGAGAAGGCAGCGAGGGCTTAGCAAGAAAGATCCGGCACATCTTTAAATGCTTCAGTCCCCCGTCTCCTCTGTCCTCCAGTCTCAGAGCACCCCTCAACCGCCCCCCTTGCGGGAGCTGCTCACGGCGAGGCGGCACCGGGACCCCCAGGCTCCCACCGGTCCCTTTTTCTTTGGAGCAGCAGCGTCTCCCTCTCCCAGTGAGGCACTGGTGGCCGGTGGAGATCCGTGAGCTGCTGCGGTGGGCACCGGCGTGGCCCCGTGTGCCGCTGGCGAGCTGCCCTCTCGCAGACACGGGGGACAAAAAAAGGCCGTTTCAGCTCCTGGCTCCGATGGGGTGTCTGCGGGCCGGCTCTTCTAAAGCCCCCCCAAGCTGCCGGGTGCCCAGGACGGTGCACGTCCTTTGGCTGCCTCTGGGTTTTAGCGGGCCGGGAGGGACGATCCCGGCGTTTGGGACCACGAGGTGTTGGCGGAGGTCGTGCGGCAGCTGCGCGGCGTCGAGCGCGTCCCCAGGCTCCGCTCCACCCGCGGGCTCAGCTCTGCGGCAGCGGCGTCCCCACGGCTCCTCTCGCCAGGCACCTCCCGTGGGGGTCACGGCCCCCCCGTCCCGTCCTGTGCCCTGCGCTGGACGGGGGGATGAAGTCACGGTGAAGCTGCTCCGGGAGGCTTCATGAACACCGGGTTAGAAAACATTATGGTCTGTGGAAATCTGTTTGTTATTGTGAATATACTCTGTAAACTGAGCTGTCAGCCCAGCGACTCCCCCAGCGTCCTCCAGCCAGCGTTTAGCTGCAACATTTGTGTATACAGAATTGCGACTCTTCAGTTATTCATCACGATAATAAACAGAGAGATAACAATTAACCGTGCATCGCGGTAACGAGCAGATCACCGACACGTGCGCGGGTGTAAACCTGCGCGAGCGGGGCCGCGCTCTGCGGGACGGCTGCAGCCCAGCGCCGCCCTGGGCTCCCCCGCGGAGTTCTGCGGCCTCCCAGCGGCCCCCGACGCTGCAGGAGAAGTGGGGAGACACGGCCACGGGTCACGCCGGGCACCTCCCATGGGGTAACTGCTGCCCAACCCAAACTGGGCGTCCCGGTGCGCTGGGGGGGACGTCGCTGCGTCGCTGTTGGAAGCTGCCGCCGGGGCCGCCGGGAGGACTCGCGCCGCACACGGATTTACGGCCGGGGAAGCGACGGCAGCGGCTCCTCAGCCTCGTTCCAAGGCGTGTGAACGCCCTTCTCCCACCCGCAGCGTTCTTGGTTGCCGTAGTGCCCCGGGGCGCTTGCCCAGGCTCTTCTGGCTTGCGGGGGGGCTCCCTGAGCACCTCAGGGTCTTTGCTCTTCTCCACTCGCCTCCTCCAAGGCCTCTCGTCCTCTCCGCTGTCCCGCCGCTCAGGCTGCCTGGTGGCAAGCCACAGCCCCGGGCAGCAGGAGCTCTGCCAGGGCCGTCTCCGAGCACGGGTCTGTCGCTGCGGGGCTGCTCTGAGCGCACGCGGGACGAAGCATCCCCCAAGCAAAGCCCTGACCCCCGGGCCGGGCGCGGGAATGCCGGCGGGGGGACAGGAGATCTCCGCACCGCTCGGGCCAGGACAAACACAGAGCCCGTATTCTCCGGGGCTTCCACCAGGGCTCACGCAGAAAGAAAAGCTGCTTTATGCAGCCGAGGAACTTCTCATCCACCCACCGTCGGTTCTGCTCCGGCCCTTGCCTCCGCAGCCCGACCTGACCTCCTCTTGGCGGGCGCCCACCAGCCCTCGAAGACTCTGTGCTCCGGTCTGCTCTCTGAAACGCCTTGTACGCCTGCAGGCAGACACCTCTGCATCACCTAAAAGACATCGGGGGTTTGCGTGCAGGAGAGGAAGGAAAACAACAACAACACCAAAAAACCGGCCTTGCTCTTTCATTCACGTATTTATTAGGTGGACAGATCATTTGCGGTCAGATGGGCTTCGGGCTTTACAAACCGGGATATTTATACGGCACGCAGCTCGGCGGAGCTGTTCTGCGTGTGCGTCCAAGTCATTCCTTCCCCAGCACAAGGTATAATGTTGCCTTTGTTCGGCGCCTCCGAGGGCCCGGCACAGCAAAGCTCGGCCGGGCTCCTCCGCCGCGCCCGCACAGCCCCGCACGCCCGCCCGCGCCCCGCGCCCGGCCCCGCTCCCTCACACCCCCCCGGCCCCGGCAACTGCCGCAATAAATCAATAGGAAAATAGAGGCTGCCAGTTAGACTAAACAAGTGCATTTGCAAGGATTGCTAACCCTCATTAATCACTCTGACAGTCCTAAAAACACATTTCCCCTTTAATGACTGTATTTGGATAATCAGAGCCTTTTCCTCGTGGCGCGGGGTGACTGACGGCGGCTGCGATTGCGGCGAGCGCCGGCACCGGGGTCACCGGCGAGTCAAGCGCTGGAGGTCGCCGGCAGCTCGGGGCTGAGCCGCAGAAGTTGCTGTTGTGCACCGGGGACGGGGGGGGCCGGTGCAGCCCCCAACACGCCGGCCCCGTGTCCAACACCCACCTGCCTTACCCCACCCCAAACCATCCCCTGCCAGCTGCGTCCGAAAGGGCCTTTTTTTTTTTTTCTTTTTTTTTTTTTTTTTGTCGCTCTGCCTTCCCTTTAGGTGACTTTTGCCTCCTGGAGAGGTTTGAAACCTCGCACATTTTTCTGTATAAATGATGCAACACATTAATGCACAGCACATTATGAAAATGGTAATTCAAACCCATACAACTCTAAATTAAGCCATACATTATCCGACCCACTCAGCCATATATTTTGTAGAAAGACAGGATTGAATCAAATCAAACCGAAACTGTGGAGTGCAGGTTGTTAGACAGAATGATTAATAAAGTGCATCCCAGTGCTCTTATTATAAAATGAATTCTGCAATAACCTGGGCATACATTACATAGGGAGTTATTTAATATATTGGCAACACAATCATTCCCTCCCAGATAAAGCCCCCGAGTGCCGGCTGCTATCAGATGATACTTTGCAGTGTCTACACAGTCTGGCCCCGGTGCTGCAGTCTTTAGGGAGGGAAAAAAAAATTCCTGGGGGAACCTTCTGCGCGGCAGGAGGAATCCGAGCAGCCTCCAGCTCCCGCCGTCGGCGGAGGGAAGGCGCACGGGCTGGGAGCTGGGAGCATCCTGGTGTGAGGAGGGGTTTGGGGGCACGGGGGAGATGGATCTTTGTGCCCAGCAGCTCGCCCTGCCCTGGGAGAAGGGCTCCGGTGGGACAGGGGGGCTGTGGGAGCCCCTCGGCCCCTGCCTGGGCTGCTCCGCGGCAGCAGCTCGCCAGCTGGCTCACGGCACGGCCACGGCAGCCCCGAGACCCAGTGTCGGCCGCGCTGGGCTAGTGCGCCTCGTGGATGGCCACGGGCACGGCGGCATCGCCCTCTCGCCCTGCGGCTCTCCCCGGCCGGGGGAGAAGCCCCGCGGCACGCGGCTACGGCCGGGGACAAGCACGGTGGCACAAACCGCCGCGGCAGGGCCCCGCGACAGGCGCGGCATTGCGGAGCGGCGGCTCGGGAGCCGGGATTGGCGCCGGGGAGCCGCGAGGCCGACACGGAGCAGCCTCGCCGGTGGGAGTGGGGGCCCCGTCCAGGGAGCAGCGATGCTCCCGAGGGGTTGGGGGCCCCGGCAACGCCTTCGAATGCCACCGCGCAGCTCCGCGGCACAGGGGACGGCGGCACAGGACCTGCCCCACCGCGACACGGCCAACGTCGGCCACGACGCCCAGAGCCAAAGGGTTCAGCATCCGGCGGGGACGCGGGGAGGGGGGACACCGGCGCGGTGGCAGCAGCACCGGCCTGGCCCCCCTGTCCTGCCGGGCTGAGCAACAGCCTCCGCAAAGCCCCCCCTGTCCCGAGCCCAGCCCTGCTAATCCCAGGCCCTCGTCCGGCAAACGTCCCCCCGCGAAGGAGCGGGACCACCGCGGGCAGGGCCGGACCCGAGCCACGGTCGCAGCGGGGGCAAGGGGTAGCCACGGACCCGCAAAACCTGCCTCCCCCCAGCCGTGGGGAGCTCGGGGATGGTGCTGGCCACCCCCCCGCCAGCCGAGGGGAGAGTGGCCCCCCCAGCACCACCAGTCTCCCCCATTTGCAGCGGGAGAGCCCGGGCAGGGCCCTCCCCACCGGCCGCATGCCCACGGCCACGCTCGCAGGAACAGGCCAAAAAATTAAAAAAAAAAAAAAAAAAAATCCCACTGGCAAAACAAGTCCCCGTTTTAAGCGCATTATTTTTCAGCTCAAAGGACACAAAGGAATTTAAACACAGGGCATAAGGCAATATAGCGAAGGCAATTAACTGGGATTAATTGCATGACTCACCCAAAATGCAACACGAGTAAAGCGCTCAACGGCAGGGGAAAAAAAAAAAAAAAAAAAAAAAAGTGATGTGGGGCAACAGGAGCACGTGGGATTTCGAGGGGGAGTGGGGGGCACGGCCGGGGGGTCCCGCAGCAAAGGGTGGGCTGCTGCTGGAATAAAAGCCCCTTCCTCGGGGCACGGGGTGGGCGGCAGCGGGGCCCCCCCGCCGGCAGCAGCGCCTTGCCGGCCGCGGCTGGGGTGCGCGGTGGGGGGCAGACGGCGTTTGTCACCCCCCCGCGCTCCTCGCACCGACAGAGGAAAGATTTGGGGATGGGGGGGGACACACACACGCACGGAGAAGCCCCCGCGCCAGCTCGCAGGCGCCCGCGCACCCCCTCCGCGCGTCCCGCACCCCGGTTCGGGTGCAATTCCACTCCCCCCCCCCCAAAAAAAAAAAAAATAAAACCCGCCCGAATTTCTGCAGCGGCTGCAGCGATGCGATTGTTGCCATCGCTGCCGGGGGGGGGGGGGGGGACACAGACACACACACACGGACCGGGGGGGCTCTGCCATCGGTTATCGAGCTCCATCGCCTTCTCGAAGCTTCCCCCGCCGCCACGCACGAGAAACCCGGGCGCTGCCCCCCCCCGGCCACACGCACCCGCGCGAGGAACCGGGGAGCCCGCGGACGCCCCTTTTTTTTTTCCCCTCCGGGAGCCCCCCCCCGGGACGGGCAGCGATGCCGGGGAAGTTGGGGGGGGGGGGGGTGTGTCCCCCCGAGCCGGGTCCCGGCACCCCCGGGGAGGGCGGGGGGCTCCGGGGCTCGCGCCGCCGCCGCTAGATGGCGCCAAGAGCCCGCGAGCCCCCCCGGTACCGGCGGGGGGGGGGGGGGGGGGGGGGGGGGGGGGGAGACCGGGACGAGAGAAGACACCACAGGGTGAATATAACCAAGAGTCATTTATTAACAAAATCAGACTTACCACGCCGGAGCTCATCCACCCGCCACGCTCGCCGCCCTCCCGGTGCGCACCGGTCCTGGAGCCGCCGCTCGTCGGGGTCCCCCCCCCTCGGGGTGTCGTGGGGAGGGGGGGACACACAAACACACACGCACAAACACCCCCGGTCCTGCCCCCCACGGCGGGTGGGGAGCGGGGGGTGCGGGCGGGGCTGCCCGCGGCGTGGGATGGGGGGCGGGGGGCGGCCGGGTTTGGCCCGTCTGTTCGCCGCGGCCGCCCCCCGGCCCGGCCCCGACACATTGCAAAAAAAAAAAAAAAAAAAAAAAAGGAAAAAATAATAATAATAAAAAAATGACATCTGTTAACTTTACAAATGAAGAGGAACAGAATCCCAGAATGATAAACACGGAGAGGGAAGGAGGAAAATGCCTTTTTTTTTTTTTCCTTGTGTGTCAGGAGTCATGCAAGAATTTCTCAGGGGGGGAAATTAAGAAGGGGGAAGAAAAAAAAATTTAAAAAGGAACAGAAGGGACAAAATAGGAAAAATAAAAGCCCCACACCTGCAAAGTAAAGAATTTTTTTCTTTTTTTTTCTTTTTTTTTTTTTTTTTGGACACAGACTTTTTGCATACCATTGATTCATTGGTGTATTAATGCACTTATATTCCCAGCTTTAAGCTAACATACAGTAAATAAATACACAGTCCAAGGAGGGAGCGGGGCGGGCTGGGGCGAGGAGGAGGAGGAGGAGGAGGCTGGAGCAGGGGCTGCCGGAGTTACTGATATCCCAGTGCGGAAGCTGAAGTTAGTCTTTGGCCGTAGAGCGCGTACGGAGAGTAGTAAGGTCCGGCGGCCGGCAAGGAGGGCACCGGCAGCGCGCCGGCCGTGGGCAAGTGGCTCTTGCCGTAGGGGTGGTACCTGTTTAGTCCCAAAGTGTGTGGGCTCCTCAAGGAGAGCGAGGCCGGTAACGTGTTGGGGCTCCCGGGGGCGGCGGGCGGGAGGTGGAGGTGGCAGGAGGCCGCGGAGCCCAGCCCGGAGGTAGGGTAACCCGCCAAGAGTTTCTCCGCCCCCGGCAGGGCTGTGTGGGTCCGTAGGTGGGTGAGCAGCTCCTCCGAGGTGGCAAACCTCTTGTCGCAGGGTCCGCTGGCAGACACCCAGTTGCATATGTGGGGCAGGGGGTCGTTCTGCAGCATGAAGCCGTAGGTGTAGAGGGGGTGGCCGGGCAGGCTGGGGGTGCCGCTGGAGGAGAGCGTGGTGTGCACCGAGTGCAGGGGGTGCGTGGGGTACACCAGGGGGTATCCGCTCTTCAGGCTGCCGGGGTCGTGCACGCAGCTGGAGCAGTTGCTGGAGCCCAGGTGCGAGGCGCTGTGGTAGCCCAGGCAATACGGGTCCCGGCATAATCCCTGCATGAAGGAGGGCGGCGAGGCCCCGGTGAGCGGGCTGGAGCTGGGCGGCTTGCCCGGCAGCCCCAGGGCCCCCGGCAGCTGGCTGCCCACCAGGCCCGGCTTGGTGGGGTCCAGCCCGGGCACGAACTGGGACGGGTACCCGGCGTAGGCGCCCACGATGGAGCCGTGGTAGCCGATGCTGGAGGGCGGCAGCGGGAAGACGGAGTGGCCCGGCTTGTAGGGCGAGACGGGGGCCACATGGCCGGCGGGCGGCAGGGCGGGGGGCTCCGATTTGCGGCCCGAGGGGGGCTCGCCGTGCGCCCCGGGCTCCGCCACCCCGCGCCCCAGCCCCCCGCCCGTGCCCTCGGGGCTGGGCTTGCCCGCCTCGGGCTCCTTCTTCTCCTCGGCGCCCTTGGGGTCGGCGTGCTGGGGCGAGGCGCCGCGGGAGCCGCCGGGCGAGGCGGCGGCGTGCGGGGGGAACGGCGGGCAAGCGGCGCTGGGCACCCGAAAGCCGGCCTTGTCCGCGCCGCCCTCCTTGCGCGGCTCCCCGCCGCCCTTCGAGTAGGGCTTGAAGCTGGACTTGTCCTCGGGGGGCGCGTCCCCGCTGCCCGGGGGCTTGAGGGCGGCGGGGCGGGCGGCGGGCTCCTTCTCGGCGGCGGGCAGCCCGGCGGCGGCCACGGCGTTCAGCTTGGAGGAGGGCGGCGGGTCCGGTTTCCCGATCTGCGAGCAGGTCTGGGCCAGCAGCGCCAGCGGGCTCTTCTTGGCGTCCAGCTGCGGGCGGAGCGGAGCCGGGTCAGGGGGGGACCCCGACGGCGCCCCCGGCCTCCAACCACCCCCCCCCCCGGCCCTTCCTCCGCATCCCGCCCCCCAAAATCCCGGGTCCGGCGGGGTCGGGCCCGGCGCTGAGCCGGGGCGCGGGTGGATGGCGGTGCTGGGGGGGGGGGGGGTTGGGGGGGCGATGCGCCCGGCCGGGGAGAAGAACCGGGGGGGGGGGGGGGGGGGGCAGCCGGGCTGCAGAGGCGGCGGGCGGAGGGAAGGAGCGGCTCGGGGCGAGCCGGGAGCCCCGGGAAGAGCCCGGCCGGGAGCGGCGGGCAGGCGGGAGCCCCGGGGTTGGGGGGGGGGTTAGGGGGGGCGGCGGGCACTGACCTCGATGGGGCTGACGGGCGTGGAGGAGAGCGGCTGGAGGTACTCGGGGTGCAGGAGGTGGCCGCCGTGGGCGCTGAGCATCTTCAGGACGCGGATGGGCAGCCGGCTGGCCTGGCGCAGCGGGTCGGCGGGGGGCGGCCGGGGCGACGGGGCGCCCGCGGCTCCGCGGCTCGGCGGGGTCCTCGGCCGGGGCCCGCCGGGGGCACCGCTCATTTGGTGGGGGGGGGTGGGGGGGGGGAAAGGGGAAGGGGAGGGGGGGGGGAGGGCGGGCGCCGGGCTCCGCGGGGCCGGGCCGGGCCGGGCGGGCGGCGGAGCGGCGGCGGCGGCGGCCCCGGCGAGACGAAACCCTTCCCCGGCCCCACCGACACGTCAAATAGCCCCGATGGCGGCCGCGCTCCGAGGGGGCCGGCGCCGCGCACCAATCCGCGCCCGGCCGGGCCCCCGGGGCGGGGAGAGCCGCCGGTGGGGGGGGCGAACCGCCGGTGGGGGGGGCGAACCGCCGCCGCCGCCCCGCGCCGCGCCGCCGCGTGGGGGAGAGACGCCCACGGCCCCGCCGGCGCGGAGCGGAGCGGGGCTCGGTGCTGCTGGCACGGCTCGGCACGGCATGGCACAGCCTGGATGGCACGGCTCTGCTGGCACAGCTCGCCATGGCATGGCACAGCCTGGATGGCACGGCACTGCTGGCACGGCTCGGCACGGCATGGCATGACACGGATGGCAGAGCACGGCAGGGATGGCGTGACTTGGCATGGCGTGGCACTGCCGGGATAGCGTGGCGTGGCATGGTGCTGCTGGCGCAGTTTGGAATGGCATGGAGTAGCCCAGCTGTCAAGAGTGTGGCGTGGCTTGGCATGGCACGGCACAGCTTGTATGGCGTGGCATGGTGCTGCTGGCACAGCTTGGCACAGTTTGGCACGGCATGGCATGGCTCAGATGGCATGGCATGGCACTGCTGGCTCAGCACGGCATGGCATAGCTTGGCTGGCAGAGCATGGCACGGCATGGCATGACTCGGCATGGCACAGCTGAGATGGCAGAGCGTGGCTCGGCTCTGCTGGCACGGCCTGGCACCGCCTGGCACGGCTCGGCTCAGCTGGCACAGCTTAGCATGGCCCAGCACGGCTCCGCGGGCCCGGCCGGGCTGGTCACGGCTGCGCTGGCACACCTTGGCACGGCCTGGCTGCCGCGGCATCCCACGAGCTCAGCCTGGCGCGGCTCAGCACCCTGCTGCGGCGGCTCCCGCAGGGCCCGCACGGGTCCCACACGAAGGTTTTTGTGCCGCAGGTGCGGTGCCCGCCAGCCGTTGGATCATTTCTCTCCGCGGCAGCGAGTGCCTCTCACGGCTCTCGGGGCAGCGACCGGCCGCCACCGTGTCCCGCCGCCAGTAAACCCGCAGCCGCCGGTGGGAGCCCAGCGCCCCGGTAACGGCGCCGACCTTCACCCGGTCCCACAAAAAGCAGCAATTCCCCCCCGTGCCTACAACCCCCCTTCCTTTCAGGGCTTTTCTACTTCCTCTGGTTTGCAGTCTTAAAAATTTGCCACTGTCAGTGCAGACCGCTGTATAACTAATTAAGCTTCCTAACAATTAACTTCCTATTTCTAGTTACCTTTTCCAGCTGTCTTTGAATTAAATTCACAGACCCCTGGGACTCCACAGGGGTGGGGAGGCTGAAAATCCCCGTCCCACCGCCATCAGCCTTGAGGAGCCGAGGCCCAGGGATAAATCTCGGCGCTTTCCCCTGGTCTCGCCCGGCCTGGAGCAACATCCAGTGTGGGGGGGCTGCGGGGTCCCGGCGGGGCTTCCACGGGGAAAACGGGTTTGGGAGAGACGTGCAAAGGGATGGGGACGTGGTGTCATGGGAGAGAGCTGGGGGGGTGAGTACTGAAAACCCTTGGCCTGGGGAAAAGGGATGTGGCGTCCTCGGGAAAGGGAGGCGAGGAGCTGGGCGGGTGCTCCACGGCGAAGGGCCCCGTGTCACGTCCCCAGCGGCGGCGGAACAAGTGTTTTGTGCGGGGGGCTGGTGTCATCGCTGCGCTGCTAAAATCAGGGCTCATCTGGAACAAATTCCGTGCCGAGCGCCCGAACCCACCCCTCTGGCTGGCGCCGTGTGCCACCCGCGTGTTTAGGACTCTGGATGTTCGACATTTTCGGGTTTTCCTCTGGCCGAAGGAGCATCCTTGGCCCAGGGCAGGGCCATGGCGATTGCTCGTGGCAGAGCCGGGGCTGGTGGGAGGGAACCGGCTTCCCCGGGGCTGTGCCCGCTCCGGGCAGCGCCGCGGCACAGACCCCCCTCCGCCCTCCCTGGGTTTGGGTTTCAGTCCCTCCCGCCTACCCAGAGAGGGAGAGGGGGAAGAGGGAGACACACAGACACCTCTAATTAATCATATTAACTCCTGACAGATGCTTTATGTTCCAACAATGTTGCTATTATTAAGTTCATGCGGCCACCCCTCACCAAGCCCGTCTGCGCCAGGTTCTGGGAAAAAAGGCTTTGCTGGATTTCCCCAGCGAGCACCGGCATCGCCCCGGTGCAGCCCGACGCCAAGTCCCGCTTCTCCAACCTCTATCAATCACGCCGATGGTCAGACCTGTCAATTTTCCCTCTTTGTGAGGCTTTTTTCTTCTTTTCCCCCCCCCCCTCCCAAAGCTGACCGCAAGATTGATTCAATCCGGACAGCGGGGATGTAAACGGAGAGGCGCTGCCTTTCAAAGGAGCCATTCAAGTAAGGAGGAAAGGGAAAAAAATCTTTCCTCAAAGTCACTCGAGTTGTACGCCAACAACAACACGGCCTTAACAAAATAACATAAAATAAGGTGGGACAAGTGCGTAAGAGCAGCGGCGGTGGGAGCCGCTCCCCGGCGGATGCTGGAGCGGAGCGAGGGCACGAAGCGGCGAAGCCCCCGGGGCTGCCCCGCGGCCTGGCCCTGCCCGGCGCTGGCGCGTCCCAGAGTGTTTCTGGTGCCAGCGCGTGTTCGCTGGGGCAAAACGTCATGGAAGGGCCGTCGTGGGTAACGATGAGTCCTGCTCGGTGTCAGCGCCCTTCCCATCTCTGGTTGTCTTCTGCCTTCTAAAATCCGTGCGGGTCCTGTTCTCATGAAGGGCAACAGCGACCAGAGAGAGGGAAAATCAAACTTCCTTGTGCCGGGTCCGGTTCTGCTCCGCGACAAGTCTCTGCTCAGAGAACGCCCGCCACAACGGGCGCGCGGATCAAACAAGCGAGACCACTCGCCGAATGAAAGTAACGGGGGCATCAAACGAAAAGCAAAATATTTGGAGTAAAAGTAAAGCCAAAGAAGACAAAAAGCCTCCGCGAGCGCTTTCAGAAATGACTGATGATATTGTCGCTCCCTAATCGGGGCTTGCCCCACCTGGGCTGCTCTGAAAGAGGTTTTATTTTTCCAAGGACGAATCCCAGCGCAGAGCCCTCGCAGCGCTGATGGACTCTGATGTTTTTGCAACCTGCAGAGCAGGGCCGTGGAAGAGGGAATTGTGTTTTTCTTTACGTTTAAGAGCTTTCGGCTCTTGGGGTGACTCCCAGGCCGGGCTTTGGGGTGACACACACTGCGGGGGTGCCCCTCGCTCCGCAGGCCCCTTTCTGGCCTCGTCCCACCGGTTCTGGGTGGTGCAGGAAGGTACTTTCCAGAGGAAGGCACACACGATGCTCCAGGTATTTTTTAAAGACGAGAGAAAAGCCAACTAGGAAATGAGCGATGTGCAGGTACTGCTGGAAACCCCCTCGGCCCCAGCCCTGCCCGCGGAGCTGCCTGCGCAGGGCGCGTGCCCTTCGCGCGGGGCAGGACAGCGAGCTGACTTCTAGGAAACTGCTGTCTGAGGCTGTCGCTGTACAAACCACGGCCTTAGACACGTAAATATTAACTTAAATACGTAAATATTAACTGCATCAAAAGAAAGTGTTTTTCCTGGGGAGTCAAGTGTGTTGCTTTACCTGCCCACTTCTCAATACCCTCTCCAGCTCCGCGACACGTTCTGGATCCGCAGAACGTTGCTCTGAGCCCTCCGAGCTCTCCGTCTGGCGACTCGGGGAGACGCCGGCTCCGGGCACGGGCACCCCGAGTCCTGGGGGAGCCACGGGGGTGCAAAGCGGGTGGAGAAGGAGAGAGGCACCAGAGCGCCGCAGCCCACGCGGAAAATAGCGGTGGGGTAAGAGGAGACATGAATTTAAATCCCTACAACTCGTCCAGCATCTCTCCCTCTGCCACGCTCGTCCCCGGGAATAAACACCTTCCCCGTTCCACTGCTGCTGGGTGCGGGTTAGGGGGAGCGGGGAGAACCCCTGGGTGCGGGTTAGGGGGAGTGGGGAGAACCCCTGGGTGCGGGGAGAACCCCTGGGTGCGGGTTAGGGGGAGCAGGGAGAACCCCTGGGTGCGGGTTAGGGGGAGCGGGGAGAACCCCTGGGTGCGGGGAGAACCCCTGGGTGCGGGTTAGGGGGAGTGGGGAGAACCCCTGGGTGCGGGGAGAACCCCTGGGTGCGGGTTAGGGGGAGCGGGGAGAACCCCTGGGTGCGGGGAGAACCCCTGGGAGCGGGTTAGGGGGAGCAGGGAGAACCCCTGGGAGCGGGTTAGGGGGAGCGGGGAGAACCCTCCTCGCCCGGCACAAGCGGGACCTGCGCAGGGGTGGGCACCGTCGCCCACCTCAGCGAGGGGCCGTTTCCCCGGGGACGGGGCAGAGGCGGCTCCACGACGCTTCGGAGAGGCCGAGCGCTCAGGCCGGCACTTGCTGCCCACCTGAGATTTCGTGGGTGAATCCTCCCCCGCGGCCACCCCGCAGATGAGGCGGAGGCAGTCGCAGCCCCCCCAGCTGCCGAGTCAGCGCTTTCCCTGCCCCGCTCCCGTCTCCCCCGTCCCTCCTCTCCCCGGCGCCGCGCGCGCCGAGGCCTCGCTTTTAGCTGCAGCGCAAGTGCATAAAAATGATCTTATTTATTACAGGAGACATGTTTTAAAACAACTGACAAAATTGCAAGATGTAAAACGACAAGCGAGCGCTTTTTCTTTTTTAAACCCATATAGACTTCTGGCAATGATAAAAATAGTGTTTTCTTTTTTAAAGTTGGAATTAATCTTTCTTTCCAAAGCAATCGCGTAGCAGGAAAAGAAGGAAGACACTTAGATATTAACTGATCCTCGCTGGGTGATGGTTACTTATTGAATAGCCGGGTGCTCGCTTTCCTCCGCAGAGCGATTAACGTTAAAGAACGGCGCGAACATTAAAGCAAAAAAAAAAAAAAAGGTGAGGGGTTTCTTTTTTTTGTGTGGGTTTTTTTGTGTTTTTTTTTTTTCCCCCTCCCCTGTTCCCTTGATGTGTGACTAACAGCTGTTTTTCTGTGTGACAAACCAGTGGGGCCTTCCTGTTGTTGATGTAATGAAGCTGTTTCCTGGTGTGAAATTCTACGGGATAAATTGCAGGAGGGGGAGGAGAACATCCCCCACTTATCAAAGTGCTTCGGAGGGGAGGGCAGCGGATCAAAACAGGCAGCGGGGCTGGCGCTGGGTCACAGAGACTTTACTTAAGGCTTTTTTTTTTTTCTTTCTTTTTTTTTTTCCTGTTTATCTCTAAGTTTCGTGCCGCTGCGGGGAGCGTGACGCTCTCCACAGCGATGGGTTGTGAGTCAGGAGAGTTTGGGGCCTTTTCCCCAAGGAGCCGGACTTACCGAACATCACGGTAGCGCTGCAGAGAGCTGTACGAAGCAGCCTAGCGTGTGTGCCTCAGTTTCCCCATCTGTGAAATGGGAGGGCGACGGCGACCCACGACGTCCCTCGCCATGGGAGCGGAGGGAAGGGCCCCGCGGCACCGGCCCCCCCAGAAGCGCCGCGGGGACGCGGGCGGTTCCCTGCGCTGGCACCGGCTCAAGCGCTTTTGGGGGATCTGCCTCGGTGGGTTCATTTAGTCCTCAGACACCCACAGAAAAAAAAATCACTCTTACCTCTGTTTTTCTTTTTTTCTTTGCCAGTATTAGTTAATTAAACTATGCAAATTAAAACAACTTAATTTCTATAATATCAAGACCAGAGCCTCAAACCATTTGGTGTAGCTCATCTGGCATGTACGTTACATAAAATGTTTGGAGCGGCTCTAATAAAAATGAAAAAGGCTGTAAATCAAGTTTAATTTATTCATTTTCTGTATGGTATGAAAGCATGCCAAAATCAGATTATTTATGAGCCCTTCATAACAATAGGCATTTTTATTGGTTGCAAATGACAAAAGGGGTTCTCAGAGGGATTTTTTTCTTCTTTTAAATTTTTTGAATGCCTTTTCAGAAACATTTATTTTTTTGGACTCTATGATCTCAAAGAAAAATGTTTAATCATTGATACAGTAAAAATAATTTATATTTAGATACTGAAAAACACATCAGGCTTTAGAACATAAATACACGGAGCTAATCCAGCCCAAAGGCTCAGGCGAATGCTGCACCACAGGTTAGAGAAAAGAGCTGTGATTTATACCCGCTTCCTTAAATTTCCCATTAAGAGTATAATCTCCCATAAGTCTTTCAGAAAACGTCTGAGCCAGTTGGGTTTTTCCTTTCGCTTCTCCAGATCTGTTTGGTGGTCGATGGGCGCGCGCGTGCTCTGCGTGCGCGGTCACACGCGTGTGCCCACGCGCTCTCCCGCCGGTGGCTTTTCTCTCTCTTTGCCCCTCCACGGCTAAATCACAAAATCTCTTTCTCGGTGGGTCGCTGAACCCCCTCCCCGAGCTCTCGTACAGGTGGGGCAGGTCAGCGGGCCTGGCGCGCAGAGAATCACGGATAAACCGGCCGCGGGTTGGCTTCTGCCTCCCGCTCTCTGGCTCCTTTAAGCCCCGCTTTGTCCGTTTTCTGGCACAGCTGGACCCAGCGGTGGGTTTGGCGACCAGCGGGGCGGCGGAGGGCAGACACTCACCGTGACGCTCGTGTCGGTGTCGTGGTGGCCCCGTCTGTAGCGTGCGGTGACGGGGGCGAGGGCGCTGGGCCTAACGCCCCCCCCGAGCCCTCTGTGCCAGCACGGAGCGTGGCACCGCGCCGGTGAGGAGCCTGCGGCAACCCAGAGGGCAACGTCCCTCCTCTTCGAAATGTTGGGGAGCGGTGTTAGCCAGGGCAACCTCAAACCCTCAGGTTTTGGGGGCAGAGAGCTGGGCGGGAGGGGAGCGCCCGCAGCCCCCCGCAGAGGAACGGCGTCCCTCCATGATGGGGACAGTGCCACGGGGACGCGGGTGCCCCCCTGCCCGCAGCATCCTGGGCCTGGTGGCCAATGGCCGCCCGGCAGCGGGGAGGAGGCAGGAGGACCCCAAAACACCTCGTGGAGGTGGACAAAAGCCTGGCTGGGTTGTGCGGGGAGGTGGTTTGGCTTTGCCAGAGGGCTCTGGGTAAGTGTGATGGGGAGGGGCAGGGAGACACCCCCTCCCACAAGAACAGGGGCTTTCTCTGTGCCCAGCCTGGCTGATCCTGACAAAAAAAAAAAAAAAAGAAAAAAAAAACAAGAAGAGAAAAAGAGGGAACCCCCTCCCCAGGAGAATTAGCATCCAGGATCTGTCAGTCACTGGGAGCTTTTGGTAAAAGGGGCCCCTTGTCAACCTCTGCCTTTGATGTGACTGGGACGGAGGTGCTCAATTAAAAGCCTATCAGTCTGTAAGTAAATCAACGCCTATCAGGCTTGTCACATCAAACAAACGATTATTGCACGAACCCGCCCACCCCATTAATCTGGCTGTTCCTTCTTGACAGCTCAGGGTCAGGGCACTGTAAATCCTGCACTGGATTGCAGCCACCTGGAGCAGGATTAAAGCAGCCCCGCAGCATGTGCTGCTGCACCCAAGGACTCCCCGGCGGCTGCGGCGGGGGGTAACCTGTGACCCCGGCGGCTCTGGGGTGCTCGGCGCGGCGCTGGGGTCCCCGTCGGGCCTGAGCTGTGGAAGGTACCACAAGGCCGTGGCAAACGCCGGTTTGTGTTGGCCTTGGGGATGGTGGCACTGAGAGCTCAGCACCCGGCTCGTGGGTGCTCGGCACCCAGCGCCAGGCCAGTATCGCCAGCGCCCGTCTGGCTGCCGAGGTGAGGTGGAAGCAGCTCCAAGGTGGCTCTGGGTGGCTCCGGGGAGCTGCTGTCCACAGGGACGGTCGCGCCGCAGCCCCAGGCTCACACGTTGGGGGTGTTTGGCCGCCGTGGCCTCGGTGGGCTGGCTCAGACCCCGCCCTGAGCTCAGCGGGTCGCCTGTGACCGCGGGCAGGGCTTGGACCTTGGGGAGCCTCCTGGTAACTTCCAGGTGGAAGGAACCAATGGGTTGAGCTTTGGGGTGCTCTAGGTCTGGATGAGCGGCAGCGATCCCCGGGGTCACCGGGGTTTTCCCATCCGGTCACTCAAGGCAACTGGGCAGCAACTGGGGCTCCTGCCCTCACCCGCTCGGACCCACCACGGCTCCGGCACCGCGGCCTCGGAGCCAACGGGGAGGAGGGTGCTGGAGCCCAGCAGCGGGCGGAAGGCGGCCGGGGCCGAGAACAAGCGGCTCTATTCAAGGGAAGGCAGAAGCCAAACTTTCTTGAAAAGCCTCTGTGCTGCGGCGGGAGCAGCCTCGGGGCAGCCGGAGCTTGTGATTCCTGCACACAGAGGCAGAGGCTCTTTTCATTAAGCAAAAACCGAGCCTCAGCTCACACGAGGGCAGCGACAGGGAGCGGGGCGAGCCCCGGGGAAGCTGCAGGTTGTGTTTTGGGAAGGGGCTCAACGCCGTTGTCCCGCCGAGGGCTCTGCGGTCCCCCTGTGCTGGCTTTGCCCCCATGGAAGAACCTGCACCCCCCACGTCTGAGCCCGGCTGTCCCTGGGCCAGCGAGACTTTCGGCCTCACGCCTGGGTGGAGGGATCTGCCCCACGCGCGGGCCCCGGCCCAGGGGAGCATCCCCGGGGGGCTGGTGACGAGAGGTGTTATCCTGCAGCCGGCAGCAGGATGCTGGGATGGGAGGGACTTTGCTCCCCTTGCTGCCGAGGCCTGTTATTAGCATCTTCCCTCTCCTGCGGAGCCCGGTGCCTCGTGTGCAGCTTTGGCTCGCTCTCGCCGCGCCGAGCCGCCAGCCGGGGCTGCCCTGCCCGTGCCGAGGACGGACGCCGGCTCTGAGGGCTCAGGGGGGGCAGCGCTGCCCCGACACGTGCGGGGCTGATCTCCCTGCCTCAGTGTCCCCGTCTGCAGCGGGGCTGAGACAGCACTCGCTGCTCCCGGGGGGTGCCGCAGCCCCACCAGGCCGGGATCGCAGCGTGTCCGCGCGCGGGCGCTCGCTCGGCGCTCGCCGAAGAACCAGGCGCAGCACCGGGGGACGAGCGGGTGTCACCACGCGGCCCCGCGAAGCGCGCGGAGAAAGCGAAGCTGCCGCGTCCATCCCTGCCTCGACGCCCCCGCCCGCGCCAGGAGGGGGAGGCGGGAAAGGCGAGGCCGGTGCGAGCGGAGGTGACACCAAAGAGGAGACAGACTCTCACCGCACATTTGATACGGTGGCACCAGCCCTTTTGGCGATAAGGGACGGCCATCACCCCTCACCCCTGCCCGCGCACCCGCCCGGCGCCCTCGGCTCTCCCACACACGTCAAGCAACACCCGCTCGCCCCGGCAGATAAGCACCATCGTGCCTGTGTCCCCTCCGTGCCTGTGTCCCCTCCGTGCCTGTGTCCCCTCCGTGCCTGTGTCCCCTCCGTGCCTGTGTCCCCACCATGCCCGGCTGCCTCTGCCCAGCCCCGGCCCTGCCATGCCAGACACTGGTGGGAAGGGGGGAAAGAAAATCCCCTTTGTCACCCGCTGCTCCCACCCCAGCACATTTCACAGGGGAAGAAGAGTCGGGGGTGCACGGCCCGGGGGATCTGGCCCTGTGGAGTTTATCTCCCATAGATGATCAATGCTGAGTTTAAGTAAGGTTTATTGGTATCTGTAATTTAACATGACATATTTCTAACACGAATTACTCTGAGATCATCATGTGCATAAAATATGACAGGAATCTTTTAAGTGCAAGCATAGTTCTCAGTTAATTTAATAAGTGAGATGGAAAATGGAATAGCATTAAATTTAATATTTTACATAATGCTCCTACACTTCCTTCACTTGCTGCTGGCATCATTTGTTTTCCCTTCTTCCTCATTTACAGCCTGCTCAGCCCAAATTGCCCTGGAGCCCGGCCAGGGAGGGGGGTGCTGCCCCCTCGAAGGGCTGCGGTGAGCCCCCCAGCGCTGTCCCCACCTCTCCCCCACCCCACGCAGAGGGAATGGGGCGCTCGGGGTGCCCCCTCGCCTCTGCTGCCCGCAGCCACGGTCCTTGCGGGTGCTCGGCGTGTGCCTCGCGCTCGGCGCCACCTGCGACCCCTGGGCCCGGGGATCCGAGTCCCGCGGCTGAGCCATTTCGGCCACCGGTCACCGCGCTCGGGTCCTTCCCGCAGGTCTCGGCAGAACGACCTGTTTCATACGCCCCGTGCTGGATCACCACGCAGCTGCCCTCGCCGCTGTGAAACTCAACTCGCTCTTTATTAAGAAAGCGGTTTCCAAGGTGAGCCTGCAGCCAGCATCTGGCCCCGTGCACACAGGCACGTCCAGGGATCTTCCTCCAAACCCTCCCCGCTCCCCTTCGCCCCCTCCTCCCGCTCCGAGCCGGCAGCCACCAAGAGCAGAGCAGCCGCTCAGCGCGGGGACAAGGCCAGGCCTGGCGCAGGGCAGCGCTGCTTGAAGCTGGCGGAGCCGTCGCACGCGACGGGCCCGTCCCGCCATCCGCCGCCGGGACAGAGCAGGGTGGTGCTGGGCGGAGGTGGGGGCTCCCTCCCTCAGACGGGTGCTCTGAGCAAACAGCCTTCTGCCTCGTGGGTAACGCGGCTGGAGGTGGGTAAGGGGTTAATTCAAACCACACGAGCTAATTTACAGGATGTAACTGCCCCCAGCAAAGCCCACTTGACCCAGCGAGCCCGTCCCCGTGGTGTGTCACTCTCGTCCTCGGCTCTCGCTCGCCCTCACCCCACCACGACTGGTGCCAGAAAATCCAACCTGACCCACTTTTACAAGAAAATCACCCAACAGCCGTGCCCAGGCTCCCCATCCTGCACATGCCAGGACCTGAAGCACCCGTGGTGGGACAAATCCCCCCGAGAGGGATGGGGTTCAGGGGGGTGGAAGCCCCGGGGCCGCCCTCACTGGGGTGGCGGCGGATGCTCCGCGCCAGGTTTTGCGCTCGCCGCAGGATTCGGGTGCCCGCGCTGCAGAGGGGATCGATACGGCTCTTAGCCTTGTCCCTTCCCATTGAGCCTCGGCGCGTGATTTAAGGGGCTCCGGTAACGTGCGCTGCGGCCGCGGACAAGGTGTTAACACCGAGCTGGCGGGGTTATGGCTGCAAAGGAGGTGGCAGGGCCGGCGCAGGATTGGTCCCTCCAGCCCTTGTCTGCTCTGGTTCAAAGGGTTCCCGTGGCTGCGATGAAAGGAGGGTTGTTGGAGGGATTACAGCGGGGAGGGGAGGCTGATGCTGCTGGGAACGGAGCGAGCTCTTTATCGGAGAGTAGCAGAGCCTGACAGCGCTGTAACTCTCTCTTCTTAAGGAGATGAGCTTGCAATAAACCAAGGAGCACATTAGAGGTAACGAGACAAAATGGCAGGGTTTTGAAAGCCCAGCAGAAGCAATAATCCAGCCTGGAACAGAGAGAGCACTCAGCTTACCTCTGCCTTTTGGAAACGCTGCCGTGTTTTTGCAGCGCTGCCAGAACAGTTCTTTACTGTAACTTGGAAAGTCTCGGACGCGGGTTTCAACACCTCGCTCTCACACCACATAATGCAAAAGTTAATTCTACTTTCAGGCTGATGTCAACATTCCCCTTTATTGCCACAGCGAAATGTGAAGACTACATTAATTTGCATTTGCTGTGTGCGAGTAACGCGTTCCAGATAATCACGGTAACTCCTCAAAGGTATAGACGAGAATTTCCTGGATAATGTGCTGGATGGAAAAAGCTGATGGGATCCAGGAGGAGGAAATGGCATTGTGTGTTTTCATAACTCCACCTGGAAGCAGCGCAGCCCAGAAACACAGGCTGCAGTGCTGCAGAGCTGGGCTGGGCTGGGCTCGCCTCGCCGTGGGGAGGGCGGATTCGGGGGGCCGGGGGGACACGGGCATCGCTTGCTGGGAGAGACCCCCGGGGGCCAGCAGAAGCAGGGTGTAAGGAGCCACCACGGAAAGCTGCGGGAAGGGATGTTCTCCTCCCATAAGACTTCTAACACCAGGCGGCTGCTTCTCCATAAAACAAACAACCCATCATTAACCAGGAGCCAAACAATTATTACTTTAAGGGACGTGCTGAACACATAGATGCTTCGTCTGAGATAGTAACGAGCCTTTGTCTATGGAGCCGAAAAATATACCGAGCCCTGGGTGCCCGCACAGAAACTCGCCTCGTGCCTGGCAGTAAATTAAGGGGCCTGAATTCAGAGGATCCTCCCGCACGTCAGCGCTTCGGCCGGGATATATCAGCCGAGGGAATGGATTTTCCATCTTCCCTGATATATCTCGTGCCCCAGACGACGGCAACGATCGCACGTCAGAGCTGAAGGTTTCACGGGGCTTTGCGCACCGATGGCCGGGCTCCGGGGAGCTCATCCCCGGGGTGCGGGGAGCAAAGCTGCGCGGGGAACCGGGCTGCCGGGGCACGGGGCTGGCTCGGGGCTGCGGGAGGGGACGGGGCACCCCCACGGGTGGGATCCTTCCCCTGCCCCGTCCCCGTGGCTGCGCTGGCGCCCGCCCGGCGTCAAACCGTGTGCGGGGATCCCGCGATGGCGTGTGGGAGCGATGAATTCATTTCCATTTATGATCTGTTATGATGATACCCCTGAAGGATAAAAGTCTATACATAATAATCTCTCTCTTCAGCTTTGTTAACAACTTCAATTAACAGAGAGCTGTGTAATGCTTCATCAGCCGTTTGGATTACAGATGAAATTAAGCCATCATATTTATGAACTACGCAGTGAGTTCGAAGAGGACTCCACATATTTTACATTTAATAACTTGCCCTCTCATTTTATTTATAACGTTAATAATGATTTGGTGGCTGCTTTGGGGGGAAAACATAAATGACAATGTGAGGAAGCCGGGCGGGGAGGGCCAGCGGAGCTGCGCCTTCGAGAAAGGGAGCAGCGCTGTCAGTGCCCAGCCATGCACCTCCCCGCTTCGGCTCCCTTCGCTTTTATTTTTGATTAAATTGCCCTGTGAACACAGAGACTTCTGCCTTGTAATTGCTTTCCACTCAGCACTTTCAAAACCCAGGCTGAGGGTTAATGATGAAATCCTGTGGCGTGGATCCGTCGCACCCCCCGGCAGCCAGCACCCCACCAGCGGCCCCGCGTCGGGGCGGGGGGCAGCAGATTTTGGGTGCATTTCATGAATCTTGACCCCCAAAGGGGGATGGATGCCCTGACTCTCAGCTGAAGGGCCTTGCCGTGGAAAAAAAAGGAATAATTTTGTCCCCTAGAGCCGGGCTGGGCAGTGGAACCCGGCGGAGGAGGGCTGCCTCTGCACCGCCCCTTTCTCCTCACCCTTCCTGGCCGCCCGCGCTGGGCCCGACCTGGGCTGGCACCTTGGTGTTGGGGCGCTGGTCCCTGCCAGGGCCTCCCTGCTGGTGCTCTCGTTACCCTCCTTCCCAATTAACCTGCAGGCTGGAAACACGTTGCGGTCCTCCCAGCCTCTGTCTGGAGCACTGGCACGCTGCGAGGCTGAGCAAGGTTAATTAATTTGAGCAAAGACTGAAGCCTAAAAGATGGGGAGCAGCGCATTGAAAGATGATGGCTGGCAAAAATCATTAGAAGCATCTTTCAACAATCTATATACTGTTATCGATCCTGTTATAGATCATGTTCCTTTCCCCTTTTTTGCAGGATCTTCTGGATCGATACAGCAAGTGCATTGAGACTGTAGCAACACATTTAAAACCTTATAAAAGGTTATTTAGTTGCTAACAGTGCAGCAATTTCTGCAAAGCCTGCCAAAAGGTTACAGCTTTTTGGGCATCATAAATTACAGACGACAGGGAAAAAAAGTAAGTGCGGTTTTCTTTATTGTCTCAATGATGGATGGGCTCCTGAACAAGACACAAAATACATCATATCACCTTTAATGGGACCACATTTCTGTAGCCATAACTCACAATTTTAAAATAGAAAATGGTGAAATATGGCGTTGTATATTCCACTCCTGACATATTTATGAGTCCTTCCCTTCTTATAAATACAGTGATTGCTATTTCAAAGCAGCATGTCAGGTATGAGCAGAGCACAAACAGCTGGTGCGATTGAAAAATTATAGCCAGAGTTGGACGTTTTCAAAAACTCTCTCTAGCAGCAGTAAATTTACAATGTTTGCACTAACTGTTATTAAAACCAAATCCATATCTTGGCAACGGGAATCCAGCGCTCGGGACCAGCTGGGGTGACGGTGCCGCTGACAGCCGGGGTGAGCCCAGGGGCTGCTCCTGGGGAAGCATTAAAAGGCGCTTTGGGGGCCCGCGGCTCCGGCCGGGGGTCCCTGGGGGGACGCGCCGGGGCGGTGCCCGCGGTAGCCGCAGCCGCTGCTCCGTGCCGGGCACAGCCAGAGCCGAGGGGCCAAACCTGCAGCGGGTGCCAGCCGGGAGCTGGGCGTGCTGCCGGGCTCAGCGCTGAGCCCCCCGCCGTGGGCAGCTGGGGAGGGGACGGGGGGTCCTGGGCACCGTCTGCGGGGGGACAGAGCATCGCCGTGCCCCGGCACGGGCGGGCAGCAGCCGCCCCATGGCCGGTGTCGGCTGCACCCCAGAGCGGGCTGGCTCAGAGCATCACGCTCCAGCTCTGGCCTCTCTCGAATTTATGCTCCAGTCTGTAATGGCAGTTTAATGTTACGCTAATACACGCTTCGGGTCTGGTGCCATTTCTGTATCATTATTTCCATTCATTCGGCAGGAGGGTTTTACTAGTAAATACCTCGTGGAAGAAATAATCCTGCCAAGAGCCCTCCTGAGCATCACTCACCCCTGGGAGCAGGGGGAATTCTCTGCCCTCATTTAGGCACACAAAAGGCCTCTAATTAGCTTTTTGTTTAGTCCGATTATGAATGTGAGTTTTGACCTTTCAAAGTGATTATCTTTTGAAGCTAACTAATTTGCATAACATCAGTTTCTAAACTACATACACAATCTAGGACCAGACTTTTTTTTGCTGTTGTTCATTCCTTCTCCATTTTTTAATTTTTTTTTTTTTTAGCAGCAGCTACAGCCAGCTGCCGGGCTCTGTGTTTGGGCCCCGGGTGAGGCCCTGTCCGTGTGCTTGGCTCAGCTGCAGTGGGGCAGATCTCCAGCACCTCAGGGATTGGGGTGCACCCAGTTTTGGGGCACGCGGGCTTCCCCCCAGCCCTTGCCCAGAGCTCTGGCCCTGCTGCCACTGGGAAATCTCATCGCCTTGGACGATGTTCCCCTGCGGTCCCGCTGCCACCACCAACGCATGGTGCCCCCCAGGTCCTTGGGGACCCCCCGCTCCCCAGCAAAGCCCAGGGTCCTTTGGGAAGCCGATCCCCGGGTGCAGGGGCGACACCAGCCCCAGCCGACGGCACGGACACGGCCAAGGTCACCGGTGGAGGAGCGGGGAACAATGGGCTTTAACACGTTCTTTGTGGGAGCTAAATTCAAAACTCTTTATCACTGATTTACATTCCTTTATCTGGGCAAAGCCCTCCAGAGGTGCATTTTATTACCCTGGATTATTAAACAAAAACTTTCTGATAATGAGGCGCCGGGATCTCCGCTGTTGCCTTCGGCAGGGGAGCCCGGCCGCCAGAGCCCCGCTCCTGCCGCTGCCGGTTTATCAGCCCCTTGCGACGGGGCTGCCTCTATCTCTGCCGGCGATTAGCCCGTCCCGCGGCGAGAGTTTGTGTCTTCCTGGCCCATCAATAATAGCAGATAAATCGTTGCTTTGGGTAAGTCTTCCTGGAGAGCGTCTCCCGGCACGATGCCTCAAGGGGCTTCCTGGGAAGGTGGGGGGAGCAGCCAACATTTCTGGAGGTAACAGCCCCCCTCTCCTTTCCTCCCCTCGCAGAAGGGGGCCGCGGGCTCCACGCAGGACTAAGGCTGAGGAAACCTTGGCTCTACACCCAGCTCTGGGAGAAACCCCTGTGTGGTTGGAGGCAAAGCCGTGTCCCCCCTCTCCCCCTCAGGCCAGACCTCCAAACCCCCCAAACCCCCCCCCGCATCCCTCCTGCCCAGGTGGCAGCTTTGGGCCCGAACACCCCCGATCCCCCCGTCCACGTCCCCGTGAGACACAGACACGCTGCCGCCATCCCCAGCACACGAGTCCCCTTCCTCCTCGCACTCCTCCCTCCCCAAACCAGCGTCTATAATATTTTCTTTCCTGCACACATGCAAGGACCTCTGAGTTGACTGCTCTGTTTTATAACATTGCTGTTTCCTGGCCTGGCTTTATTACATCTGTTCTTTGGGGTATGGTGTTATAAATTGGGTATGTGATGACGTGTAATCACTAACTGCAAAGCCAATACATTTTCGCTGCAACAGCAGCAAGACAAATAAAGGCGAGCAGGAGAGGCTGGCGAGGCTCTGACAAAGGGAGATATATACACCAGCACAGCCACAGATAATTTAAAAATCTGATTGGGGATTGAAAACAATGTTATCCTAATGGAGCTGGCTTCGCTTTCTGGGAGAATGACCTTAGTTTTTGGGAAGGGTTCTTGCTAAGAGGCCCAGCTGCATCTCCAGCTCTGTTTTGGACTGCGTGGGGCCCGGCATGGCCCCAGACGCTCCCCAGCCGTCCTGCCCCCCCCCGCACAGGACCAGGGGGGTTTTCTGGGCGAGAGCCAAAGCCCAACCAAGGCTGTTTCCCAGCAGTATTGGCCTGGCCGCTGCAGGCTGGGAGATTTCTGGAGGGCAGAGCCCTGCCTGCCTGCCGCCCACTGCAGCGCGAGCAGTCGGCGTCCTCGCTCCCCGGTGGTGAAAGCTGAAACGCTCATCTCACCTGGGGAGGGGCTGGCACATCCCCGCTCCTTCCCCCCGGAGAGCGGGACCCTCCCGGCCCCTCGCCCCGTGTCCAGCTCAGCTGCTCCAGGTGCTTTGTCCTGGCGGGGTTCTCCAGAGCCCAGACTGGAGAGTGGTTTAAACCAGCAAAGACTCAGCCTGCTATTTTTGACCTGCGATTCAGAGGCGCTTCATGTCCACTCAGAAATAGTTTCCGTGCTCGGGCGCCCGCCTGTGCCTGGCGAGCCATTAAAACGCCTCTTCGCCCTGTACCTGCGCCGGCTGCGGCTGAGTCAGTGCGGGGCGAGAGGCAAACCCAGCCCCAGCTTTGGTGCAGGGTGAGCTGAAACTGGCCCCAGGACTGTTGTCCTTAGTAGCAATAATCACTTGTGCAACTGTGCAAATGTGGCCGGTGAAGATGGGATGGGTGATAAATGGGAGGGAGTCAACCAGCTGCAACTTAAGATGTGCCTGTATGCTGCTGCACCGGTTTATCATGATAAATGTCATCAGAAAATCAATTCTCTGTGTACTTTTGGGAATTACAACTATCATTTTGGTGTGATTTATTTGCTGTATAACATGGACAAGGGCTCTTTGTTCATCATTTTGAAAGTTCATTTAAAATTGCTTTGAGTTCTTGGTTTTCTGCCGTGACACGGCCGATGGGTATCTGCTCTCCTGTGAAATATGGACCGAGGCAGAGGGAGGCCAGGCTGGGAGCTCCGTCCCCCCCCCACATCCTGCTCCTGCAGCTGAGAGGGTCACGGGAAGCTCTGCAAAACCTCCTCACAGAGAGCGATGTCGGCGGGGACATCTCCTCCAGGAAACCAGCAAAGGGACAGCCCCAGCGCCCACTTCTTCGCCGGAGGAGCAGCGACGGGTTGGGACTTTCTCATGCTGGCACGGAATGCTGGGCCCAACCTTCCCTTTTTCTTTTCCACGCCACCCACCAAACCTGTTTGTCCTGCCGTGCTGCTTGCTGGGGAGGCCGAGAAACTTCCCATGCTCCGAGCACGGGGCGTCCCATCTCCATCTCACCTCAGTCTTTGGGCTGATGGTGCTGGTAGGAACCGGAACGCCGCCCTCCCCGGGTGTCCCTCCCGCCCCAGACCTCTCCCCTGTTGCTGCCGTAGCCGGAGGGATGGGGTTGGAGGTCCTGGGGGACGCGGGGATGGGGTCACGTCCTGCGCCAGGCTGGCCGGGGGGGCCGGGGTGGTGACTGCCAGCGCCGGGGACAGAGCAACTAAAAACCAGCCGAGTTCAGCTTGTTTATCCGCAAGCACGGAGGCAGAGCAGGGAAATGATCGCTCTTTATAAACACCAGGCAGGGGGATGAGCTGTTTAAGTTAAAGGACAATGTTGGCACAAGGACAAAGGGGATAAATTGGCCATGAAAAAGATTTAGGCTGGAAATGAGAAGAAAGCTGAAAATCATCAGCAGAGCGAGGTTCTGGAAGAGCCTCCTGAGGGGGGGGATGGAGCATCCAGCACGCCCAGGGCCGAGCCGGGTCCCTGGGATGGACGCGGAGGTGCTGCTCCCTTGGCGGGGAGCCCCGTGCCCACGCGGCGCCCGCGGCCGGGCCGTCGGAGACATCTCCCACAAAGAGAAGTGCCACGGCTCTTCCAGCAGCACTTGGCCTGCGCAAGACACCGTTTTTCAGCTGGGCGCGTTGCTCAAAGCCAGCAGCAGCCTTCGGGTCTCCATTCACGTGCCTCCACTGGTCGGATCAATACATGGAAACCCCTTCCCTCCTCCCGGCCCGCACAGAGAAGAGTTGGGACCCAAAATGGGGACGACCCGGGGCTGCTGCTCTCCTCCTCTCCAGCTTTCGCCAGCCCTTGGCACTTCCCCTCTGTCCCCAGGTGACGATGTGCTTTAGTGTTCACGCTACCTTCAGCCCACGGTATTTCAGTAAAGTTCAGGAAAACCATCGCTGTATAAATCTCCCAACCACCGGGCAGCTCAAACCTGTCGGGCATTAACCATTTGCCTTTAAAGCCCGGAGCTCAGCCCTGGGATTGCGCCCTTCGAGGAGAAGAGCTCCCTGGGATGTGCGGGAGGGATGTGTGCAGAAGGCATCCCTATTCCTGCCCAAAAACGCAGCCCCCAAACCCTGGGAAAATGACAACTTAGCTTTGGAGGCTGCGTAAGGCCTGATCAGGCCACGTCCCCCCCTCACGCCGGGGCAGCCCCTTTCGCCCGCCCGTCGGACGGGCACCCAGTGCTGGGCCGCCTTCCCAGCGCCTAAAGCCAGCGCTGGCGCTGCACGTGTGTGTTTTTTATAGTTGTTTATACCAGGTGTGTGCTGCAGCGGTGGGGGCTTTAATTGCAAGGAGGAAGAAATGCGCTCGGCGGTTTTGTGTTACGGATTGGAGTGTAAACCTCAAATAAATCAGGCGGGAGGCGGTTGACGGTGAGCAGAGGGGGCTGCGGGGGGCAGCCGGGCCATGGTGACTTTCACCAGGAGGTTTCACTGGGGGCAACGCGGGACCCCCCGCCCGCTGTGCTGCAGGAGGTGCCGCGGATGGCTGCGGCGGCGGTTCCTCCCGCTGCCGGGTTTGCTGCCGGAGGAGCGGCGACGAGAGGAGCGGAGCAGCACCTTGCAGCGCCACGCAGCACCCGGCGCCTTTCTCGTGCTGAACCGTGCCCACACGGGTGCCCACCCTCGCCCCGAGGAGACCGACTCCCCTGTGCACGCCTGGACCCCTCCAGCGCCCCGTCCCCTGCCCCCAGCCAGGCTCCCTTCTGGTTTTCATTACCCTCCTCCGAGCTGAACACAAACAGCCTAATTTGGAATAACAGCCGAGTGAGTGCGAAGGGGAAAAATCCCGCACTCCCCCTTTTCCTGAGCTAATCCCCTGACAAATTCTGCGCAGCCCTGGCTGTGGTCTGGTTCCAGAGATGCCCCTGATTGAAATGGAAATACTCCCCGATCCTCTCCCTTAAAGGAGAAGCTTCCCTCTGTTTATAAAGCCTTCCAGAGAGGGTTTTACGATTTTATTTTAATGGCCGGCCTTCCCTAGGAATGTGGCAGCTGGCTCAATAGCTGCAGGAAACATCGCTGCCCATAAACCCCCTTCGGTCAGAGCGCGCTGGCTGACATTGTCATGGAACGAAAATATTCCTGATGCTTATCAGGGGCCCACATCAAAGGCGCTCAGGCCATAAATCTCCTGGGGACTGTACCACAGAGCCCAAATAAAAGCAGCTCCCTGGGCTAATGGGAGTCCAGAGACGGTCCCGTGGCCCCGGCCCCCCGCGAGAGGGGCAGGGGGGGTCGGGCTGGGGCCAGCCCCCCCAGCAGAGACCGGCAGCGAAGGCTTTTGCTCTGTTGGGTGTGGGGAGAGCCCCAAGCTCATTCCTTGGGGCAGGTTTGCAGAAAAGCTTGGGAATGCTTCCCGGGTGCTGCGTCCTCCTGCCCCTCTGCCTCCCCTCTGAACACGGGCGGGTCGTCCCGGGGCAAAATCTCTTTGGTTCTTGGCTTGGCAAGGGAGAGATCCCGTGTGCCCAGGCTGTCTCCAGGCTCCTGGCACCCAGAGCTGGCAGGAGACATCCCGGCTCATCCCAGCACTCCCTGCCCCAGCACCAGGGCTTGCAAAAATGGGCATTATTTCATCCTCAGCTGGGACAAAATCAAACTTAAACAAAAAAACCCAAAGAGATGTGCACGGGTGTGGGTGGAGAAAGCACCGTGGGACCCCGGGAAGGGAAGCTGGAGCCGGAGCCAGCCCAGCCGCGTGGCTCGGGGTGACCCTGTCGTCCCCAGGCCTGGGCAGGCTGACAGCACATTATGCAGCTTGCCTATCTTTTGTTGCAAGTTGGAGCCAGGAGTATTCCTGCAGATCATTTAGATTCAGGTAAATCAGCGTTTTCCTATCCCAGGAGGATATTTCCCACCAGTTGGGCTGCAGGGTCACCTCCAGGAGCTTTCAGCAGAGTATCGCTTGCTCCGTAAAGACCTTGAGTGATGGATACTCCGTCTCACAGGTAAGTTGTTCCAAAAGTTAATTATCTCCCTGGTTGCTCACTTGGGAATTTAATCACGCTCTGCTGAACTGACGCCCTTACGAACAATTACAGAAGTGCCCAAAGGGGAAGTTTCTGTCTCACCCTCGTCAGCCTCGTTATGCCCCGATGACAGGAGGATTTACACCCTCGGAGGTGCCCCGGCCGGAGCGGGGCTGCCCTCAGCCGCGGGTCTCTCCGGGCAGGATGTCCCTGCTGCCCCAGCTGCCCGGGCTGCCGAGGCCTCTCCCACACGGGAGGCAAGTTCTTTGTATGTGGCACCTTCTCCCTCCACGCGAAGCAGGGCGAGGAAGTTGAAGTCTTGATGAACAAGGTTTAAAATGCAGAAGCTCTCAGCGAGCCAGACACTAATGTGACATCTCTCTCCGGCACTTGCCATTCCCTCCCTTCCATGGCTTTGATGTTACCTTCTTACAAGCTCCGAGACGGCTGTAGGATTTGATCAGGAAATCATGCATGTTAATAGGGAGAAGCAAAGAAATGCAAGAGGTTCCTCTCCCCAGAAATACAAGGGGGTGCCCTGGGTGCTGGAGCCACTCTCCCACTCTGCCTTGTCCAGGTCTTCTGGGATGACGGGAACCGTGGGGCGGGCGCAGCACCGCTACGAGCAGGTTATTCCCGAGTCAGGAGCCCTCGACCAGAGCTGAAACCAGCTTGGCCACAGCTTTAGCTCTTGGCTCCTGTATCTCCTCTCATCCTCCTTCCAAACTAGGTTAGTCTGGCTATCAAGGGAGTGTTGGTGATGTTCAGGCAGGTTTGATATTTAGTCACTGCACCTGTGTTGGATGGGTCTTAATTATTTATAGCTTTCCTATCCTGTTTTCTCAAGTCAGTTGGGAAGAGGTGACAGGTGAAGACTTCTTGCAGCAGATGCTTATGAGGCGGGTGAGGTGCCTGCCGCTCAGATGAGAAGAAAGTGTCTTCAGCAGGAGCAAAATGACAAAGCTACATAGGAGCTGCCTCATTTAATAGTCAGGAAGAAGGAAAAAAAAAAAAACCACCCCTCCTCAGGTCTCCAGAAAAGAAACACATTCCTCCTAAGTAGATGGATGCTTTGGGGAGCAGATGCCTCCCCTTGGCACGTGGAGCCCTTCATTTCGGGGACGTGCTGGGGGTGTTAGGGCCAGGGCAGAGCCGCTGCCAGCCCGCAAAGCTCCGCTGCCACGCAGGGCCGGGGTGAGCTCAGCCCTGGGCTCTGCCAGCTCGGCCTAGGGCTGCTTCGAGGCCGGGTGCGCGCGGTGCTCCTGCGCACGCTCGCGCGGTCAACACGCGCCATCGCCTCTCCCCGTGCCGCCAGCCTGCTGCTTCCTCACACCTGAAGGGAGACGTTCCCGTGGCTCTGCTGCCTCCTGCTCTGGTGACAGGGGACTTAATCTCCGGTGACAGCCAGACTGCTCCTCTTCGGGGCCTGTGTTTGTAACCGTCACCCTGACTCGTTCCTCTTGCGGCTGCAAACAGGGTGGGAAAAAGCAGCGCCAGAGCTCCGGCAGATGCTGCTGCGTGTTTCTCCAGGACGTGATGGTAGATGAAGATTCTCACAGTACCGTGATAATTGCCTCGCCACTGGTAACGTGTGTGCTTGCCCAGCGAGGATGGGAGAGCAGGGGGACCCCGCTCGGGCGAGGGGCTTTGCTACGCCCGTAATTGAGAGCCCTGCGCGGGCTGGTCCTGCCGCTGCAAACGTCAAGTTGATTATTTTAACCACATTAGATCCCTGTTCATTAACATGAATTAATCACCTAAATATTCCTGGGTAAACAAGCTATTAGGTATAGGGAGGAGAGGAAAACCACCTTTAAACCGTCAGGAATCAGTCCCTGCCAGATGTGGGGCTCCGTGACGGCCCGGCCAGCCCCGCGCTGTGAGACGGGGTGTGGGGCGGCGACGAACTCCTGGGACCTCCTGGCTGCCGCCGTTCCAGGTATGACACATACACAAAGGTACCTTTTTATAGGTAGGAAATTATAGGTGCCATGACTTCAAAGGCTTTTGCAACAAGAGCTTTCCCTTTGATAAATGACAGCATCATTAATGGTGATTTATTACCCCGGCTATTTCGACAAACAGAAATAACCAGTTTCTTTTCATTTGGCTTGGTGGGTTTTTTTGCTCTGGGCTACCCAGACATACAAGGTGGCTGGTAACAGCTGTTTTACTGCTGGTAAGACATCTCATTTATTAACTTGTCATCATGTGTCATAAAGTTTAGCAAAATGCTAGATGATTGTGTACTTAAGCTGGGTAATTACCCCATTATTAAAGCTGCCTTCTTTATTTATTTGCTCTTCTGGTGGTTTGTTCCTACCTTTGCTCTACATGCTGCCTTAGTCACAGGGCACAGAGATGCGCTGCCTTGTAATTATCCGTGTGCTGACTTCCACACTGCTCTCAGAGACGTGAAAGGTGTCTCTGCCAGCTGCCACCGGCTCGCTGGTGACAAGGACCAGGCTGCTGCACCGCTCGGCCTGTGCCCAGAGAGGGGCTGGGATGATGCTCAGAGCCCTGGGGCTGCATCCCACCCGGTCCTGGCCCGGCGCTCCGGACGCGCTGTAACGGCAGCGAAACCTCGCCAGAGCGGGGGAAAACGCACGAGCTGAAGGGAGCCCAAGAGCAGGATCTTTTATCCCAGGGGAGGAAGCACCCAGGGCAGCACGAGGTTACTGACCCAGCTGGTGGTGATCGCCTGGAAAAGCATTTCTGCTGTAACTGCACACGCAGTGCCAAGCTTCTAATTAAGCTCCCCGAGATGCTCTGCTAGCGCGGAGACAAAAGCAGATCCACACCTTGATGAAGGAGTTGCCTAGACAGAGGAGAAAACCACTGCTAGCACAGAGATGCTAATTGCCTTGGGAGCTCCCAGAACTCAGGTGCAGGGCTCCAGGAATGTCTGGGACCCTGCCCCAACACGTCCGTGCCCTCTCCCGGGGAGGGTGAGGCTCTGTGGGCACCGGCCCGGCGGGGACGGCAGCTCCGTGTTCCCAGGCTAAGCGAGAAACTCCGACCTTGCTCCCTCCTCTCCTCCCAACCAAACCAGCCCTTTGCCAGTGCTGACACCGAGCTGCCCGGATAAAGCTGGTTAACAAACATTTTATAAGAGGTTAAACATTTGAAACCGCCCAATAACCGACTATTATCTGGGCGAACAGGAGCCGGACCGCAGCAATTGCCTCGCCGGCTCAGACCGGGCGGCATCTGCAGCGAAATGCCAGCGGGTCTGTAAGGGATGATGCAAAATCCATCGCAGCAAGCGCCGGCGGGCTGGCGGCCCCGCAGGGATTATTTCTTCCCAATCTCTTCTCCTAAATCCAGCCTCGCTCCTGCAGCAGAGGCAACGGGGCAACCAGAGCCCGGAGCTGCCCTGTACCGGCTGCTCTCCCACAGCCTGGTCTGCGTGGGAAATAAGGGAGGATTTTACCCTGCTGCAAGGGAGCTTCAGCCACTCGCTCCTGCGCGGGCAACCGGTGTCTCAATCAGCAGGTCCCTGCGGCCAGCGCCCGCTGGGAGAGACTCTGAAAGCAAATGTTAAGTCTTCTTGTTTTCCTTTCTCCAAGGTCAGCCAATATTAAAACTGAGGGGAATATTACCACAAAAATTAAAGAGTACTAAATTCCCTGCTACCCCACACATTTCTTCCTGGTGCTGCTGTGAATGTTGATTAGGGAATTTCATCCATAAATCTGTCTCTCACACGGTGAGAGGTTTTATGTTGTAATTAACAAGTGGCTATTGCACAGTAATTACAAATAGGTTAAGATTCAGTTCCCAGAGCTGCCCAGGGTACAGCAAGGGGCTTTTTTCAGTCTTTGGAGGTGAGCATTTTGTTTAGGGCCATCGCCCCTTGGTGCATCTTGTCCGCGGGGTCAGGACCCACATGGAAAGGAAGGGAAAAGCTGGTGGTACATAGGGAGAGAATGAACCCCACCCTGCGCCCGACACCTACACGTCTGTGCCTGGCCATAAATATCTGTTTCAAGGGATTAGGAGGCAGTTTGGTAAGGCAGAGGCTTTGCGCAGGGGAGAATTGCACCCGTGAGTTTGCATCGGGAGCTGCCCCGGAGCAGCAGCGTGAGCCGGGCTGGGGACAGGCCAGGGGGTGGCTCTGGCTCCGTGAAAGAGGGAGAGGATGAGACGAAGCACTTCAGCCTCGTCGGGGTGGTTTGTGCTCACAGAGCCCAGGGAACGGTGGTGGGGCTGACAAAAATCTGGCACTGCAGAAACCCCCTGTGAAGCCCAGCAGTGAATCTCCCCATTTTCATTTATTAAAATAGCATTTTTATTACAAAGAGATGTTAAAAGTAAAAATGGATGAAATACATTTTACATCCCCCATCGATTTCCCGGGATATTTACAACTGCAGAGATATTGATCTCCTCGAAGTGCCGGATGTGCTTGCTCGTTACGTACGACACTTGCAGTGAGAAAGTATTTTCGGCAAATAAACCACCAAAACCCGCCATATAAATTGATCCAGGAAGGCTGGGGGGCAGGGGCAGCACTGTCCCCTTGCTCCTATTGGGGCTTTTGGCCCTTGGCTCCCATGTGCCCACTGTGCCGAGGGATGGGAGCAGGCGGGTACCGCCTTGTCCAGGGTGCCCAACACCCCGTGTCCCCACAGGCACCAGCCCCCTCCCTCTGCCGGGGTGGGAATGGGGAAGGAGACCTTAACTCACGATTTGCCACCCAGGAGGGAATTTCCTTGGAGTAACCGAAACGATGTTTTATGTGGGATTGAACGTGCCGGGGTTTGTTGCAGCTGGAGGTGAGCGTGGTTGCCAGACCCGACGGCAGGGAGGAAGGGGGGTGGTGAGACCTCAGCGCTGCCTTCCCCACACCGCAGAAACTCTCAGGTGAATCAAAACCCCCTTTTTTGGCACCTCCTGTCCCCCAAGCCAGCCCCCAGCCCGTCTCTCCCCACCTGTGTGCAGCTCTGACTGTGAGGGCGGTGGGAAGCCCCGGCCGCGGTGCCTGGCACAGCTGGAGGAGGTTTTTCTCCCACCTCCCTTTGCTGCACACAAGGCCCAGCCCAGACCCCGCTGCCTTTACCCCTCATTCCAGCAAACTCCCACTGAAGCCGTTTCGGAGTTGCCCAGGGTCCGACCCGGCGCCGCGGCCCAGCACGGGGTTGCAGGAGGGGTGCAAGGGGATGGGTGCACTCCCGCCTCGCCGCCCCTCTTTTGCCAGCCAGGCTTGGAGCTGGCAACACCTCAAATCTCCTCCCGCATCTGCCTCTCTGCTCTGCCCCTGCCCGCCCCGCTGGCAGAAGCGTTGGCGGCCCCGCACACCCGCCGCGGGGCCAGGCCGGCGCAGACGGTGCGTCAGTCGCTCCCGGGGCCAAACAGCCGCGAGCGTGAGCGCGGTGGGAGCTGCAGCCGGCGGGTACCCGGCAGTCGGGCGCTTCAAAGAGCACACAGCGCTCCGCCGGGAACCGCCGCCCTGGCAGCGGGGTTGGCATCGCCAGACGGGCATCCCTAGGGCGCTGCCTGTGCCTTTATTTCCCTCCAAGTCAGCAGGAGATTTGGCTGAGCCCAGCTCAGCTTGGCCCCGTGGAGGAGCTCTGGGTTGGCCCCTGACCCCCATTTTTGGAGGGGAGCCCGGGGCTGGCCGAGCAGCACGTGGCACCGCAGTGCCTCGACCCCGGTTTCCCTGCGTGCCGGGCAGAGCATCGCCTCCGAACGCGGCTTCCAGGAAAGAGCCGACGAGCACGGGCTGGGAAACCGGGTGGTGTAAAGTTTCTGGAGATCCCCTCTGCCGGTGTGTCAGCCCCGATTACATCAGTCAAGTCGTGTTACGCGGCTGATGGGCGCTAACGAGAAGTGACAGACGTGACGGGGAGCGGGCAGGATGCAGGAGTGACACCGCTGTCCCCGAGGACAGGACCCCCCCTTCCCAGGCCGGCTTGGCGCCAGCTCCGTCCTCTGGCTTTGCTGGGGCCGCTGCTGGGCCTCGGCTCAGTGCCGGGGTGCTGGGACCGGGGTTCCACAGCCGTGGCCGTGGCCGGTTGGCTGCGGCAGACCTGAGCCCACGGGGAGCCGCCTGCTTTTCTCCTCAGAACTTAGAACAGGGGCCGAAGCCAGGGAATCCGCTGGTGGCTGAGCCAAGGCTTCCCAGGGTGGCGACCGGCTGGGGGGCTCCTGCCTGAGGAACCTCAGCGGGGCACAAAGGGATGGGGACACCGAGCATCCCCCCCCGAAAACCGCACTGAGCGCCAGGCAGTGCAGAGCCCTGTGAAAGGCCTGGCTGGGAGAGCTAAAATAAAGGGATAGCGGGATGGGGACACAGAACCAAGCAGACAAAATTGGCTCAAACGCCTTCCCTGCGGTCTGTAAAAACCTGGGGGGGTTGTTCCTCCCTGGGTTGCTTTGCCCCCCAACCACGCGGTGAGCGGAACGCGACGGCGAGCGTGGCGGTGCCTCCCGTGCCAGCTCCCGCACTGAGCTGTGGCTGACGGGCTGAAGGGGAAGCGGGCTGGGACACGTTGGAAGTCACGGTGCTCTGTTGTGATCCCGTCACAGTGAGAGCCGGCGGAAAAATGGCAGGATTGGTGCTGGGGGGATGATTGGTGTCGGGGGGATGATTGGTGCCGGGGGGATGATTGGTGCTGGGGTGGCACGGGAGCACCCGTGCTGAAAGCAGGGTGATGAGGAGGAGCGATGTGCCGGAGGGAAGAAGTGAAGTTTTCACCCTTGATTCCACCAGTTCGATGGCCCTTGCATGCCAAGGTCCCCGCAGGACAGCTGCGAGCTTGTGGACACCCTCCCAGGGTGGGAGGTGACGTCCTCGTCCTGCGTGGAGGAGAGGAGCAGAAACAGCTCACGCTGCCGTGTCCACCTGGGGAAGGTCTTCAGCTTCCCCTGAAACAGGCAAAAGGGGCCAAACCCAACATTTTCCCATGGACGAGGAGGATCCCTGGGCTCTGGTGTGGCCGCTGAAACCCAAGCAGCACCTCTCTGTCCGCACCCTCTCCCATCGGGGAGCTGCCTCTGTCCCACCACAGCGCTGGCTCTGCCCCAGCACCGCCCCGGGCACCGGGGGGGTTTAATCAGTATCAATCTTCCCCGACCTTCAAGGTCTGTGGTTATTGACATTTTGTTCCAACGGAGTCAATATTAACTTCTCAGGTCAATAGACAATAAATAGAAAATAATAAGCAATGCACAGTTAATATTGATTTACGATTATTTGGGTCTTTTGCATGAGTTTCTCATAGGCAAAGCAGCTCTGCGTGTGCGGGGCTCGCCCGTGTCGAGGCACGAACAGGGGCAAGAGAGATTCGCTGCAAAGGTTCAAAACGCCCTGGGAAGGGGGTGAGGAGCGAGTTACGGTGGTACCTGGCAGGGCCCTCTGACTGCTTGGAGAGTGCTGGGATCATCTTGCAGCTCTTAAAACATGCTAAAAAATGTTAAATCAAATGAATTTCACCACTTCCCCGCGAGCAAGGCTTTTAGAAAGAGCTTGAAAAGCAGCATTGAATCAAGTTCACGGGGTGTGGGGGGGTGTTGGATTTTATATGTTCGGGGATTTTGAACCAACTTTGTAGGACATTAAAAAAGAATTGCAAAGAGAATTGTGAGACCAGCTGAGAGGTATTGCCTTTTCTGAAAAAAAACCTTAAAGAATAGGAACAGAGGTGACATATTGAGGCCGGGCTGCTGGGGACCGGTGTGCGGCATCCGCGGCGGCTTTGCCGGACTGCGGAGGGGCCAGGGCAGCCCCCCCGGAGGGGGACGGAGCCCATCGCCAGCCCATCACCGCTGGTGGCGAGGCTTCTTTTTTTTTTTTTTTAACTCCCTTCTCCCTTCCCAGACCCGACGTCAGGATGTTTATAAAACTCCGAATCAATTTGAGAGCGGGAGACATTCAGCCGGGGAAGCACCGTGCTGATAGGGTCAGAGGCCCGTCGCCAGCGCGGATCATACACCCTGACGTATTAATTCGAGCTGTCAGGACCAATATGTGTACAAGCGCTCGGGGAGGCGCGGGCAGCGCTTCCCAAAATACGAGGCTCACGTTTCGCAGACCCCGCGCGGGGAGCCGGGGAGCGCCCACGTCGCGGCAGGGGCCTGGGGCGATGCCCACGTCCCCCCGCAGCCCCCCGGGCCGTGGCTCTTCCCGGCGTCCCCGCGCTCCCTGGCTGGCACGGAGGCAGATCTGAGGAGCTGCAGGAAGTACATTTGTTACTGGGAACGCTTTGATATTTCGCATGTGAAACGTCTGCGTGCTGGAGGAGCTCAGGCATCTGGCAGGAAATTACCATGAATCCTGTTTCTCTTAACAGTCACACACACGCCTCCTCACTCTTTTCCTTCCCCCCCTTCTCCCTGCTCACCCCCTCTGCTCGCCTTCCCCTCTCCCCACCCTAGGGCCTGATCCAGACCCCAGGGAGGGTCCCACTGCCCCCACGAATCCCTCCGACCCTCCCCAGTGGCCCTGCTTGGCAGCAGAAATCTTTCAGACTTGTAAAAAACGTAAAAAACCCTTCCCGTGTTTGCTGGGGGGCTCTGTGGGGTCAGGCTGCCCGAGGGCACCCCGCTGTCTTCATCAGACGGCGCTACCTGGGGGGGAGCAGAGGCATTTGGGGTGCTGGGATGGGGTCAGGTCACCCTCCGCATCTGCAGCCTCACGGGTCTTGGCTCTCGTCTTTGCTTCGGGGGGCGGAGGTGGAGGCCGACAGCAGGGCCCTCCCCAGGACCTGCAGCCCTCGCACTGGGGACGACGCTGATTTGGGGGTCTGCGTACCCCAACACACCCCGGGCTCCGTGGAGCGCCGGGGGCTGCGGGTGGGCACAGACCTCACCCTGCTCCGCGCCAGCGGTCCCGGGCAAGCGTCAGGAGCAACGTGGGAGCGCCGGCTCCCGCTTCCCTGATCCCGGCCCTCGATAGCTGAGCCGCGGGCTCTCCTGGCGGGATCCCTGACCCGGTGGGAGCCGGCGAGCTGCAGGAGGAAGCCTCCTTCCCTGCGCTCTCCCCGCCCGGGGAGCTTGGCCGCGGATCAGAGGAGCCGTCTGCCTCCCCGGCGAGCGCGGCCACGCCGCAACGCCGCAGCCTGAGCTCCAGACTGGATTTTCGTGTTGCCTCCTGCTCGGAGCAGCCCTGGAGTTATCGGGTCCATCGGGCTGCTGTCAGCCAGCTCCGCTCCCCAGCGCTCCCCTTGCCAAAAAAATTATGACTGTATTAAATGATTTTATTACAGTAAACTGCAGATCGCGCAGTGTAAACACAGGTGGTGCAACGCACCTCGCTTTTAACCGCGGCCAGGCCAGCAGCAGCGACACACCGCGCCGGCGCGGGGGGAGCAGGATCCGGCCCCTGCCTCTCCGCTCCCCAGGGTTCAGGTGGGGTTTGCAGACCCCGAGTGTGTGTGTGGGGGTGCTGAAACCCAGCCAGGACTGAGCCCTTCGGCGGGCAGGCGCAGGCAGAGGCTGCTGCCTGGAGCTGCCCAAGGGGAGGGTGTACGGAGCAGGGCGAGAGGTGCCCGACGGCCAACAGATCCTGCCGGGGGGGACGGGGTGCTGGCAGAGCAGGGAGCCCTCGCAGCAGCCCAGCCAAGGGTGAACAGAGCCCCTTTGAAAGTAACGCCTGGCTTTTAACTGCGACGATAAAAATACCCGCAGGAAGGCCAGCCCCTCATCTGCCGGCCCCCCGTCCGGCTGACGCGCCGTTGAGCACAGGCTCCCTTTCTCCCCCTCTTGCTTTCACAGGTTTCATTTTGGCCTTGATTCCGGCAAGTTTACTGACAGATTACTTCATTTTAACTCTATGGCTTTCCTGTCTTGTGGGAGGCATATTTCTAAGTATCATATTTATCAAAAGGCCTGTGCAAAAACAAGGGCCAGAATTACTCTTTTGATGGTTCCCCCAATAACTACAACCACAATAAATTTTTCAGGCAAGAAAGCTCAACCAGGGACCTTTTGTGACGGGGTTTGGGAGCGGGGTCCAGGCCCTGGGCTGCTGAGCCCCCCCTGGCCTGGCCGCATTCCCCCAGCCCCACGCCGGCACATCTGGTCTCGCTTGTGAGGCTGGTCTTCCAGTTCCCAGGGGTGACATATTTCCCCCGCCTATAACTCTAAATCAGAGCAGCATTTCAATAAATCACAGTGAACACTTATTTATTGGACATAGTTTTGGGGCTCTTAAAGCACGGAAAATAAATTTAATGGAGCGTTTGGAGCATTTCTCCAATCTTTTGAGGGATTACTTGGGGAATTTGTCAACGGAGCCAAGCACAGCAGCTTGATCCAGAGAGATGGGAAAGAAATTATGGGAGATACTCTACAAAGGCCCAGGTGTACCCTAAATCACATCAAAAAAGATTAATGTCAAAGGATTGCTTGCCAGCAGAGTTGATTGGCAGCACTGCAGTTTATTTAATAAACTATCATTTTAGCCAGAGGGTGACTTTAATCTGAATTACATTTTCTTGTTTTGTCGTACGCCATGCCAAGCGATTTATTGAATACTGTAGCATACTTCTTAACCTCAAACACCGAGAGAAAAAAGAAGGAAAGCCTTGAGAGCCCCTGGAAAACCTTGAGACAGCAAAAGCTGCTCCGCTAAGAGGGCAGGAGCTCCGCTTCCTTTGGGCTTGGCTGGGAAGACGTGGGAGCAGGAGTCGGTCGTTGAAACCCTCGTCTGGGTTTCGCACACCTGAAAGCTCAGGGAGGCGCTCGGCGGTGCAGCCCCATGCCCCTTCGCTAACTCGCAGCCAGGTCGGGTTTCAGAGCTGTCCTGACTCCCAAAACCCCTGAGACCAGGCTGGACAGGGCACGGCTGGACGGGGCACGGAGCAGAGACGCGCAGGCACCGGAGGCGTTTGCCAAACTAGAGAGATGGAGGAAGAAACGAGCACATTCCCCACAGATGCCCCGCGCTCGGCTCAGCCTGGCGCTGATGTCACCCCTGGGAAAGCCGGCACAGACCCCCTGCTCCCAGCGACCCGGCCGGGCCTGAGCCCACCGGGGACCTGCCTGGGGTTTGTGGGCAGAGGGAAGTGCCCAGGGGCCTGGTACCCCCGTGACCCTGCAGCTGCTCTGCAGGCAGGTGGGGAGATGCCGGTGTGGGCAGGAGATGCCCACACTTGGAGGTGGGGTGTCCAGGGGGACACAAGGCAGCTGGGGTCCCCCTTGAACCCCCCTCCCACAAAGAGCCAGGGCAGAGCACAGTGAGGGACTGCGGGCAGGGGGCAGAGACCTGCCCCCCCTGCATTCGCTTCTCTGCTTCCTGAAGAGACGAAGGATTGGGCAAAGACTTCCTAAATCTTGGAAATGTTTTAGAAATACCCTGGCTAAAAGGAGAGGAGCCCCCCCCCAGCCTACCCTTGCCGTGCCCTGCACATGCTGGCGATGCACCGGCACCTCCTGCCACCCTCCCGGCAGGAGCAGCCGCGCACAGACGGACGGACAGCAAGGACTAGCACCAGGGGGGGTTTGCAAGAGCCAGGGGCCCGCTGACCCGCAGGGCTCTTAAATAATGTGTTTGTGCAAACAGACAAAGAAATCCTAACTAATAATAATCCTCGTTCCAAGATTATGATTGAGTTTTTCCCCTGTTCTGCTTGATATTTCTGCCAAAGAAAGAAAAATCCTCACTGAAGTCTAGCAGGAAATCCAATAAAATTTCTTCAAAAGATGGGTCTGACATTGAAAAATAGCAAAATTATAAAAGTAGGCCTCAGAAAAGAAAAGGGGAGAGTTATTATATCTGGCACCTACCGAGGGCCCAAAGCTCCCTCTCCAAATGAGCCATCACAGATTGAAAGTGTTTAGCTTCCCGTTGATTAAATATGGTGAAGGACCCGAGGCGTGCCAAGCCTTGGGGATCGAAAGTTTGTTTTCAGTCAGAATGTGTTTTCAGTCAATGGAAAAAATGGTCGGCCTGTGCCGGGGTATGTAACTGAGAAGCCTCAGGTTTGGAGTGAGTAATGACTGCGATGCAGAAATGCGGGAGGGTTGTTAATCATTCGACCCCAGCCCCCGTAATTCAACTCAGCAACTCGCACGACTTTGGAAGCCTTTTTTTTTTTTTTCCTCCCCCTGCTCTTTTTAATATATAAAAACCCAAACGTTTTTGTTCCTTTTTCTTTTTAATTCTTTACCCTGAAGGGAGAGCATCGTCTGCTTGTATCATTATTACCCCCTTTCCCTTCTCGCCAGGTGCTCGGCACAGCGCAGCCGGAGCCGCAGCGTTGCACCGGGCTGTGGCTCTGCGGCGGGTCTGGGGGTCCCGCTCCCCACCAGCTGCAAAATGAGATCGACGGGAGCGACGGCCGGGGAGGGCTCGGCCGGACAGCGAGGCCGGGGCGATGCCGCAGCCGGGACGGGATGGCCCAGGGCGGACCCGCCGGCTCCGGGCACGCGCTCCCCGCCAGCGGGAACCGTTGGCAAAGGTTGGGTGGAAACAGCTCTCCTGGAGAGCACTGCGGGAAACCGCACGTCCCTGCAGGACAGAGGAGGCCATTGAAAATATCCCCGCCTTTTTATTTTGGCAGAGGAGGAACCGTTTCAGTGCTAGGCTGCGTGCCCGGCTTCGAGCGAAGGCTGCAGCTCGTAACCTGCAAGCGAGAAGCGCCCGGAGCGCGGCGATGCCCCGCCGCCACACACAGCCTGGCACCGGGGGTGGCAGCGGGACCCGGGCACCCTCCTCCTCCCCTGGTTTGGGGGTGACCTGGGCCACGGGCACAGGTAATTCTCTGCGCCAGCACCGTGGTGTGCCTGGGCCTCCCCGGGACAGGCAGCTCTGCCCCAAAGAGCAAACGTGCCCCTTTCATAGGGAAAACTGGGGCAGATGGTGAGGATCAAACACACCTCTGGAGCCTGGGGGCGGGGGGACGAGCTCCGGGCTGGGCCCGAGTTCAGCGCTGGGTCAGGAGGTTGCTGGAGGGACCAGGGGGACCGGGGGTGGCTGCAGGGATGCGGCTCGCACGGCACCTGATGCACGAGGAGCCGCTGTCAGCGGCCCACAGCTTCCTCCCTCGGGCCCCACGGTCCCCTCTGTACCCACCTCCACCCAGCCCTTTCTCACCCCCTCGCGAGATGCCTGACTTTATTCATTAGCTGGGTTTGCGGGGCTGCTTCTCATTAGATAGCCAACAAATTCCAGGAAGACAGGACACCCACTGGGCCTAAATGAAATTAGAGAACAGAGCACTGCTACAAGTGGTTTAATTCAAATTACAGCAAGATATTATCGCCAACTGCAAGTGCTCACAATCATGAGTCAGACCCCCACAAGGAACGAGACAGGCTTAAAAAAATCATGACTTGTTAAGTATATAATTAACTTTGGGGTTATTTTTATTTACCTTCCAGTTTTTAGCCTTCAGGAGTCAAATTTTTTGAGCTTGCTTCAGTGATGGTTGGAAATAGTTTAAAAATAAAGAGGGGAGGAAGAAAAAAAAAAAACAACAAGAGAAGAAGAATGAGCCAACATTCCCGTGATGCCAGGAGCTGGGGATTTAAAACAACAGCACACGTCACAAGGATTGTGATAACCATCCCCAAGCTGCACGGCCCGCCCAGGGCCCCTGGAGCCAGGCACTCCTTGTCCCCCCAAAAACACACCCCGGCCTCGCACACACCGAGTGGCACAGAAAGGGGCTTTGAGGGGCACCCGGGGGGAGCTGGGGGGTCGGGGGGAGCAGCAGGACCCCCGGGTTCAGGCAGGGACCTGCCCGCAGCCCCTGCGCCCGTTCACCCCTGGGGAAACAGGGAGGTGCCGGGAGGGGAAGAACCCCTCGACGTCTGGGGTTGAAGTGCCGCCGTGTCCCCGCTGCCCCAGCCAGCCCCGCTCCTCAGACGCTTCGTTTCCCCGGGCGCCCGTCGGGAGGGACAAAGGGAAGCACAAGAAACTGGAAGGAGATTTTACAGGCGACCCGCAGACGTGTCAGCCCGACAAACACCAAACGCCCGCGCTCGCTCCTCACAGACCCCTTCAGCTTCATCTTCCTCCTCACTTCCCACCCTGCGCCCACCCCGCCGTGCTCCGGGGCTGCAGGTGCTGGGTGAAACGGTTTCCCGCGTGACCTCAGACGCCGTAAATCAGAAGAGCTGAGACAGTCGGTGCAGATTCACCGACTTCTGAGGCTGAGAACTCGCCCAGTGCAGAAGAGCCACGACCCGGGGAGGAGGCCTCCCCTCTCCTGGCATTAAAAAGCCCTCCACGAGCCACAGCATTTGCTCCCCGACCCATCTCCTGCTGCAGCAAGAGGGATTCTGCTGGGAGAGGGACCTGCAGGGACAGGACCGAGATACCTGGAGCCAGCACAACCCCACGAGACGCTCAGGAGGGCACACGAGGGCACAGTAAGCGTGTGGGGGGCCCAACCAGGGTCACCGCATCATCTGGGCTCACCGAGGAAGCAGGACGATGCAGCTGAGGGGTTTGGTGGCCGGGGGCTGCTTCTCAGCGTCCCCAGGCTGCTCACGCAGCCTCGCAGCCACCGTCCGTCCTCAGCCGATTTGAATTGGCCAACCCTCCTCTGCTCCCTGCCTCCGGGTTGTGTCTTCCCCTGTTTCCGCTGAACAGATAGTACCCTGCTATCTTTCATTGAAACATCATGTCCAATTTCTCCCTTGATTAAACCCATATTTTGCTTGGCTATAAGTCAAATATAAGAAGGCCGCACTCAAGTGAACTAATCTCGGTTTACTTGCCAGTAGGTAATTTGATAGACAATTTGGCAGGCATCCACTCTAGAATTAAGCAAACCTGAGCAATAAAGATGTAGGAAAACAATCCTGAAAAGCCATAATGAGACGTCTAGTTTTATTCAATAGCAACTTGTTCCACTTACGTTTCTGCTGACACTCGGACCGCGGTGCCTGCCCGCGCCCCGGCCGGGAGGGTGCGTTCTGCCGGCCCTCTCTCGCCTGGGCCAGCGCTGGCGGTGCCGAGGCCAGGGCAGAGCCGCGCTCCGAGCTCTCCCGACGTGGCCTCGGCGAAGACGGACTCTGGGTTTGGCAGCCAAGCCCTGGGCCTGGCTCAGCTGGCGGAGGAGAAGGCTTTGCTGGAGACTCAGCTGTGAGGGCCTTGAGGAAGAACCAGCTCCAGCGCCTGTGACCTTCGCTCGCGGTCTGTAAGCGCCCGCCATCGCCGTGTTTTGCCACCGCAGCCCCCAGAGCCCCCACCAGCTCCCACTTAGGGCCTCGGCCTCCCTCCCACCCCCTCAGCACCCACACCCCAGCACCCACCTCCCGCTGTGGCCCGGGGACCCGCACGGGGATGGAGGCAGCGCCTGGGGGTCACTCCTGGGGGGCAAATAACGCCGTGGCGGTACCCGGGCCAGCGCGGGTTCGCTGCCCTGTGCCGCGGGGGGTGCGTGGGGCCGGGCCCGTGGCGCTCCGGGGCGATGGCCGGAGCAAAGGGGCTGTCAGCCGGCCGCCGCGCAGCTCCATCCCTCATAATGCCATTATGTATTGCTGGCATTAATCACGCCGCTAGGTAAGCATTATGGCACTTTTATGGTAGCTTTGAAGCTAATCTGTCACTAATGCCTTCTGGATTATCATGATTTCTTACAGTTGTGATTCATTAACTCAGATGCCTAATAGAATTAGTATTAAACATCTTCCATAGATTTCTGCCTCAACATGTTGAGTTTTGAAAGCCTTTTCAATATTTCATTGTGTTGTATTAAATGGCATGTCAGGCACATTGTGTGGTCTCCCAGAGAACCTGGCGCAGCCGGAGCCGCGGCGGGGGCTGGCGCAGGGGAGGGGGCTGAGCTCCTCGGGGGCTGGGGGGGGCAGCGCGATGTCGCCGGCTCCCGGGGACCCTGCAGTGGTCCGGAGTCCAAGCACGGCGAGGTGCGAGGGGTTTCGACGTTAGGAGAGTCTTCCAGGCTGGAGGTAGTTCAGCGGCGCAGCTGCTCGCCTCCAACCATGCGAGCCCGTCACCAGATAATTAAGCTAGTACAGAAGAGGTTAATCTGCTTTGAGGATAGAAAGTGCAGTGCAGATACTAAATATGATTGTGATTATTACCTGGCCCTGGAGGAATCCTTTCCCTAGACATTGCAATGCCATTCCTAGTAGGACTATTACTCCTAATAATCAATATTAATTTTCAATGCATTCTCCAGGGCTTAGAATTATTTTCTTGTTTAGGATAAGATCTGGATCTTGAAGCAGGCTAAAAAGAGGTATTATTACTATTATTATTATTAGCATTATCATTATTATCTTGGGTTTAAAAAAAATAAAAATCTTATTTAGATAACCATCTCTCCCCAGCAGCAGGTTGTGCAGCTCACAGACCTTTATCTGGCTACTTCAATCTGCGTGTTGCGGGTAACAAAATTTAACAGTTATTATTATTAATAATGTAAGGCCAAGACCAGAACAACATTGCGTTAGGCTGTGTGCGTGCGTGTGAGACTGGATGAACCTGTGCGTCGTGCGGCCTTGGTTTTCCCAGCTTTTTTTTTAAGAGCGGAGCCCCCATGCCCACATTTCTGAGCAGCTTTGCGGGGGGGTTCGTGGTGGGAGCCCCAGTCCTGGCAGGTGGGGCGGGGAGGACGCTGCTGCCAGGGACTGGGAAGAGCCTGAACTTTCGGATGCTTCTTCGAACCCGCTGGCGAAACCTTTTTTGCAGCCGCCTGCCCTGACCCCGGGAACCCCGCGTCGAGGCCGTCAGCTAGAAAAACAGAGAGGGGGGACTTCAAAGCGGGGATTAGAAGCAGCTGTGCAAATTGACAAATACGTGCGAGGAGCCGCGTGGGCCGGCCACGTCCCTGCGTGCCGGGGCTCACCGCAGCCCCTCCGAGCGTGGCGGGCACTGCCTCGGCGCTGTGTCCTCGCCAGTGCCGGTGCCACTCCTCTGCAAGGGGTTGGGGAAGAAACGCTGCTTTTAGAAAGGCTCCTCTGGAAAAAAGGTCAGGTTTGGGGCAGGCGTTTGAGTGATCGGCTGCGAGCGGGGAGAGGGAGCGAGGTCGCAGGGAGGCTGTGAAAGGTGGTTTGTCCCGGTGCCAGAGTCAACGTGTGCCGGCGATTGAAGCCCGCGTCCTGCCCCGCCGCCGTTACCATCAATCACCCCCGGCACTGACAGCCCGACCGTTTGTCAGCCGGTCCCGCTCCTCGCGAGGAGAAAAACCAAGTTCAAAAGTGAGGGGCTGCTTCCCGGGGGGTGGGTAGTGACCCACCCGTGAGCACCCCGGGCTGCGGGGACACCCGCCACCCAGGACCTGCACCCTGGAGTGAGAGGCACCGGCAAGGGTCCCCCCGCTCCCTCCTCAGGGACAAGCCCCCGGGAGCAGACAGGGATGCAGGGCCATGGCAGGGCTCTGGTTTGTGCATTTTTGCCATCGAAAGGATTGATTTCCCAACTGCAAGCGGCTTCTCAGTGAAATCCCATGATTTTTTCCTTTTTTTTTTTTTCTTTTCTTTCCCCCATGTGAGTGAAATAATGCGCACATTAGAGGGGAAAAGAAAACCTTAAAACTCCTTCATTATGTGACATGTCTAAAATGTGCATTTAAACACCCCCCCCCCAAGTTTTTGGTTTACAGAAACAGTTTGGTTCTCCCCTGGATTGCTTTTATGCAACCCTGAAACACATCAAAGCGCAGCGTTGCTGGAGAGAAGCATTTCCTTTGCCTTCTCATCAAAACGCCGCGATTGATGTCGCGGCAAGACGAGAACCTCGGGAAGGGGGATGGAGAGGAAGGGGGTCCCTCCAAGTCCCACTGCTGCTCCAGAGCTTCCGCGAAGATTCCTAACAGCGCTTCTCAGCCAATTCTCCCGGTTTAGAAGGAGGAATAAAGGGGTAGTTCCAGAACTGGGATAAATGCGCTCAAAATTTGATGGAAAGCAAAGGCGGGAGAGGCTGCCCGGGCTTTGCTCGGGGTGCTGGGAGCACCCGCCGCCCGGGTGGGCGCAGGCCTGGGCAGGGGCAGCTGCCTGCAGCAGGCAGAGCCCTGCTCAAGGGAAAAGCTCCCCTGCCAGGTCACGGTTTTGCAGCAGCTCGAGAAGAAAGGGACGGCAAAGCATGGCCGGGGCCGGCAGCTCCGGCTGCCCGGAGCTCCTCACAGCGGCCTTTGTTTTAGGGAGTGAAAGGGGCGGTCATGGGACAGCAGTCAGCCGGGCAAACACGGGGGAGGCGAAGAGAAAACTTTAATTAGGGTAACTTGAAGGCAGGCTTTAACCAACAGCCGGCAGGAGGCCCGGTTTGATCTCCTTGTGGGACAGACCCTGTGATTAATCGCGGCCCTGTCGAGGGGGACGGACACCTGCCTGTCACATGCTTTGATTCCCGGCGCAGGCTTTGATCTCACCCGCCTGCGTGGGAGGGTGTTAGAGCAATGTATGTGCCCAGGTCGCTTTTATGCCGCCCGCAGGGGGTCTGCGAGGAGGGGAGGGGGTCGTGCATGGGAGGGGGGGTCTTGGCCGCCAGCCCAGGGGTCAGCCCAGGAGGTGCCGGGGCCGACGCGAGTTCGTCCGAAGGGGAAAGTTCATCCCCGATTTGGGGGTGGTGCGAGGGCACCGGGGGCTCGCTGCTGTCCTGGGAGAGAAGAATCCAGAGCTGTGGGGATGCTCGGCCCCGCCACCGGAGCCCTGGAGAATGTCCCCGCGTCCTCCTCGGCCTGCTCCAGCCCAGCCTGAAGGGGTGTTGGTGAGGTTGCACCCTGGGATGGCGGGGGCTGAGGTTGGGGCAGACAAGGGGGTGCCCTGGATGGTGTCCCCACCTTTCCCCACTGACAACCTGCATCGGTGACCCCGTGACCACGTGTCACCAGCCCGGCACAACCGGAGGCACTGGGAGGAGAGCAGGCACCCACCCAGGGTGCCCGGGTAGCCCAGCACCTTCCCAGCGGAGTTTCCAACCCAAAGCTGCCACGCACCGTGCAGGGAACGGGGTCCAGCCTCGCCCCCCCGAGGACCGCTCGCCCGCCCGGGCACTGCCCGCTCGCTCCCACGGGTTTCAGCGCTGCCCCTGCGCGCTGCTGCCTCTGCCCGCTGGCGGCGCCGGGATTGGCGTCGGCATCTTTGCGCCTGGGCCCGCTCCCAGGTTATTCTCAGCCCTGACATTTGTGCCAAGCAGGCAGAGCATGTCGCCTTTATTTGCTAGAGCAGGAGGGGCTCCTGCCCGGCATGAAAGAGGATCCCCACAGCTCCCCTTTCAGCCTGACCTTGAAAGCGGAGCAGGGAGGTGAGCCCCCACCCAGGATTGCAGCGATGGTGTGGGGGGAAGCGCAGTGGAAAAGCCTGGCACAGCCCGGGCACGGACGGACAGCGCTGGCATCGCGGCCGGGTGCGAGCGGGGACGGCCGGGGCGCTGCTCGGCCCCCCCGGCTGCCCGCCCCACCGGGGCCTTGCTGGGAGGGCGGTAACGGGGGCAGGACGCCCGCACGACCGTGGGCAAAGGGGGAGATTGCTGCTGCCTTCCAGGGCCTTCGGGAACCTCCTGGGGTGTGGTGTTATTTCCATTACTTTTCCTCCTAGCTTTGGACAGGGAGGGTTTTCATGACGTCTCGGTAGACAGTTTGACTGATACAAGCAGTAAATGTCTTGATCTGGGGGAGAGAAAAGGCCTAATGAAGCTAGAGACAAGTATGGGAAAGCCCTTCTCTGTACTGCATGAATATAACAAAAACAAATTTCCAAAAGCCCCGGACAAGCCCAGTAAGTCTGTAATGTGGTGTCCTGTTTCCTAATCTCTTCAGTAAGGAAGCAGTGTGTTGAATTTAAAATATCCCTCTGGTAAATGCTAACTATTTAAAGAGTGCTAGGGTCTTAGAAATGCAAAACAAAGATTTGTTGATTAAAAACACATGGTTTGTTCTGGAGGCATGAGTAGCCAGAAAAATCAGTTCTGACAGTATTTTGGCTTTTTCAATCCCACAAGACATGATGGTGATTTATTATAGTGATGTCAGCTGTGGTTGAAAAAAGTTCCCTGTGTTGTCTTAATAAAAGAGCTTTACCTTGAAATCATTAAACTCTCAGCCTGTTTATTTGAAGCGATGACTGTGAATGTGAATGGTCCCCTCTAAATCACTCGGCCCTTCGCTGGAACATATGCCTGCACATGAGGTGCGGTGACAGCCCGGAGCTTGCCTTGCTAATGCGAGTCGCGTGATGGATATGATTAGTGGGGCTTTGAGACCTGGAGGGGAGATAAGCACACCAGGCGAGGAGGGGAGCCCCCACATCACAAAGGGAACAGGAATTAGAAAGACAACAGGGTCTATTCGTCTTCTTCTGCCATCCGGGCAGATGTGCGCAGCTGTGGCCTGCAAGGATCTGCTCTGCGGAGGTCACACAGCGGCGGGGCAGCTCCCGCACCCACCCCCGCTCCCCGCAAGCAGAAAAAACAACAGAAACGTTCGTGGGAGTATTAGTCCGTGGGAGACTCAACTGTTCCTCACAAAAGTTCCGCCTTGGCATGCCCTCCGGTATCGTGGCCGAGGGGGTCTGCTGTGCCTCGGAGAGGTTGAGGCCGTTTGCTGTTATGCAGGGGCAGTGCTGGGGGGGGTGTGTGTGTAATTCCGCCTGATTTTCAAGCCCGTGTGCTGCTTTTTTCATGTGCCAGCAGCGAGCGGCGACGCGGGCACGGGGCAAGCGCCTGGGAGCTCACGCGCCGATGGCAGGAGACGGCCACGGCACGCCTCGCTGGGGCAGCCCGGAGCGTACGCAAGTTTATGGTATTTTTCCCCTAAACTAAATGGCACGAATGTGCCAGGGTTTGCCCTAGGGGGAAGGCCACAGCAGCCGGGCAGAGGCACGGGGCCGGGGGACAGGCAGCGGGGACAAACGTGCCCGGCGGCAGCACCAGTGCTACAGTCTCAGTTAAACTGTAGATGTGTTAAAATGCCCAGCTGGGGATCAAACCCCGCGTCAGCCGCAAGGTATCAGTGGGAAAGAGGAAAACTTTTCCTTACCATGCTTAATTTCACTGTCAAGATATATAGGCGTCATATGCTGTGGACGGGGTATAGAGCAATGGAAGAAGTATAATGGAAATAACCTGCCAGGCTCGGCTGCCATCCCTCATCCGGCTTATCAAGTTAGCTGAGCTCAGCAAATCACATTAGCAAGAGCCAACACAGAAGCACTTTACCCGGGTGCAGGCGGTGGGGACGTGCGTCCCTGCTTCGACAAACTATAAAGCTCCCTCCCGGGCAGCCCTGCAGAAAATCGGGGTCGACCGTATTTCTAAGCAGCGACTCGCGGCGTTCCCGGGGCGCAGAGGGGCCGGGTGTGGGGCGGGATCACCTCAGCCCGGCCCCGCAGCCACAAGCCCTTTCCCTGGTATCTGGCAGCAGTTAAGCGCTGAGCAATATTTACTTCTTGGGTAAACAGTTGTAATCTCCCTAACCAGAGTTTATCACAGAGAAGTGAGTTAAATTCTTCTTGGATAATCCCCGCGTGTTGTGGTTTTCCGAGCAAGAGATTTTCGGATGCTGTTCAGTATAAATGGGCGGCCCTAGGCCAGAGAGCGATGTAGGCTGGAGCCGACCCAAGGGGTGCAGGTCCCCCCACTCCCAGGGCTGCTCGAACCGGGGCTGAGCCCCAGCGGGAGATGGCCGCGGGCTCGCTGGCACAGCCTCTGCCTCCGAGGGCACGCGCTTGGGTCCGTGGCAGAAATCACTGGAAGGCAACTCCTCACGCCAGGCCAAAGCAACCCCTCAGCCCTGGGGCCGCCTCCCCTGGGTGAAAGAGCTGCAGGGCAGAACCGCTGCCAAGCGCCTGGCCGCAGGGGGCCCATGCCGGAGCCGGGCAGGCACAGGCACCGGTGCCGGAGATGCGCAGCTGAGCCTCCCTGCTCGGCCTTCATCACAACAGAGCCCTCGACATAGCAACGACATTAGATATAATACAGATGTTAGAAAAAAAATACAACAAACAACCCTCAGCGGATTGTTTACACTAAAATATGGTGGTTGGGAGAGCGCAGAGCATGAGCCGAACTCTAACCCCGCTGAAGTACATGGGGATGTTACGAGAGACGAGACGCTTGGCAGGCACTAACATATCATATATTATCTGCCCTAGCTACAAGAATTATATTTTCCCATCAGCGTGATTATTCTTATTTGACTTTTAAGTTGAGCTGGAAGACAGCGCGGCTTACATCCATCATTGCTGCGGCTATTAGAAAATTAACCAAGCTTAATAAACTTCCTGCATGGCTTGCTTCTGCAGCTGTGTATCTAGAAGAAAACAAATATATTGACCGGTTCTCCATGGAAGCACATCTCTAAGTAAGACTTGTTGGAGGTGAGGAATGGCCCAGGATGATCCCGACGTGATGGAAAACGTTTGTGCAGAGCTGAGGTTTCAGAAATCTTCCGGAGACTCGCGGCACTGTGAGATGCTCTGGTGGCTCAGGGTGATGAGGAGCGGGATTTACTAATTGCTTCACATCAAGGCTGCCTTTGCCTCCCTCCCTCAGAGCAGGAGCAAGGTGGGAGCCCACCCCAGGGAAAGGAAACCGCTGGCAGCTCTTGTCTCCGCGCAGAGCCAGCGCATCCTCGCTGGGTGAGGCAGCGACACTGCGGGCTGGGGAGGAAGCAGGGAGTCTCTCAGCAGATGGGATTCGAGTGGAAAGAGCTAACACTCCAGTCTCCTCTGTAATGAAAGGAGATGGGCAAGTTATAACCAAACCAGCTGTCATAAACCATCAGCTCAGAGGTTTCGCGCAGTCATTAGATGCACCTGACGACACTCTCAGTGCTGCAGACGTGGCTACAGGAGTTTCATGCAACATGCGACTTTCAAATCAATCTCCTTGCAACAGGCAGAATGAACTGGCTGTTCACGTCTGTGTGTCTCAGACAGAAGATGAAGTAAAAAAGGAAATTCAGCTGGGTACGAGACCGCATCTCCTTCCCTCGGCGTGCCTGGATGCTGTTCGAACCTCCTCTTCTAACACCCGGCCCCCTTTGTAGCTTTGCACAAGCAAAACGGTTCAGCCATGGGGTTTGAGCCCCTGGATTCCAGGTGGGAGGGTGGGACGGTTTGTGTCTCCTTTCCCGCAGGGATGGAGCTCCTCAGGGAGGCCCGTGCTCTGCTCCCAAACCGGCTCCCTCGGCGCGGGTGTTCGCAGCCTCCCGGGGACACGAACCGAACCACAAACCAGGGAGAAAGTCGAGCAGAGCCCTTAGAGAGTTTCAGGTTTATGGGTGGGGATAAGTCTGGCAGAGGCAGCACGTTCCTCGGTGCAGGTGGGTAACGGGCAGCAGAGAGAACAGACAAAAACATCAGCAAAGAAAGGAGAGCTGGGGGTGAGACGTGGCGCGGGGCTGAGGCCGCAGAGGGGTTTCACTGGGCGGGTTTCATGGCTGGATCCATCAGGATGGCACCGAGTCCCGCAGCCTCGCAGGGTGCTGCGGCCTCGCGCACCTCCCCGTAGCGTTGCACCTGCAGCGAGGTGCTGGCGAGCGCGAGGGGCCGAAGGCGCCGAGACCGCGGCTGCGTCGCCATGTCGGGGCTCAGCGGGGCCCAGGGCTGCCGGCGGCACGCGGGAGCAGGGAGGGCCGCTCCTTCCCTCGTGTGTCTACAAGCAAATTAAAAATTAAATAAATAAATTTGCTAGTTTACAAATAGAACTGTTACTTGTTACTCACAGTATTAACAGTCTCCTTTTATTTTTTTTTTTCCTTTTTTTCGAGGCTGTGAAAGACGTTTGTTTCAGTTGCCAACATCTCTACAGAACTAATGTGGGTGGATTGTGACAGATATAATTTCTCCATCCTACAGTTTCATCAACTTGAGTTCAGTTAAACTATACCCGCTGGGCTTAGCTCCTTTTAAAGTTTCCGCTTTGACAGGTAGATTTATTAGTCTTGAAATTTGTACAAATCAGATGTCACTCGTGGCAACTTGTCAAAATGTCAGTCTGGTGAGGGAGGCATGAAAGGATTTTCTGGAGAGAGACGGGAGGCAGGCTTGAAAGAGCTCGAGCAAAGCAGAAGAAAGGAGCTGGGAGGGATTGCAGCCTTCTTGATCCTGGGGGTTTTACTTTATTAAATATCTAGCGCCATACAGTGGGAGATGCTGTTGGATCCTGCCCGCCAAGACATCAAGGCTGTCAACATCCGCTGATGGCTCCTAGCTCGCGCCGAGCTGGCTTTCGCAGCTTGTTATGTATATTTAGGGCACGGCTGAGGCATGGGGAGGGGAAAGTTCAGCTCGTTTTTTAATGCCGTTGTGTTTGAAGTGTTCCATTATCGCCCTAACAAGCCGTGAGCGATGCCACCGAGCCGGCTCGGAGGGTGAAGCCTCATGTGGGCTCCAGGAGGGTACGTGCAGCCCCCTGAGGAGGAGAGGAGAAGGAGAGGAGAGGAGAGGAGAGGGAGAGGAGAGGAGAGGAGAGGAGAGGAGAGGAGAGGAGAGGAGAGGAGAGGAGAGGAGAGGAGAGGCCCTGCACCAGCTCCCCTCCCGCTGCCCTCTCCATCCCTGACACACTTCCCTCCCCTCTCCACAGCGGGCAGCCTCGGGCCGGAGCGTTTTATCTGTTGGGAGGAAATGGAAGCCCAGCAGAAACGTCCGTGGGCGGCCTCGCGCCCAGCCCGGCGAAGCGTGTGCCGGGCAAAGCGCTTTATCCGCTTGTCTTTCCTTATGGCGCTGGCAGCTGCCCTCGGAGCGGGCTCGCGCGATCCGCTGCTCCGGGGTCGGCCGTCCTCCCCGCTTGGATTTGGGTGTCAGCAGACGTCGGGTGCTCGGCCCGCAACGCGCCCGTGGGCGAGGCCTGAGAACCCCACACCGCGTCCCCCCGCGCCGGCGACAGCTCACAAACCTCCCTCCCGACTGCGGCGTTCAGCGGAGACGGAGCAGGAATTGCACGCGTGTGTGCGCGGATCCACATTGCTTAATCAGCCCTGGAAAGCTGTAATTAAAAAAATTGACCTTGCCAGCCATTTGTGCTCTCACTGACAGAGACAGGAGCAAATGTGAAGCATCTCCTAAAAGACCACGTGCTGGAAGCGGTTGAAAAATGGCAGCCATCTCCTTTAACACAACGACCCAATAATTTTGACTGAAGTTTTTCCGTGGAATAAATTTAGGGCTGTTGAGATGAAAACTTAAAAAAAAAAAAAAATCTTTAAAAAAAGCAATTTAAAAAACATTATTTTGATTACCAGTTCCAAGAAGATCAGGAAAATCTCCACCGAAATCAACATTTTTACATGAATATTTACACTTCTGTTTGAAAAATCTGTTTTGGCTGAAAAGACATTTGTTGAAGTTTGCTTGATGGGCGATGTCGCTCCCCCGGGGACGTGGGGACGTGGCGTGGGGCAGGGGCCGCACGTTGCTGCCGGCCCGGCAGGATCAGGGGAACAGAGCCCGGCAATCCCCGCTGCCGTTCCCTGATGTTCGAAGACACCAGAGCCACCAAGAGGGACAAAACCAAGTCCTGCCCCATCGCCCTCGCTCCTCTGGAGCTGCTGGGGTCGCTCCCCCGCCCAGGAGGCTGGAGCAGAGGTAACTGCAGTCCCTGTGCCGCCCAGAGGGTCCCCCACACCCCAGGGTTTTCCCGCACCTCTCCCTCGTGTCCTGCGGATCCCGCACCGGCCGCGTTAGTCGAAGGGCTCGTTCGCTCTGCAGAGAGACGCTGCCCCAGCCCGGGGCCTGGGCAGGGAGGGGTTTTCTCATCGCCAGGATCCAAGAAAACTCATTTTCCCTCCCTGAGCCGGGCAGAGCTCAAGCAGCACCATCATCTTGGGAATCCTCTTCCCAGCGCAGAGCTGGTCCCAGCGCTTCGTGCCCATTCCAGCCTTACCACCTTGCCCCTGTTCTGCTGGTCACGCACGCCCGATCGAGCTGTGAAATGAAAAAGAATTTAAAACAAAAACCCGGTATTTGTCCGTCAGTGGCAAACTGAGACGGCTCTCCAGAACAGAAAGCGAATCAACGCCAGCCCTTGTTGCAATCAGTTTCAGCACATTTTGTGATTAATGAGTGTTTTGTCAAGCAAAGTGTACGAGAGAGGCGAAGACCATTATTTACTGTCCCCGCTACCCGTCGCCTCCGCAGACAGCCGCGCGTCGCCGTCGGGCGCCTGCTGCCCTCATCCCATCCTCTCCCGGGGGGGCTCGGGTGCAGCTCCAGCACTGTGGCCCCCCTGCACGGGGCAGCCCCCCGCACCCTCGGGCTGCTCCGGTTGGGGGTTTGGGGTTGTTTGTGGGAGGGTGGCGAGTGCCGCAGGAGCGGGAAGTGACCCCCGAGCCGGGACCTGGCCCTCGGCCGCCCACGGCAAACCCGGCTGCTCCCGTCCTCGGCCGGGGGATTCACCCTGTCACCCTCGTGCCTGCGACGGGGGCGAGACTGCACTTTAGAGAGAGAAAAATGAAGCTGAGAGGCTTTGCTTAATTAATTGGTACATAAATGTTTCCCTTCTTTGAGCGGCTCAGAGCGATCGTCTCATGAAAAGAGGAGAAGGGGAAAACCCACTTCACACGGGAGGATTTTCTTTAAAAGAAATCACTTTATGTCACATCCAGCCTTGATTTCCTTTCATGTGGCAAACGAATTGTGGCAGCTTGCTTTCCACATTAAATATCATTATGGCAGGTAAGCGGGGCCCTCTGCGGCTCGCCCCGGCTCCCGGCCAGGGCAGGGCCATTCCGGGAGGTGAAACGTCACCTGGGCTGGGGCAGAGAGGGCAGGAGGGGGAAGAGGGTCGGTCCGTCTCTCTAACTGGGTTTTCCACGTGCTGTGGGTGTCTGCAAAGTGATCTCGGCGCAGGCAGCAGGGAAAGGGAGAGAAGAGGGAAAGAGAAGAGGAAAAAAAAATGCCTGGCATGAGTTCAGAAAGCTCTCCAGCTCACACATCTGGTTCTTATATTTCAAAGTTAATTAGTCATATTGAGGCTGTCTGAAGATAAATTTATCATCCAGAAAAAACACAAACAGTTTGAAAAATGAAAGGAAGTGAGGTGACATGGCTTGACGTTTAAATAAATCATTTTAACATGATTAAAAAACTTGTCCTCCCTGACACCCGGAGCTGGATACTTTGTAAAGACTTTTTGACAAAGACAAGTCCCTGTTTGGTATACAAAGCCCCTGCCATTCAATTATACAGAATAATCTTTGGCCAATTACTTTTCTGAGTGACTACCGGAGGATGCGATGCAGGGCCGCGGCGGTTGCTGGCCGGGCTGAGGCAGCCAGGGGAGGGGGGGGGGTCACACATGGCCAGTCCCGCATGCTGGAGGAGCTGGGGGGGGTCGAGCTCGACAGGGATGTGCTGGGGGTGGAAACAGAACAGAGCCTGCGAAACCAAGGGCACATGAAGCACAGAGCACCCCAGTGAGCTCCCCCAGCTTGGGCTGCACCCCGAGATGGGGCTCGGCCCCCGCCAAGAGGCAGCGATACGTCAGGGTACCCCCATGTCCCCCCCCCCGGCATCACCGCTCAGGCAGGGATGGTCTAACACAACCCAAAAGTTTTCTCCTGTTGGCAGTTTTGTCTCCTCAGCTTTGCTGACGGGGTAAGAGGAGGTGCTGGTCCTGCTGCAGAAGTCTCGTCCTGTCGGTAATTCTCACCCGCGCACGTTCGTGATCTGCGCGGCCCCGCTAACACCACGCAAAAAGTCTTATTAGATCAGTGGCTTCAGCTTTACGTCCGGATTATCAAATTTCCTTCTCACTGGCTTGAGTGATAGAAGGTTTGTGATTAAATGAAACACTCTCCCTGAACATCAACTGGAAAAAAGCCCTCTGTGTCTGCTTGACAATATGTCTATAAGCTAAACATCAATCAATATTAGGGGAAATCAGCATATCAGATGACCCAGAGGAAGAGCTCAGCTGGTTTTCATTCTGATTCACCTGCTTTGTCAGATGCTTTCAAGGGATATTTAAGTTTTGCCAATCCGGGATGAATTACTGATACTTTTCATTTCCCAGATCCACCCCCATCCCTGCGAAGTCACTCAGGATTTTTTCTGTTGACCAGATCCAGCCCGTCGCCTCGCTGCCGTGGCTCTGGGAGGGTTTGCGGAGGTCTTTGAGTTTCTCGGCCTCGTAAGAAATCTGCGAAAGAGGGTCTGTGCAGCGTGTCCCCCCTCCCCGGTTCCCGCAGGAGTGCGGAGGCACCGGCGCCGCGGATGGACAGGCAGGGAGTCAGCACGGCACCGACAGCCTGCTTGGAGCTGAGGAAGTTCAAGAAGGTGGGAAGATTCGCGTCTTGTAACAAGAAAAGATCTCTCCTGGGCATGAAGGAAGCAAAGTGACATAAAAAAGCACGGAATAAAAATAAATAAATAAAAACGTGACGCTTAATGGATAAAATGAATATTCAAGTTGTTTCCAGGGAAGAATCTTTGACTTTGGTGCTAGTTACAGTTACAAGGTTTATGTGTTTTCTTGCTGTCAAAGCCTTCACCATAATTGTCCAAAAGTTCCTTGATTATCTCTAACAAAACTGTCAGCTGCCTTTGAAGTATCAGAACAGTCTCATCACATCTTATTAAATAGTAAACATCATTTGCAAGAGCGCAGGAGATATAGACACCGCGTCAAGCGACTCGTCAAAGCGGGTCGGGGGGTTTGCACAGCGGCACCGCACCCCGCGCGCCCGCTCTGAGCCCGGGGGGTCCCGCACCATCCTGCGCCGGGCGCTGAGCCCGGGGCGCCGCCAGAAACCCCGTGACCGTGGCACAGGGAAAGCAGAGGGGTGAGCGCCGGCCCTGGGAGCTCGGCTTGTCCCTCACGAGGAGCCGGGGGCACGGCCCAGCCGAGCACCTGCTGCCCGTCCGGAGGAGGCAGCGATGCCACGCGGCTCCCGGGCTCACACATCCCGAGAACACAGCTCACACAGCCCCCCCCAGCTCCTCCTTTCAGAAATTACCGGAGAAACTGTCCCTGTCAGCTCCCAGCATTTTGAAATATCTTCGGAAAGAATTACTTAATTTGAAAAGAAAATAATGTTTTGGATCCAGTCTAATGTTTTCATGCTATTTCTTCAAGCCAGATTTGGAGAAACTCATTTCATGTGTTGAAGTGTCTTTCGAGAGCTGAATCTTTCATAGAAGAGTAATTGTGCAATTAGCTATGAATTAGTAAAAATTCATTCTAATTACTTCCAGGTGTGACACATTTTACGCTTAAAAACAAGGATGGGACTAGCAGTGCCCTGTCAGCATTTGCTTTCGGCGTGGGTGCGAACCGGGACTCAGCTCTCGGGCCGCCCTGTGCCCTGCGATGGTGCTTTTGGAAACCAAACTTCAGAGCAAGCGGGAACAGACCCCGGAGACACGCTCGGCGCGGCCGGGGACCCGGGGGCAGGTGGCCCTTCCGAAACCCGCAGCGAGCCGTCGGACGCAGGCTGCTGTCTGGCACAAACTGGTGAGCCCCCAGTAACGCCCAGTGCCTTAGACCAGCAGTGTGAAGGGCTGCGGCTCGGAGCAGCCCCGGGGCAGCCGACAGCACGTCCAAATCCCTCTGTGCCACTGGTGTGGCTATGAGCAAACCCTGGCCACGAGCCACAGCGAGGGTCAGGGCCCCGCTCGGTGCCGCTCACCCTAAAGCAGGGGTTTGGTCTCAAAAAGGCTCTGCCCCGGGGAGCTGGGGTCCCTCTCCTCCCGGAAAGCCCCGGCTGAAGCCATACAGCCCCGGTTTGCTGCTGGCTGCAGGGGAAAAGCCAGGTGGATCCTATTGTGCCTGGTACGTCATTAAAAACACTGGAAATCTCACAGTAAAGCCTGCAAGATTTCTAGCTTTAATTCCAGATCAAAGAGGCTTTGGGAAGGAGCATCCCAGGTTTGAATGCTTATCTCAGCCAGACCCCGTGAGCTTTTGAAGTTGCCCCATCAGTCACTAATCAAAGATCTCCTTTTAGATGGGGAAATCAAATCCCTTTCAGCAGAACCCAGTGGTTATCAGTTTCTAAACATCACTTGTCTTCTGAATGACCTTCTTTTTGTGAGCTGACCCTGGAGCCGTCACCGGAGCAGGAAAACCTTGCAAGAACGGGCCCTTTAGTTTGCAGAGCATTGGCACACACATAGCTTTGCTTTCAGGATGTTCAAATCAGCAAAGAATGTGTGTGTGTGTGTGTGTGTGGAAGTAATAAAACCCTTTAGAGGTAAATAAATACATGCTGTAGTCCCTGCTTAACACACAGCAATTGCCTTCAACTGCAAGTACTAACAAAGACCCAGCATTTCCAATCAAAAGAGGAATTCACAGAACTATTAGTCTCTGCTTTTCCTCATCATATACAGACAACACTGAGAGGACAATAGCGTTTCAGAGGATGGAGTTCTGAAATACAAAGCATTTTGGCTAAAGAACCCCTCTGGCAGCACAAATAAAAGGTCTTGTCTCAAAGCTATTATAGGTGATGTATCTGTAGCATCCCGGAGCATAATTTAGGACCAAGTTTCCACAGACGAGGCTGACGAGGAAGCCGTGTGAGAAAGATGTGTCTGCACCAGGAGCCCTCCTCTGCCACCAGTGGCACTGGGGAAGGTGGTGGGGCTCAGTCGCACAGGAGCAGGGGAGGGGCAACCCCGGCAGCCAGCCTGGACCCACTCTGGTCACTCCATTTTACCCACGAACTGCGCTCAGAAACTCCTGGGAGCTTCCCTGCTACGCTTTTGCCATTGGCACTTTCAGGGAACTTGTCTTGCGCTGTTCAAATCCCTCCAGGATTTTGCAGTGCAACCGTGTGGCGAAGGGCGGTGCTCGCTCCTGTCGCCTGCTACCAGGAATATTCTCTGGACTTAGTTGCGATGATCCCACCATGCCTGTGTGATCCCTTCTTGTAAATTCATTGTGCAGAGATCAGGTGACGTGCTTCTCCTTTCAGCCAGTTCCTTGATGGGAGTTTACACCTCGGAACTCGGCGCAGAACACGAGCGGAGCTGCGGCCCGTCCGCCCGCTGCACTCTGAGCTGCCTGCTGGGCTGCAGCACGGCCTCCTGCTGCGGGGCTGGGCCTGCTTTCTGCGTTTCAGATTCATGACCCGCTATTTTGGTCTTTCTCTCTATTTTTGGAAGTTGCCTCATGGTTCCGTATCCTTCCCTGTAACCAGATTCTTCACGTCTCCTGGCTGGATGGCTCCACACTCACCGTTAACCCTCAGGCTTGCGCAAGAGGGGAGCCTGGGGCGTGGATCCTCTGAGGGGTGGATGGAAGCGACGGCCGAGGGGCTGAGAATGAGGTGGAGAGCCTCTCTGGTTGGTGGTGGGTGCCTGAGCAGTGCCTGAGGGGCTGGAAGGCGAGGAGAGCACCTGCAGCAGCTCCGGGGTTCAGTACCCCGTAGATATCCTGCTGCTTCCCAGAGCAGAGCGGGCCCGCCTGGACACACCCGTCCCCCCACGTGTACCCTCCACATCATCCCTCTGGCTCAGACGGGCAAGTGAGGAATAAACCCCCAAGAACGAGGTGTTTGAGCTCCTTTGGGGCTGAGGGGTGGCTCACCACACGCCAGCCCCCTGGCCACCCCCTAGCTGTTGGTAGCCTGGGACATGTCACCTCTGGTGGCTTCCAAGAGCTGCTCAAACACCGACCGAGGTCCCCAGACAAAAGCACGGGAGACTGAAAGCAAAATGGGAGTGTTCTGCCTAGCATCACATCTCTCATCCACTCCCCGCACGCCTTCTTGTCTGCTTTTCCATCCGTCTTTTCTTTCTGTCCTTCCTCCTTCCCCTCGTCTCCCTGGTCACACGTTTTGCAGGTCCCAGCCCCGCTGCGGTTCCAGGCACCCCCGTGCCGGAGCTGATGAGGACGGAGGATAATCCCTTCCCACAAGGAGTGTCCTTGCGACCCCATCCCTGCTCCATCCCGGGGGGATGCTGGTGCCCCACGCCGCTGTCACTCCAACGTGACATTTCTCTGCGAGAAGGTAAACGACCTCCTCCTAACACACACAAACGGAGTTAAAGGAAAAAAACCAAGCTGCAGCGGATGGCGAGGCCTGTAGATCACCACGCACCTAAACAGCGCGGCTTTTATTGGGTTATACCTGATTTCTTGCACGTTTGCCTGGGTGACTTTGAATAATTAAAAATAAACTCTCTTATAAAAAACAAACAAATGGTATCACTGTCCCGGGCAGCAACAGCCCGAGGGCAACACTTTCTGGCTGGGGTGAAGTGCCCGGGCGCTGCTGAGCCCAACTCCCAAGACTCCTTTGAAAACTCTGAGTCTGAGCACAGGAGACTCGAAGGTGGAGTACACCGGACCGTCGCTGCCAAAAACTAGAGTATTTTTTTAATAAGGGCTCAAACAAACTAATAAAAAGACCCCGTCAGCAGGGCAAATTTCATTCCAGCTGGGAGCTGGATTCCTGTTAAAAGAAAGTGCCAGCAGGCCCTTTAGCTCCAATGGCACTACCAGACATAGCTATAATTATGAGCTTTCTATTGCTGTGTGAAAGCTGTTATGAATTTCAGTGGGCAGAAGGGCACAGAGGAATAGTAAATCACCCAAACAAAAGGTACGGGCAGCGGGGAGCAGGCTCCGGTGTTAACCAAGCACCATTGTAAGGAGCTTAAATTATGAACATGTGCCATAGTTAAAACAGGATCTGCAAGCGGGGAGCTAATTGTCCCCGAGGAGCCCAAGCACTGGAGAAATCAGACCAGGCTTACTGGGCCTTTGTCCCCAGGAATCCCAGTGCTCCCAGTCCATTCCTAGGAGCGGAGGGATGGCAGCTAGAGAGCCGTGTCCTGGCTCCACGCGCCCCGGCCCGCTCGGAGCCTCCTCGGTGTGAGCAGGGAATCTCCATCCCAGGGACCAGCGACAGAGCCCGTCTCCTCTGGGGAAGGGTCAGGGGGGGCACGAAGGAGCGGAGGAGGTTTGTGAGAGCAAGGGACCCCCTAAGTATTTTTTTTCCTCGAGTTTCCATGTAGAAAACCCCTCCCTGAGCCAGGTCCATTGCTTGGGCAGCCTGGGCTGATCTCCACCACCTGCTCCTGGTTTTGGCTTTGCAGTTGGGGTCTGGGAGGAGGCTGGGCAGGAGCGGAGGATCCAGAGGATTCGGCTCCGTACGGCCTCTCCCCACGCCACAGCTCTCTGTGAGCGAACTGGCAAAGCATAACTTCCTATTAGCGGGTATTTTAGTAACTACTGTCACCACCCCTCCAAGCACAAACTCTGAATAATCTGTTGTTGATTTGTACATGGATTTGTACAGGAGAAAGATTTTCCCAAGACCCCCAGCTTTACACAGCCTCCTTTATTAGTCCTGGATGGAGTGGCTGCGGGAGGGTGAGCCCGAGGCTGAGCTGTGAGTCACAGGACCATCGCTCAATGCCACAGCCTCACCAGAGGAACCTAAATCAACCCGGAGCAAGAATTTCTAAGCGAAATTTAGGCACCCGGCGTGAGTAGCTAGGCAAGGTGGCTCACCCAAGGCAAACCAGCATTTATTGGTCAGCTGGACACCGAGTGCAGTCTTTGAGCTGGAAACTTCTGGCTAAACTTAGAAAAGAAACAAGTTTAATGGCTTCATCCTCTGCTGTGTGTTGCCAGAGATGCCCATCTCTCCCGCAAAAGGCCTCTCACCCTGTTCCTCTCTGCTCAGTTCTGGGGACAGACACTACTTAACAACTCACAGTGGTTTTGCTGTTCTCTAAAATGTGTCCTCCATCCCCGGGCACCCCTGGGTCCACGTTTCCCGGCAGGATTTTGAGCCATTTCGGCAGCGAGCACCCGGCCCCTTGGCTTCCGCGGGGAGGGAGCCCCGCAGGTCTCCCCTCCCGACTTCCCCCTCCCTCCATCCCACTCCCCAGGGATTACGTTTCTATTTAACCAGCCGCTTCCTCACCCATTGTCCCAGGTCTCCGCAGCCGCAATCATCCTGCCCGGGGAGACGGGGCGGCTTGAGCAAACACCGGCACTGCCTGACGACACGGGGAGAATGTCGATGTTTGCCAAGGCGGCGTTTCCCCCCCTCCTCTCCCTGATGGATTTTCCTACTTGGAGAGATTTGTCTGCAGAGCATAACTTCTCTGCACCTTGAGAAAGTCAGCGCTCTCCCCGAGACAGCTGCAGTATTAATATCCCAAAGCGGGGAGCAAAGAGGGAGAACATGTGAGTGAAGAAGCAAGTCTGCACCAAACCACATCAGTAAAATGAGAAAGCCAAAGATTGCGCCATAAATAAGGACCAGTTGACACTTCTTAAATTCATAGCTTTAGCACACAGCAAAGTGTCTCCTTTTTATCAGGAATTTGTTGACAAGGGTTGCAAAAAGATCTACAAATAATACTGAGTGGGGCTATGAAAATGTATTTGTGGAACATTTCAGTATCAGGGATCACCATTATATCGGAAGAATTCATCTTCCTGGAACATTTTATTAGTATCTAGATTTTATAGCTGCTCCCTTTTAATTTTTTTTAAAATTTATTATTTTTTTCATTCTTCCAGCAAATGTAGCTTTGGCTGAGAAGAGGGGGGACCAGCATCTCGCATCCCTCCACACCCCTCCCCAGCTCCCTATCTATCCCCTGTATTTCCAGCCCAGCACTGGCGATGAGGGGTTTGACTTTCCAGGCTCCCTCCTTGGGAGTTTTTCCCCATGGATTTCCCGGGTGACCTTGTTCCTCCGTGTCCCCTCAGTCCTGCTGGCTGCTCGTGGCATCGGAGACAGGCAGCGGGGCTGGGGACCAAGCCTCGGGGGCCGCAGATGCCCCCAAACCCCCCTCTGCCCCCACAGCCCCCGCTGCGAGACGCCAGCTTGGGAGGGGACACTCACCCCCACCCCGTACCGCTGCACTCGGGGCAGGTGCCCGCACCCCGAGCCCCCCTGCACACCCTGGGGCTCGCTCACTCAGCTCCGGTTTGCCCACGCAGCCCCCCACCCTCTCCCCGCCACGTTCCCCTTCCTCCCCTGGCCACGCCACCGCTCCCGCCCGCCCGCCCGGCAGAAGCGATGATAAATCTCCCGCGGTGGCGTTACAGACGGTCATAAATAACCCCTCGCTCCCCGGTGCCGGCACTTTCCATTAGGGCCGTCTGGATCGGGCTGTTGATACCCCCAGTCTGCGCAGGGCCCAGCCGTAAAATTTATCAGTGTGCTTTCCTCACCCCGTAAATCACCCCAACTGGAAGCCATATGGCAGATAAGGCCTTAAAAACGTGCGCCCACGAGCGGCGGCTCCTCCGCAGAGTGGGGCACGGGGGCACTTGGGCTTTTTTTGGTTGGGCCGCGCCGGCTCTGCCGCCCAGCTGCCTCCCCCTCCGTAAGGGCCTGTGCGGGTTGGGAAGCAGCAAGAAAAGGGCGTTTCATGGTTCTCCAGACCTGGACCAGCAGCTCAGAAGCAGAAATGATCCCTCTAAAAAGTAAAACCCAGACTGCACATCCCCTGGGGTTTCACTCCGTCAACTCTCTGGTAGAAAAAGCCGCGTTGTTGGGGAAACTGAGGCAGCTGGGACCCCGACACAGCTCAGAAGCACCAGCTTTACTCACTAAGGGGCCAGTATATACCAGTTTGCCACCCAGAGAGCAGGCAGGTGCACTGGGGAGAAGCCCCAGCACTAGAGCAACCCCCAGTTTGTCTCCCCCTGCTCACTCTGCCACCCCCAGTAACATCCCAGCTCCTGAGGAGCTCAGCTGTTGGACAGTGACTGTCAGCAGTTCCCCGCACAACTACAGGCATTCTGAAGGTGGCTGTTTTGACAGAATAAACACGGAGATAAGTAAGTTCACATTTTAAAGCCAAGAGATTTTTGAACTGAAAGAGCCTCACCAGGAGGAACTCGCGTTTCTCTTCTCCCTGCAACAGGGGAGACAACAAAGGAAACAACTTCCCCCAAGCCCAGGTTTTTCCCCTCCCTGCCCATCCTTATTTATTTCAATGCAGAACCAGATGTAAATTGATACCAAATCGGCCTGTTTACATTTCACACCCACTTTGAACTCAAGAAAATGTGTCAGGTGATGAAGAATGGGGCCTATTGTTGCTGGGTTTTAATTAAAAAAACCCTAAGAGACACAATAGCCTGCACTGTCCCTGGGTCGGGGGCTGGGTGCCCTTTGCTGGGTGCTGGGGCACCCCTGGGCTCTGCACACCCCGGCACCACCCTCCCTTCGGCACACGGATGCAGCAGCTCTCCGAGGGCAACGGGCAAAGTATGTAAAGGGAAATATTCCCTGAGTTTTTATAGAGCAGGGATTTCTAGGAGGATTTACCACCCTCTCCCCCTGCCAAGAGTGATGTCTAGATCCAACCAGACAGTATTTATACGGGGAAAAAAACCAGAGTTTGAGTCAACAGGCAACTATCAGCTCAATCCCTGAACTGTGGGCCTGGCAATTGGATAAATAAGAATTGTGTCTTTGGGGCAACACGGGCATCTGCCCACAACTTCCCCAACCTGCTTTTTTCCAGTTTATCTTCAGCTCCTGCTCTGCTTTACAGCGTCTCTTCACCTCGTTTCCATTGCAACCCGTTAAGAAGCCCCCTGCATGCCATTCCCCCGTTCTTGGTGGTGGCCTTTATTGGTAGCTAAGAGAACAACCCCGGGAATTAGCTGTTTCCCTAGCAATTTGCTGCCATGAACGAGTTAACCGTGTCTGTGAGCAAATGAAACCATGTGGCTTTGGAGTAAAGAGCAATTCCAGGAATCCTGTGCTACCTAGATAGAGGCCTGTCTTGCAGAATCTGCCATAGTGAACTCTTGGGAACACATTAAATTAAGTGTCCTAAATTCGCCTAACTATGCATTTAATTTGGCAGTAATAGGACACTCTCTGTATAATAGCAGAGTTGCTGTATAATAGAAGAGTAGCTGCATATTAATATTTTGATTATTAAGGACATGTGTATTGGAGGCTTGATAACTATGTAATATATTATTGCTTAATTGCTCAGACTCTTAAGTATGTTTTCATAATTAGCTGCTATTTAGTTAACGTAAATATCCAGCTTATTAAATATAGAAACGCATTTCTGCTTGCAACACTTATTTGCATGAGAAGAAACAACAAGAGCGGAGCTCTGGGCTCGTCCCTGCCCGGGGAGCCGTGGGCCGTGCGGGCGGGGGGGCAGGGACCGGGCAGTGCCCCTCCGCTGGCCAAGCCACCACCCGAACGGCACAAAAAGGCCGTTCTGCCACAGAGCTCGTCTCAGGCACTCCAAAACTTCAGTCCTTATTGGACGTGATGGGAAGCCTCTCCGAGTTCCAGCCATGGCTTTGTCTGGTTCCTCTCAAGCAGAGATAATCCCCTCTACCTGGGCCAGACAGCTGATGTGCTTCCTCCTCCCTTAATTTGGTAATAAATCTGCCAAGCCGGGAGGCTTCTGAATGAGGCTTTTGCTCTTGTTTCTGCATGGAGGACCCATAAAAACCATATGGAAATGAAAGGCAGAAATGCATATTTCATACTTTGCCCGAGCTGGGCCCACTGCTCGGGGAGCGTCAGCATTTATCTGTTCCGAGCACCTGAGCTCCCCACCAGCACCTCCCCGTGCCCCGGCCCGGGCTGCGTCGCCGCGTCGCTGGGCGGGAAGGCAAGGGAAGGGGCAGAGGGCGAAGAAAGGCTCTGGGGCATCCCCTTCGTGCCACGTTCGCAGGCACGGTGCCGCGGAGAAACAGGGGCGACCCTGGTGGGACCCCCTGCCCTGGGCAGCACCTCGGCGCGTGTCCTGCCGTCGGGCAGCAGCAAGCGCTGCGAGTCCCTCCTCTGGGGTGGAAAAGAGCTGATGGCCGAGGAAACCTCCAGCCAGGGCTTGCCGCGGGATTGCCCCGTGCGCGGCCCAGCTCTGCGGGGACAGGCGCTGGTCGGGGGGTCTCCGTCTGCTGTGACGCAGGGAGGAGGCCCCGGGCCGCGGCACAGCCGAGGGCTCGGCTCTGTGCCCCCGCAGCCGCCACGCTCCCGCCAGCCTCGCAGCAGGAGCGGAGCTTTGCAGAAATGGCAAAATTCTCTCACCTGCTTGCGCTGCCCCGACGGCTCGAGGGCGGATGCCACCAGCACCCGAGCCCCGTCCTGTTCCCGGCTGAGGCTCGCTGTTCTGGGAGCTTTGCCTCAAATTTGGGGATCAAACAGCCCGAAGGGGTTTGAGCTTGTTTTCCAAGCGCACAGATTTTGGGCAGGTTTCTTGTTTTGGTTCCTAAATGCCACATTTCAACGTGTTTATTGTCCCACTGCCTAACAGGGGAGGAAGGCTGAATGAGCTAATAACTTAGCTGCCGCCAACATGTTTATTTGAATTTTTTTTTTTTTTTTTAAGAGCTTTAGCAAATACAGTATGTACAAGGAAAGAAAAAAAACCCCTGGTGCCAGCATGTATAATTCCTCTAGGAGCAAGTCTGATAGGAACACAAAAGCATGCACGCTTCCAAACTGTAACCAATATTTGCACATTTGGAGTGACTAATTCTCCACTCTGCGCCACAGAACAATAGGCATAATAGCAAGGTACATTAATGCAAAGCGTGATTGTCTGGTGCCTTGGTTATTTGACACATAAACAAGGAGAGGAGGAGGATTTTTATCTACCTGTGTAACTATTCGCAGAACAGCGGGTTACAAATGTGCTCAGAAAATGCTGACCCAGGGCTGCTCCTGTACCTCCTGCGCCGGATTGGCACATGATTTGCAGCACTGCGGGAGTTCTATAGCTGACCTCATTAGCAGTGCATTTCCTGGCTTGTTAGCATCATATTTGTATAATTTACGGCACCTTCGTTTTTATGGAATGTGTTCCTTGTAGAGCGTAATGGCAGCAATATATTTAACCTCTCCTATTTAGGAATGCTGTTGCTGAAGGCAGCCTGGAGATATAAAAGGGATTTTTTTTTTTTTTTCATCCCTTCTTTCTTTCTTGCGTGTGTATTTTTTTTTTTTTCTACCCGGTTGCTAGATGCCCAAATATACGTGTAACCTGTAAAGTGTTCATAAAAGGCAACGCGAAGCTGTGCTCAGGAAACCGCAGCTTTTCAGGAGCATTCCCAAGGTCAAGCCCCTAAATCAGCGCGGTGTCATCTCTCCAAAGCCATTACTCAGCTGCTGGAAGAGGAATGAGAATTGAACCAGCAAAAAGAAAGGAGAGCTTTGCGGAGGTGGGACGGCTCTGGGCTCAGCTGCAGGTCCCTTGGCCAACCTTGGGCAAGTCTCTCGGTGACGACGTGTCCTGGTTTCACAGCCGGGGAGGCTCCTTTTCTGCTCCGCGGGTCCGGCGGGGACAGAACCTCTGCACGAACCTCGAAGCGAAGGAGCGTGTGCCCCGGGGGGCGGGGGCAGAGGGGACACAGTGCTGCCCATCTGGTCGAGGTTGAAGGAGTGGGTTGGGACCGCTGCCCTCCTCCTCCCGCCTGCCCGCGTGGCTCCCGGCCGGCAGCGCTTTGCCGCGGGACAGGAGCGTGTCCCGGGGGGGCAGGGGATCAGGCTGTGCCTCCCAAATCCCCCCCCAGCCATGCAGGAGCGCTGTGGCCTGCCCGAGGGAAGCTCTGTACCGCAACCGGCACCATTTTTAGCGCAGAGCCTTGAGGAGTATGATCCTATTTCTGTTCCAGTCATCACAGTTGTTTTGTCGCGCTCTGGCAAATTAGAGCATTGATTTTTCGTGAGCGCAAGGAGGAGATGAGAAGGTGACCCGCAGAGGCCCTCCCAAGCAACACAGAGCTAAAGAGGATGGGGGCAGCTGGTGGCGGTGCCCCTGCCCAGCCCCTTTCCAGAGCAAAAAGCCCTGGGACTGGGAACTCTGCTCCAGCTGGAAGCACAGAGGTCGCAGCCATCTCGCAGAGCGTGGCATCCGGGGCTGACCAAATGTGGTCACCTACAGAGCCGACCTACCCTCAGTGCTCGAGGCTCCCTGTGTAACCCACGGAGAAAACGAACCCTTGTAGCTCTGCGTCAGCCCAGCCCCATCGGAGGTGCCTGAAATAGGGCAGACAAATCCCTGCCAACGCTTGTTTTCCTCCATCTAAACGGAGCCTGGGGTGAGGAGTGCAGATGGAGATGTCTCCTGGTGACGGCTGAAGTCAAGCAAGATGAACCCCACCTGCAGAGATGTTTACTACTGATGTTGTAAAATCTAACTGCAGTTTGGAGCACGGTTCTCAGCTGGGGGTGCTGCTCGTTAGTGCCTACGAGGCAGGCTCCGACACGAAAACACGGGTGTTTTCGTGGGAGCTGGAGGAATGCAGCACCCAAACCACTGGAACGCCCTTTGGGGCATGAGTTAATGCCAGGTTGCTCTTGGGGCTCACCCATCACACCACCACGCTGGCACCACTTGAAAGCAAGCGCCTATGACTAACCAGTCCCTGTCCTAGATTAAAACCGTGCTTATTTCTGGCTTTGTCTGCAAATTTGAGCAGAGGGAGTGGGCTGAGACACGGAGTCAGCACATGGGATGGAAAATGATTTTCCCCAGGGGTGCTCCAGTCAGTGGGGACTCCAGGGTGATGTGGGTTGGGGTTGTCCTACACCCCTGTTCTTCCCATGGAGGCTCCTTTGTCCTAATCCACAGACTCCTTGAGCTTTGAGGATACCAGACCGAGCTCATCTCTGTCGTCCCTCTGCTGGCCTCACAGCACTTCTGAAGTCTCTGGGAAGAGGTTTAAGGAACCCGTGGACTCATCAGGCAGAACACAGAGTGCTGTATCTCCTACAGCAAGCACCTCTCCCCGTGGGAAGTGAGTTGAGAACACATAAACTCATGGCATGCAGGGGACTGAGAAGACCCTGGCGGTTTCAAGTGGATTTGGACGAAATTCAGACCAGTTCAACAGAGCTCAGAGGTCTCCAAAGCCACTCTCTCCCCTCGTTCCTTATTTTTAATGAATTCCTCTGCACCCCTCGGGGCTGTTTTTCCAAATAATTGTCATTCCATTATTATTGGATAATTGCTAACTGGATGGGCACGGTGGCTGCTTCCCCGCTCTGTCTGAGCCTTGTCACTGCAGTCGTCAGCTCCACCTCCAAGTCCCTGTGCTAAACTGCTGGCCTGAAGAGGATGAAGGGAAAATTAAGCAGCTTTTCCTCAGGAGACAGAGCCCTCCAAGCCTGAACCGTCCCGTCCCTCCTGGTACAGAAGCCATTTGCAAGGTTAAGAAGGGCCTGCGGCTCTTGCCGCGGCCAAGTGTATCCTCCATCTGCTCCCGCAGAGCCTGGCGGGAGCCCTTCCTTGCTCTTTTCTTTCCCTAAAGTCACAAATTCATTCCTGACACAGCTATCTCTCTATTATGGGATGAGACAACTGCTTTAGGTCAGCTCAGGCACGTTGTGGACCTGCTGCTGCACGCGTGATGCGAGACCCAGGATCTCCTCGGGCAGGACCAAGCGGCTGGGCAGGTGTGTGAGTCCCTTCACCTCAGCAGCCCATGTAGCTGCTGCTTTCTGCCTGCATGTCCATCTGCTTTTCTCCAGGATTTCAAAATCCAGGGTCCCACCTCGGAGGCGAGAGGCGAGAAGCCCTGGGAGCGCACCCCGGGGCCTGCGTGGCCGCAGCGTGCTCAGCCTCCTGGCTCCACTAGCTCGCCGTTTGCTTATGCCCTGAGACAGGATTTGGATCCCTTATAACTTGATTTAAATTGAACCTGTCTCATTAAATGGCTTTGTACCCGCTTCGTTGTCTAAACATCCCATTTTCATGCTGCTCAGGTTGTCTGTGATATCTTGCAGTGATGAATTCCATGGGTTAGCTAACAGTTGCATAAAATACATCTTTTTGTGATGCTTTTCAGCCTGTTTGCACCTGACATGCTCTTGTGCTGTGACAGCAGTTCCAGATTACTCAGCTTCTCCCTCCATTTCGATTTGCTCAGCCTGCTTTCCGCTCTCGCTTAAGCCCATCCTAATTTCATTCAGTCTCAAGCTGAAGAGCCAGTAGGATCAAAAATGAGTTTCTGCTGCCAGAGGGGGAAATTCGGCTTCGTCTGCTCCCGTGGCTGCTCACGGCCGGGCTCACATGCCGAGGACCTACGAGGGTACCTTCATGCTGGGTTTGCAGGCAGGAGACATCTGAGCTGGCTTTCCAGCACAAAGCTGGCTTTTTGGGCAGGGCTTGTGCCCTTGGGTCTGGCCCTCTGGCCAGCAGAGCCGCTCCAGGGCTGCAGAAACCGGGCGGGAGGTGGCATTTCCCACGCGAGCCAAGAACCGGCCTCCTCCGTCGCCCTCCCAGGGGTCCTGGCCTGGCTGGGGGCTGCAGGCGGGGGCAGAGAGACCATCACAGCCTGCGGTCACCCCGACACCCCGGGGCTGGGTCTCCCCGCTCCCATCCCTCCCCACTTGGCGTTAACAAGCGTCTCCACCCAACCCGAACAACCGCGGAGAGCAAAGGAGAAGGTATCGGCCCGACTGCGCAAGGCAGCGGCCACCGACCCTGCGCCCCATCTGCCTCCTTGGTCCAGCCACCCTGGGGCGCGGGGCCGTGAGCCCAGTGCCCCAGGGCATGGTCCCAGTGTCCCAGGGTATGGTTCCAGTGCCCCAGGGCATGGTTCCAGTGCCCCAGGACATGGTCCCAGTGTCCCAGGGTATGGTTCCAGTGCCCCAGGGCATGGTCCCAGTGTCCCAGGGCATGGTTCCAGTGCCCCAGGGCATGATCCCAGTGTCCCAGGGCATGGTTCCAGTGCCCCAGGGTGATGATCCCAGTACCCCAGGGCCGTGAACCCAGTGTCCCAGGGTGATGATCCCAGTTCCATCCGGCGGTGATCCCAGTGCCCCAGGGCGGTGATCCCAGTTCCACCCTGCGGTGATCCCAGCGCCGCCCTGGGAGAAGCTGGACATTAGGTCCAGGAGGGTGTGGGGCCGGGGTGGGCATCGCGCTTGCGGCCCCCACGCCCGCTCCTCGGCGCAGCCCGGCTCGCAAATGGCTTTGCAGCAGCCCTGGGAGCCAGCGGCAGCACCAGTAATGTCTCCATGGCTTCTTGTTAGCTGCACTCTAAGCAGGAAAGTGACTGGCCCTGACAATATAATTTACATTGCTGTATAAAACTATCTGTGGAAGCCAAGCTAATTTGTGCCAGATTAGGCTATTTGTCTCAGCCACTGTCTAACGGCACAATCTATCAGAGGGCTGTTTTCAAATATCGCTTTTCAAGCGTGCCCTTGAGAGGCGGGAATTGATTGGGATCTTAGAAAGCAAAATTACAGCAATAACTTAAAAGAAACAATAATTACTGAATCATACCAGTGTCAGCACTCTGCAAAACACGAAATAGCCATCAAACCCCAATCCAATATATTCTGAAGCAAATTTATTGAATGGAAAAAGCAGTTGAGTGAGGCTTTTTTTCTCCCCTTTCCCTTCGCCCCCTCTCTCTCTCCCTGTACATATGGTTATCTCAAAACCGCAAGTGAATGAGTCGATAATTCTTGTCATTGACTGCTCCATTTTCAGAGAGTCAAGAAAAGATCCATTAGCTACCTCCCGACTCGGTGTCTTTCCCCTTCCCCTCCAGTCATTTGCTAGTCTGCACTCCTCAGGCAAACAAACATATATAACTAATCATCTGTTAAAACGCCGAGTCCCCTAATAAATCTCTGCAACTGAAATACTTTAATGGGTAATTAATTGATCCTGTTCCAGAGGAGTAATAAGATAATAAATTAGACAATATTTCACTCAGTTGTGTCAGTGTACTGCTAATGGTGCTGTAGGGCTAAGCCGAAGGATAATAAATTAGCCAGAAATTAACTGCTAAGAGCTTTCTGCAGAGAAATTGGCTGACAGGCAAGGCTCGGTGATTTAGGGCCCCGCTGCCATTGCGGTGCTCTCCATCCCATTTATTTATTTTTTGGTGCTTGCAGGCGCTGGCTGCGGCCGGGCGCTGGCAGCGCCGGGCCGGGGGGCGGCAGGAGGGGCCGGGCGAGGGGCGCTGCGCCCTGGGTGCCGCTGCCCGGGCCGGCGCAGCAGCCTTCAGCGGGGCTGGAGAGCGGCAGATTTATTGCAATCTGGTTGCGCTGCATGTAGGTAAATTACTTTTGTGCTGACTATAAAGACTGTCTCTAAGGCAAGTTATTACCCATCCAGCAAACAAAAAGGAAATATTTTCTAGTGCATCTGTCATATTTCACGGGAAGGTTTGGCAGAGACATCGGGAAAGATGACATCGGGGGACCTATCCCTGTGTGGTGTAAACCAGCACAGCCCTGCTGAAGCCTAGCTCCTTACTTGAGCTCTGTTAATAAGTTTAAGAGGTTTTTTAAACCTGGCCTGCGTGCGCAGCCCACACACACACAAACGTCTGCAGCGGGGGCCGCTGCGTGGCCATGACTTTGATCACGCCAGGCTTGAGCCATGCCAGAGGGAGGTGGGAGGCAAAAGTGGGCTTGGGGGAGCCGAAGGTCTCCTGCAAAGCCTTAGACCAGGGGCTGGCAGGGTTGGGCCATCCTGGGGAGACAAAAGATGAACAAAAGGTGGCTTAAAAAAGCTCGAAACCCACTTGCTGTCTCAGAGGCCCTGGATTTATTTCCTACCTACAGCTGACTGGAAGAGGAAAACAACAATTAGCCTGTGGTGGAGAAATCTGGCTTCCTGGGAAGAAGGAAACATTTGGAGCTCTCCGTTTTGCAGAAGAAACCGAAATATATGACATCTGATTCAAAGCTGCAGTTCCGGAGGATTCGTGTTACCCTTGGTCCAAGCCCAGAGGGTGTTTGGATCTAAAGAAACTGAAAATTCCTGCTGAGCGCCGAGCTCTGAGCGCGGAGGGACGCAGCAGAGCACGTCGCAGCTCTCCGAGGGACGGCAGGGGGGCCTCTCTGTCCGGGAAGGAGGGAGGTGCGAGGGGCAGCTCTCCCCACCAACCTGCCCGGCTCTGCCAGGAGCTCCGAGATCCGCTCCCCAGCCTCGCGTGCAGCCCACTCCTCCCCGCGCCTGCCAGTTTTACAGCCCTTGATTACGGCCCAATCTCAACCAGGGTCCGCAGAGCCTCACCCCACCACCGGCTCCTACTCCCCAAAGGAAAGCAGAGTTTGGGCACAGGGGCTCTGAAGGGAATTTTCCCTTTTCCTCGATTTTGGGCTGCTTTGATCCCAGCAAAGCTGAGAGGTGCCCCTCAGGGAGGTGCTCTGGTGACCGATGGCATCCTCCTCCCATTCCCCTCCTCCCTCACAGCAGCAGGGCAGCCTCCCCCTGCTTCAAAGGGCCCCCAGTGACCCCCCCAGCCCCCCCAAACCCAGGCTGGGCCTGGGCGGGAGCCCTGTGGGGCAAACCCTCATCTGCTTCGGGTCCAGGGGACAGCAAGGGGAGGAAAGACACGTTTCAGCAGTGGGGTGGGTCAGGGAAGGCACAGGCTGGTGAAACGCCACGGGAAGCGCAGACGCCCCCCAGCACCCCGCGGTGTCCGACCCCCGGCACCCGCAGCACCCGCAGCACCCTCCCGCGCGAGGCACGGGCGAGCGGCTCAGCAGAGCCGCCGTGGCCAAGCACCTCTCCTTGGGTTTTCCCTCTCCTGCTGCCCCTGCTCTCCTTCCTCCTGCCTTCCCTTCCTGAGAGGAGGTGAAGAGAGTGATAATCAGCCGGGGCACCGGGAGAGCTCATGGACGAGATTAAAAGCAAATCAAAGAAGAAAAATTGTGGCATGGTTTATGTCTTCCTAATTAAAACCCCGCCAGTCTCCCTTCTCTCCCCCCCACCCCCCTTTCCAGCTAATGTTACACTAACGAGCTGAGTTTAGTGGCATTTATGTAGATAAAAGTCCCGATGATTGATCTCAATGGCTTGTTAAAATTAGTTTCAGTCCACCATATTGATTTAATTCCATTGCTTGAAAGTGCTAATTAATAATGATAATAAAAGTGTCTGGGCTCATTATTATCAGGAGGCAGGTTGGGAAGGGGATGAGGGGCACAGCAGCTTGTGCATCACTCGCTCCATCTAAAAATGGCCTTTGAAAAGCCGGTGTGGAGCGGACGGCAAACAAGGGGAGAGGGGAGGGCCGGGGAGGGGCAGGGGGGGGTTGCCCTCTCCCTGCGCTCAGGTAACTCCGCAGGGTGTTTCCGCAGAGCGACGGTGACTTTGCGGCACGGTGGGAACCAAAGGCGGGAGGGGACGTTGGCGAGGCCACGCGGCCGCTGGTCCGCAGGGCTCCCTCCAGTCCGCTCCCGACGCCCCCACCTCGGGGACACAAGCACCGGGGAGCTCAGGGGGCCACCAGGAATTTCACATGACACCCCCTGTTTGCGCAGGGCCTGGGGGCCCCCCTGCACCCTGGTGTGGGTCCCACTCCTGGCCCGTCCCTGAGGGGCTCTGGCCGGGCAGGGCCCCCCAGGGCCGTGCTGGGTGGGCTGAGGCTGTTAATTGGGCTCCTGTTAGATCTCTTTGTGTTGCCTAAAATGCTTCGCACTGAGATTTTCTTTTTTTTGAAGACTCATCCCTGGACCAAACTTCAGTGTCAGAGAGCAGCCTTAATTAAGGGATTTGCCGAGGACGCGCTGCCCGCAGAAGGATGCTCGCGCTCTCCTTCAGCTACCTGCTGTCTCCAGCTACTGAAGCCTCTTTCCTGGGGAAATTAATTAGTGTAATTAATATATTTATGCAATCATTCAAAGTGCTGATTACAGACAACCGCAGAGAAAACTTTTAACAGGGACAGGCCCCTCTTCCTCGGGCTCAGCAGTGTGATTTCTCAGCGTTTGTTTATCTTCGCTCTTGGCCCGTTACTTCAGCACCATCGGCCGCGTCCACCGCGCTGTGGCCAGGCCGGAGCAGCAGAGCCACGGCGCCTCTCCCCGAGCCCTCTCAGCACCGGGGCAGGGCTCCCTGACCGTAATTACCCTCATTTTTGTCAGCACCCAGCACCGACCGAGCTCCCCAGAGCCCGCAGGGACGGTGCTGAGCGAGGTCGGCCAGGCGAGGGGACACACGGGGGGTTCCCTGCCCACCCAACCGCCCGGCCACGCAGCTGTAACTTCTCATTTCCCTGGTTTCAAGCCCAAATCCAGAACTGCCAGCGAGACCAGGTCACCCTTGGCAGAGGGACTGGTCCGCCCAGGACTTCTCCTCCCCGCCAACCCAGCAGCCCCACGTGCTGCGGTGCCAGATGCCTCTGGAGGGAGCTGGCACCCGCCGGGCACTGCGGCTCGGAGCCGCTCGGGTGGGGACAACACAGGCCCGGGAAGGGCCCTTCTCTCCCCCTTCTTTCTCTCATTTCTTTCCCTTTTATTTTTAAAACTTCTCTCTGTCTTTCTCATCCATCATTTTCTCATTCCCTCTCTCCCATACACAGTGAGCCAGCTAATGGAGTCTGCAGTAATTCAGTCCTCCTCGACAGGGGCTGTAATTTCGATAAATAATTACAGGACTTGATTTCATCTCCCTCCTTCCTGAAATGTGACTGCACAAACTCATCACACGGGGCTGGGCACTTGGTTAGCAGGGGGACTTCAGAGTGGCCTCGTGGCCTTGGGGACGGCAAGGGACAGACCCAGCTTTTTGACTGGGCTCCCTGACTCTGTTTTTCAAATGCGGCAGCCCAGGGCTTGGACCCTGTGCCAGGGGGTTTTGGGGTGCACTGGGGGACACTTCGGCATCCTGGTCCAGCTCCTGCTGGGTCCCAAGGATGGGAATTTTATTCCCTGCCCACGGAGGGTTCCTAGCCGGGGCCCTGCCTGCCCTCCTGCCCTGCCCTGGCCGCCCACCCCAGCGCCAGGAGGGGACGTGCAGCGACAGCTCATTAGGCTCATTTTTTTAGGATAATGCCCGTGGGCCGTGTGGGGTGGACCAGCCGAGCTGTGGGGCGCCGGGGAGGGTTGGAACATGGCACAGGGGGAGTCCTGTAACCCACCCAACAGGACTGACCGTGGAGAAGACAAACCCAAGGCCAGACCAGGCCAATAATTCCCCCGGCCGCTGCAGGCGGTGAGACCGTCGATAGCCATTTCCAGTGCCTTTGGTCTTGGCTGAAAACAAAGTGAAGGTCCCTGAGTTCTCCTATAAATGGTAATGATAACACAATTATCATGCAAAACAAAAATTAAGTTTAATGGTGCAAAGCCAGGGTGTACTGTGGAGGTAATTCATATTAATTATGTTTGGATTAAAAGCTTATTTCTTTTGTTAGCATCTGCAAGTAGGAACTTAGCAGTAAAAAAAGCTGCATATAATTACTGCATCTTATGGAGGAGCAGTGTCGAACTTAATGGAGCATCCCCGTTCTCTCTGGGCACCCGACGAGTGGTAATATTTCACATTTTATGAAATACAGAAGAAATAAATTACAGGTTTAATGATAAGCATTACTTGGGCTCGTAATGCAGTGTGATTGGCTACTTAATGCGCTCAGACCTGCAGACCCAAGCGGCGCAGGGGTGGGGGGCAGAGGCTCCTCCGGCTCGACAGCGCCCGGGGGAGCACGGCGCACCCCGAAACTCTGCTCCAGCCCCTGCCTGAGCTCGCGGGTGGTTCCTGCCCCTATTTCGGCCTGGGAGGAGGGTTTGAGCCGCCGGACGCGAACTCTGACGGACAATACGGTCAGGTCTGTGCTGCAGAGCAATGCCACCCCTCGCCGTGACCCCCCACCGCAGAGCAATGCCACTGCCGCCGTCCCATCACCGAGCCTTTCCCGGGGAGAGCTGCAGGCACAGCTGAGGGTTTGGTTTCAGTGGGGTTTTTGTTTTCGCTCTAAATACACCCCGGGCTGGGTGCCGGCGCCGCGGGAGGCCGGTCGCGCTGACCCGCCTGCAGTTGGACGGGTGGGGACAAGGTTAATCCCACTGTCAGCACTGCCCGTAGTCTATTTGCCCCGTAAACTCTCCGGGAGAGTCTCTCTGCTCCTTATTAGTCCGGAGCCTGACGTGAGACGTGGGTGCCAGCTGCTATTTTAATACATTTGTGCTGATGACAACAACAAAGTGATCTGTGTCTTCCTTTTAAGCACAAACCAGTTTGGGGCTGCTCTAGAAGTGCTGCAGGGGCTTCAGCTTTTATTTACCGAAGTGAAATGGCCATTTTGTAAAGCTTTACCTTTTTTTTTTTTAAAGCAAAAAAGCCTCCAGCTCTGCTTCCAAGTTCCAAGCTTGGCCACAGAGCCAGGCTGGGCCTGGGTCCCAGCTGACAACGGAGGGTGCTCAGAGGAAGCCCCTGAGGAGTCATTTTGGGGAGCGTTTCTGGGTTTTGGGCTGTTTCTGCGTTGTCCCCATTTCCCAGCTGTTCTGCGAGATGTGAACTGCTGTGCCCACTACACCACAGTTTTTCTTAAGGGGTTTAAGTTGCATCGACACCATCATTAGTATTATCTGGTTATTGATCTACGAATTAAAAATTCTATAGCTGGGCCTTGAGGTCTCGCTGTAACAGACCATAATGACCCACAGCCACAGCCTGGACTGCCGCCCCCCAGGGATCAGCACTCACGGGGGTGCCCTGGAGCGACGCAAGGGTTACCTGGGCGATTAATGCCCCTCGTCTGTGTGCTGGGAGGTGTTTGCACACAGACCCCGCTCCGCGACCCCGGGGTAGGAACATGGAGCCCCTGTGGCTCGGAGCTGGCCCGGTCCTGCGAGCGGGACCCTGGGCTCAGCCACTCACCTCCCCGGCCCCCGGGCTGCTGGAGGATGCTTCGAGCGCTGACGGTCTCCCTCGTGAGGGATGTGCCGTGGTCTTTAGTTACAGTCCAAGTGACTGAACGCTTCAGTCAGTTCCTTCGAGTTGAAATCTGCCTGAGAAGGAAAGAAAGATGTTCAGTAAATGGCTCCTGTAGAGGCAGGAATTGGCTTTTAAATGGGGGGAGCGAGGGATAACGGCGTCAGAGAGGAAAGCGGACTGACCTGGCCTTACAGCAAGTGTTTAACAAAACACCCGGTATGAAATCGTCCCACTGGGCCATCCCATCCAGGGCTGGGAGCACACGGCCCAGGCCAAACACAGCCGGGGGCTCCAGTTGGTAGGGCTGGTGGATGCAGGGGGTCGGGTTTTGTGCTATTATTGGGCATCGCTAAGGTGTCTGTCCATACACAACGTGCCAAGCGTCTCCGAGAGGCAGCCTTAATCCCCAGCAAGGAGTTACCCACACATGGTCAGGCCCCCAGAGCTTTCCTGTATTAGGAAATCCGTAGTTTGGGAGAAAGCCGAGGTCCCCGACTCCCGAAATAGCCGGCAGGACCCAGGCTGTGTCTCCTGATGGGGATGGGGTGGGCCTAGAGGTAGCCGAGGGCTGCCCCCATTTGTCTCAGTACTTCAAATTTAGGGATATTATTATCTTTACATCTCCACATCAAGCACGGGCATATCTGACACGATTAACGCAACACCTCACCATCACAGGACACCGGGGATTCCCCAGGGAAGGGCTTTCTCCCTCTTACACCTCCCGCTGCCTATTTTTGCCTTTGCTCATCCTCTGCCCTGCCTGCTGCACTGACTGACAGTGCTTGTGGCTCCTGCTCTGGCTCGCTAGAAGGAAATTTGTGAGTTCATGTCACTTAATCACTATCCCGGTGCTCTAAAAGCCCTCAGGACCCTCCTGCAAAGTTCCCTCCTGGAGAGTGGGAATCTGGTGCCAACCAGAGCCCCGAGGCCTTGGGAGGGGACCTGGGGGGGACAACCTGCCCTGGGCAGGACAGGGCCGATGGCCGCGCTGCCGGGCCACCAAAGCAGCAAGAAGGAGACCAGGAGGTAAATAACTCCAGCTTGCTGGAGGAGAAGAGCCTCTGTCCATCGACCGCCAGAGAAATGATGGGGCAGCGGCGGGCGAGGGCACCCGGGAGCCCGGGGGTGAGATGTCAGTGAATCAAAAAAGAATCAAAAAAGATGTCTGTGAATCCCTTGGCCCTGCTGCGGGAGGGGAAGCTGCCAATGGGCCGATGCACACGTGTGTGTACACACACATCTATACATGCAACACAGCAGATTCTATAAATCAGCACTATTCCTGGCTTTCCTTTTTTTTTTTTTTTTTGACACAATAAATCTTTTTCTTTTCTTTTTTTTTTTTTTTTTGAAACTCGTGGTAGCGATTGCATCATCTCCCTTTCGCTTCCTTCCCCACCCCGCCCCTAGAACAGCACAGATTAAGATAAAGTGATAGTGCTGTGTCAAAGAGTGCTTTACTGCCACACTTGGGATAGAAGAGGAGAGGTTAATTTATCATCGCTGGGGAGAACTGACAGAAGAGAGATATACTACCGAAGGGGGATTTAGCACAGGGCCAAGAAACTTCACACTATTTTTACCATCTGTCACATGCTCTAATAAAGCAGGACAAAATATGAAGAAAGGAAAAATGAACTATCAAACACTGATGTAATGCAGCCCATAAATCTAATTTAATTACTTTGCATGGAGACAGGTCCTCGAGTCCGTGTGAATATACTGGATTTTCTTGGCAACTTAACAACTAAGTGTTTTAATAACATCACACTATAATTTATTCTGCTTGAAACACAAAACCTCTTTTGTGCAAGTTTCTTTTTTTTTTTTTTTTTTTTTGTGAGAACTGTTAATTTTTCCTGCTAATGTCAAAACTGGCATAAATTCACATGTGAACTTGAAGCCTGACTGTGAAAAAAGGCGGAGGTTAGCGAACGCCTTTTTATTGTTCACTGCTTTATGTGTGTGCTTGTGTGTGCATACATGGGGGGGCTGTGCACGCCGGAGAAATAATTGGGCCTGTTGATGACTTAGGTGAAAAGAGTTGTCTGGGTAATTAGATTTTAATATCATGACAAAGGAGTGGGGGCGGGAGAAGTGGGTGTTGGCCAAAAAACAAAAAGTAGAGGAAAGAAAAAGACAACAAAAGCCTGTTCGTGCAGAAGGCAGAAGAGGAGGATGAAGGGCTGGGGCAGCGCTGCCCAGCGAAGGGTCTGCAGGGGCAGGGACCTGCGGGGACCCAGGAGCAAATCAAAAGAAGTAGAATTATTATTCAATATGTGTTCCTGTGAATCCGGATGCAGTTACAGAAATTATTGCTAATAATGAAAGCTATATATCAAAGGTTATAAAATTCCTCTGTGCTAGGACACTATTTTTCTAGGCTTTGTTCTGAACCATTAAAGATGACATATTGAGTTTGTGTGCCTCTGTGTTTAGTATGAGACATTTAAATCTGATTTTAACCTAAACTGGCAATTTTGACATTTGTCTCTGGTCTTTAAAGCAGGAGCTATGATGCCACCGAGCGGGGGGCGGCGGGCTGCCCCCACCCAGCCTCCGTGACCTCACACAGGAGGGAAGGAGTGAGCAGGTAATTAATTTGTTAGATCATCAGTGATTCATGTAAAATAAAACCATCAGTCTCTGTACAATTCTCCCTGGGAGGAACAAAAAAAAAAAGAAAAAAAAAGAAAAAGAAAAAAAGGAAAAGAGGGAGGAAAAGAACCGTTTTGTGCGGAAGAGGCCGGGGGAGCAGCAGACGGAGCGTGGGCTGGGCGTGCGAAGCCTCCTCTGGGGCTGCGCTGGGATGAGCCCCCGGGGATGCTCACCCACAGCCACCCCCCCCCCCAGTCCTGCTCTTGGCCCCCCAGCATCTCCCGGGGAGCAGGACTGGCCCCATGGGCAGGCCCAGCCACTTGTACGGGCTGGGAGAATGAAATAATTCCTGCCCCAGGGAAGCTCACCGCTGCCTGCGCCGAGTTTATTGAAGGTGAAAGCTCGGGGGCTGCCCGGAGCCTGGGCTGGGGGTCAGGAGGGGCAGCGCCCCGTGCACACCCCCCCGCGGGCACCGTCCTCTCGCCTCTCGCCGCGAGATGCTCCTTCAGAGAGGAGAGAAACTGAGGAGAAAGGACAAACTGGGGGCATTTTTTCAGTTGCAATTTGAGTTTCTTCTCCCCGGCAAAAGGGCCATTTGAGCGGGGGGAGGCGAAAGCAGGGCGATGTCCCCCATCCCCCCGCATCCATGGCAGGTTCATGGGGCCCCACGTAGGGCGTCGTGATTTACCACCCGGAGCTGTCGCTCGGGGCTGTTTTATCACACACGCGCAGTCAAAACGTCAGATGATTTACGGGCCCGAGCGGGCTGACCTGGCCTTCCCGCCTGTATTTAACGCGAGAGAGGAGCCTCGCCGTGACCGAGCTGCCTCCCCCGTGGGACGCGGGTGCCCGCCGTGGCCCCCGGCCCCGGGGAGCTGCAGCCGGGGCAGGGCCGGCCCCGGGCTCCCACACTCACCTGCAGGAGCCAAGCACGCACGGGAGACAGATTTTGCCAGAATCTGGGATTTTGCCTTGACTCTGGGCAAGACCCCCCCTGAAGCGTCACCCCAAAGTTGCCTGAACTCTGAGGGATTTTTGCGCAGCCATTGATTTTTCAACACTGGAAATTTCAGGCAATGCAAAAGAGGTTTCCCTCTCTAGAGTCCTGCTGCGGCAAATCCATTCGACTCTGCTGTAGCACCTCAAGGGAGGAAAGTCAGTGTTTAAAACCAGACAAGTGCGGCAGAAGATGCAGCTTCGAGGGTATGGAAAGATCCTACTCACAGAGTATTTGCTCAAGGACCAGAAACCTAAAAATTCAGGAATCTGAGGGTGCTGTGACCCTCCGTGCATGTGAGCCGGCCCCGGTGTGACCTCCCTGGGGCCGGGGCACCGCTCCAGGGGGGTGTCAGACACCGAGGAGCTCTCAGCTTCCTGACCCGAGCCCACTGGAATAGATGCTGCACAAATGTAGAACAAACCGCAAATCCTTTTAAGTCCAAATAATCTTCTCCAAACCCGGCATCCCAGCAGCTATATTGAAAGAGAAAAACTGTGGCTGAAAACTCAATATTCCTAAACCAGGGGTTTTGCTGGGGGCCCGGGAGATGTTTGCTTAGCACGTGGATGTATTAACAAGCGAGACAGCGTTAAGGCCCTGCAGGTGCTGAGCTCAGCAGAGGGTCCCGGGTCTCCCCAGGAGCCCCCCCGAGGTGCAGAGCCTGGGCGCAGGGCAGCGCTGGGTGCTTCACTCTCCTTCTCTTGGTTACAGCAGAAAAGAAGGGCACTGGAGGGACCCATCGCAGGGACCCATCGCGGGGACCCATCGCAGGGACCCATCGCAGGGATCCATCACGGGGACCCATCGCGGGGACCCATCGCAGGGTGTTTCTGCTGGGAACTGCCTCCCTGCCAGCCCTGCGCTGCCACCACCTATGGGGCAGATGACAGGCCCGGCCCAGGGCGGTGGCAGCTCCCAGCTCTGCTCTTGGCTCTGCCCTACCTGGGCAAATAACTACCCCTGCCCCCTCCTCTCTACTCCTGTCCCGCTCCCACGTCTCAGGTCTGTC